>NC_092421.1:45452582-45766529 GCF_040894005.1 Engystomops pustulosus
CAACTTCCAGAAGAGACTGCGCTTTCTCCTCCACGTTGTCAAACTGCTGCTCCTGCGCCAGTGTCCGCCTCCTCAAGTGCTGCTCGATCATACCTCATGTGCAGGGCACAGCGGTGTTACGCAGTTCTACACCTGGGATTTGCCTGGGCGAACAAAGTCACACAGGGGAAAACTGCTCCGCGTTATGCAACAAGTAATCAATGTGTGGCTTTCTCTGCGACAACTAAAAATCGGAACCATGGTGACAGACAATGGGAGGAACATGGTGTCTGCACTGCATCGAGGAGGGATGGTCCATGCCCCCGGCATGGCGCACGTGTTCAATCTGGTTGTCAAAAAGTTCCTAAAGTCTTACACCCATCTTCCGGACATTCTAAAAATGGCCAGGACACCGTGCACGAACTTCAGCCATTCTTACACAGCCAAGCACACCTTCCTTGAGTTGCAGCGTCAGAATGGCCTACCCCAACATAGTCTGATATGCGATGTTTCCACCCATTGGAATTCCAGCCTCCATATGTTAGACCGCCTGTATGAACAGAGAAAAGCCATTAATGATTAATTGATGATGCAAGCGGACTGGAGTACTCCCCTGTGTAACTTTGATGTCAGCCACTGGCAGCTCATGCGTGACACCTGCTGTTTTCTCTTGCCCTTTGAAGAGGCCACGTTATTTGTCAGTCACTAGGACTGCGGGATGAATAACGTCATTACACTGCTTCATGTCCTGGAACTCATGCTGCTAAATCTGTCTAGTCAGGGCACTGGAGAAGCAGAGACTACATCTCATGGCCACATGAGTCCGGTGGGGGCCGAACTGGAGGAGGAGGAGGACATTGGAGCACAAGCAGAGTATGGTGCAATTTGTGGTTTTTCTACTGATAGGAGAGGAGGAGCAGGAGCATCTGGAGGAGGTTGAAAACGAGGCAGATGACCCAGAAGCACCGTGGCAGTATACTGTGGAGATGGAGGCCGGTAGTCCCTCAGAGTCACTTGCGCAGGTGGCCCACATCATGCTGCTTTGCCTAACTAGTGACAGCCGAATAGTCAACATCCACCATAGGGATGACTTTTGGCTCTCCACCATCTTGGACCCTCTCTACCAGTCAAAAATGGATGACTTTTTTCCAGCTGCTGAGAGGGAGGAACAACTGGCATACTACAGAGAAATACTGAGCACACAGTTGGCCGCTGCCTATGTGCGCCATTGTCCATCCTGCCCGGCCAGTAGTGTGGCATCAGAGCGGGTGTTCAGTGCAGCGGGGGCCATTGTTAACCCAAGGAGAACCCACTTGTCCACCTGTAATGTGGAGAGACTGACCTTTGTCAAGATGAATCAGGCTTGGATCGGCCAGGATTTCAACTCACCAATTCCTAATGCATCAGATTAGATCAGCCATGACGCCTTCTCAAAATGTTGAGAAATGTGTCTGGGTTCTAACTACCTGCCACAGCCACTATTCTGATGCTGCCACCCGCCAGTTGCTCCATCTGCCTCCTACCATCTTTACCAGAGACTGAATTCTCCGCCACCTCCACACTCTATCATTGTGCCACCCAGTAGGCTCCTGCTGCTGCTCATGCCACCACACTATATCATTGTGCCACTCTGTGGGATCCTGGAGCTGCTGCTGCTACTGATGCCAGCTCCACACTATATCATTGTGCCACTCTGTGGGCTCCTGGAGCTGCTGCTGCTACTGGTGTCACCTCCACACTATATTATTGTGCCACTCTGCAAGCTCCTGCTGTTGCTGCTGCTTCCACCTTCACACTATATAATTGTGCCACTCCGCGGGCTCCTGCTGCTGCTGCTGCTACTGAGGCCTCCTCCACACTATATCATTTTGTCACCCTGCGGGCTCCTGCTGCTACCTTCACACTATATCATTATGCCACTCTGCGAGCTCTTCCTGCTACTGATGTCACCTTCACACTATATAATGGTGCCACTTAGTGGGCTCCTGCTGCTGCTACTGACACCACCTCCACACTTTATCATTGTGCCACCCTGCGGGCTTCTGCTGCTGCTGATGCCACCTTCACAATATATAATTGTGCCACTCTGCGGGCTCCTGCTGCTGCTGCTACTGACCCCACCTCCACAATATATCATTGTGCCACCCTGCGGGCTCCTGCTGCTGATGCCACCTTAACACTACATATTTGTGCCACCCTGCGGGCTCCTGCTGCTGCTGATGCCACCTTCAAACTATATCACTTTGCCACTCTGTGGCTTCCTACTTCCTATTGCTGCTGCTGATGCCACCTCCACGCTATATCATTGTGCCACTCTGTGGCCTACCATGTTGCCCCCACCTCCACACCTCTGACCTCATGCTGCTGCTGCTACCTTTGAGGTTCTTTTTTGGCAAAGACCTGATATTTTCAGGAAAACTGTAATGTATAATGGATGTGGCGTCTCAAATCTATAAATTAAAATTTACATTGAATATTTCGATTCAAATTAATTTCAAACTTCATTGTAGTGCCACAATGTGGCCTCCTTTGCTGTGGTTTTTTTGGGCTCCTGCTGCTGCCGATGCCACCTCCACACTATATCATTGTGCCACCCTGCGGACTCCTGCTAATATTGTTGCCACCTCCACACTATATCATTGTGCCACTCTGTGACTTTCCCTATTGCTGCCACCATGTTGCTGCCACCTGTGGACTCCTGCTGCTGCTTCTTCTGCCCCAACCTCCACACTATTATCATTGTGCCACTTTGTGGCCACCTGTTGCTGCTGCTTCTGCTGCCGCCACCTCCACAATATTATCATTGTGCCATTTTGTGACCTCCTGTTGCTGCTGATGCCACCTCCACACTATATCATTGTGCCACTCTGTGGCTTTCCATGTTGCTGCCACCTCCACACTATATCATTGTGCCACACTGTGGCTTTCCATGTTGCTGCCACCTCCACACTCTTATCATTGTGCCACTTTGTGGCCTCCTGTTACTGCTGCTGCCAACACCTTCACACTCTGGCATTGGACCACTCTGTCGCTTTCCATGTTGCTGCCACCATGTTGCTGCCACCTGTGGGCTCCTGCTGCTGCTTCTGCTGCGCCACCTCCACACCTCTTATAATTCCATGTTTCCATGTTTACACACCTCTTATAATTCAATGTTTCAGCCGCCTCCGTAATTTGTCATTGTGCCACTCTGCAGCCTACTCATGCTGCTGCCAACTGACCGCTGTCTCCCTGGAACACCCTGTGATTTCCATAATGCTGTTTTCACCCTCCACCACTCTATGAATTTCCACTGTTTGGATGAAGGATGAAAAGCTTCAGGATTGATAGCCAAAAGCAGGAGTGGATACAGAACTCAGAGGACATGTAAGTATCCCACTCACTGCTCATCTGTATTCTGGATCAACTCCTGTTTGTTTTTGGCAGATGGATTATTGACCGATTGAAAGAGGCCACTGACGGGTGAAGAGAAAGGCAAAATGATCAGTGACGTCAATGCAAAATTACTGCCGACACCCTCTCCACTATTTAGGAGGGGTTCTACATGTATCCGAACAGGTTCTGTAGTAATCTATGGAATCATCTGATGTCAGCGTAAAAAGAGTGCACTCTTTGATGTTATAGTAGGATCTTGGCCCTCGGTCCTTTCGAGCTGGCACAGACGTTACCTTGTCAGGCTGCATTCCCGCTGCGCTTATTTGGTGAAAGTGTACATGGAAGTGAAGATTGAAGCGATTCTAAGAGCGGCGGATGTCATGTGTGTGTCATACTAAAATACAGCATTGTTTGAAGACCAAACCATGCTCCCTATGCATATTTAAGCATGCCGCAATGGTCTACAACACCCTACAGGCTCTCTGCAGCCAGGAAATACCAGTTTTTTAACATGATTCGCCATGATTCTATTCGGGTCGAGTCAAATTTTGGTGAAAAATTTGGCGAATCGGGACAAACTGAATTTTAACAAATTCGCCCATCTCTACCAGTGACCATTGATTTTAAAAAAATTGGTGCTGTAATGGAAACAATAAAAATTAATTACAGACACCTTACAGTTGATCACTGCAGCCTGGAATTATACTAAAACATCCAGAGAGCTTCACCAGTGGTCACAGTGGGCAGAGGGGTCCGTCTGTAACTAGGGGTCGTATGCAAGTCAGGTGTCCTTAAGTATGGAACCGCCTGTATTCACATTTAGCTCAGCATTAAAACCACCTTCAATCCTGGTCAGGTATCCATCAACTTTGGCTGTGAAGCATCACCATCAAGGTTCTTGCACCAAATGAAGATGTTTCTTCAATATCTAGATTCACTAGCTCCCTAATCATTGCACCAATCAGAGTCCAGTTTATTGACTTTTGTCAAACTTATATTGTCCAATTTTTGCATTTTGCAAACTCAAGCTAACGTCTCACTAATATGTAGCATAGGAGTTACCTTATGCCAGAACTGTTAGACATTGTCATGAGCCGACTTCTTGATATTTTCCTGGCACTCACATGATGAGGTCTGGCAATTTTCTTGGCTGAGAGACTGATATTGTTGAGCTGGGTAATGCTGCATGGCTGCTTCTAGACTCAAACTACCGTATATTCCGGCGTATAAGACGACCTGGTGTATAAGACGACCCCCCTACTTTCCTGTTAAAATACAGAGTTTAAGATATCTTTGCCGTATAAGACTACCCCTTTTCCAACGCATACAAAACACCGGTAAAAATTTTAAAAAAAAACAGATTTTAATTAAACATGGTCCTTTTTTTAATTTAAATTCTTATGACATGCAGGTATATAGCAGGAAAACTGTCGCTCATAAACATAAGGCATACAACAGCAACATTACCATCGTCCATTTTACTGTAAATGTTGCCATACTGTACCTTAAATTTTTATTTTATTAAATATTCCATGCCATGTACTCAGAAGCGGGAAAAAAATTCCAAATGCAATGAAAATGGTGAAAAAACGCATTTGCGCCATTTTCTTGTGGGCTTGGATATTAGGTCTTTCACTGAGCGCCCCAAATAACATGTCTACTTTATTCTTTGGGTCGGTACGATTAAGGGGATACCAAATTTGTATAGGTTTTATAATGTTTTCATACATTTACAAAAATGAAAACCTCCTGTACAAAAAAAATTTTTTTGATTTTGCCAAATTCTGGCGCTAATAACTTTGTTATACTTTGGTTTACGGAGCTGTGGGTGATGTCATTTTTTGCGAAATTTGATAATATTTTCAATTATATCATTTTTAGGACTCTAGGACCTTTTGATCACTTTTTATAGATTTTTTTATACTTTTCAAAATGGCAAAAAAGTGCCATTTTCGACTTTGGACGCTATTTTCCGTTACGGGGTTAAACGCATTGAAAAACCGTTATCATATTTTGATAGGGCATTTTCGGATGTGTCGATACCTGATGTGTTTATGATTTTTACTGTTTATTTATATTTATGTCAGTTCTAGGGAAAGGGGGGTGATTTGAAATTTTAGGTTTTTTTATGATATATTTTTTTTTTCTAACTTTTTTTAATTTTTATTTATACTATTTTTCAGACTCCCTAGCGTACTTTAACCCTAGGTTGTCTGATCGATCCTATCATATACTGCCATACTACAGTATGGTGGATTTTCCTTCTCATTCATTACAATGTGCTATCAGCACATTGTAATGAAGAGGTTAAAACGAAATAGCCTCAGGTGTTCGGAAGACCCGAGGCTACCATGGAGACGGATCGCCGCCCCCGATGATGTCATGGGGAGCGGCGATCCCAGGTAAGATGGCGGCGCCCATGCGCCGCTATCTTTTTGAGGCTGCCGGCAAAGCAGTGGAAACACCCGCGATGAGTGCTAGCTCCTATCGCGGGTGTTACCGGTAAGCCTTTGCTGCAATATGCAGCAAACACTTACCGGCTATGGAGAGGGCTCAGCCCGTGAGCCCTCTCCATACAGCGCGACCCGACCGCAGCCATGAATACACGGCGGGCGGTCAATTACCGGCGTATAAGACGACCCCAGACCGGACAGAAGATTTTTCTGTCTTCAAAAGTCGTCTTATACGCCGGAATATACGGTAGTTCCTTTTACTTTGGAAACATCCACATAAAACACTGAGTGAATGTAGTATCTAACATGTTGTAATTTGTTGTGTACTAGAAGAAAAAGATTGTTCCACCACCGGGAGCGTTTAATATACAATATAATTACAAGACAAAAATCTGCATAAGTAACCATATGCAAAATAGTTACAAGTAAAATGTATGTATGAGACAGCTAAGATGATTGTCTATAAAACGATGGTAGTTTATGTTCATAGCTGCAGTGGATGGTGAGGTATGGAGCCTGAGTCAAAGATTCAAAATGGTGTGACCCTTTTGCTTAACATTATATGTGCTGTAACCTCCGGGTATAGCTGCTTCTATGGGGGAGAGAGTCTGATAAGGGACTTCCCCAACAGTACTAGTCAAAGTGTGCTTCCTATATAGTGGGTGGATACAAATAGAGAATGAAAGACAGAGAGAGTTAAGTGTTAAAAGATTATTGTTTTCATAAAACCCCCAGTCATTTATTAACTTTTTTCTAATTATCCTGACCACTGGTAACTACTGTTACAGCATAAGTTTCAGGCTGTAGCAGGTGCACAGCTGTGGTCAGGATGGCACTGCCAGCCTCTGTATACAAATAGAGAATGAAAGAAACATAATTAAGGCTACATTCACACGACCATATGATTTCTCCAGTCCCGTATTTACGGGCCGTATGAGGACTGAAATACGGGAGAAAATAGGACATTCTCTATATTTTTATACGGCTAGTATACGGTACGGTACGCTACAGTGTAAAAAAACGGCAATATAAATGGTTAGACGTATTGTCCATTGAAATGAAAGTGGCCGTATGTAACCCGTAAAAAAACGGTACGGATACGGACGTTTTCATACGTCCGTGTGAATGTAGCCTAAGTGTTAGAAGTTTATTGTTTTCATAAAACCCCTAGTCATATATTAACCTATTTCGGCCAGACAACCCCTTGAGCAGAAGCGAGGGGAGAGGTACGTATAAGAGGTTAATTGTTTTAATACACCCTCCCCGGCCATATATGAATTTTTTTTTCTAATCCCAGACAACCGTTTTAGCCCTTAATCCGCCCACAATCAATTGTTCTAAAATTATGTATATATATGTATGTCACATATTTTCAGGTGTTTTCCTTTATTGTACACTACCATCCTGTGAGCACAGCATATTAAAACCAAAGATGCATATTTTGCTTTTTGATAAATTCACCTCTTATTCTGTAAACCATAACAATCATAGACACAAAGCCACAACAACAAAAAAAAACTAGGTGACAAAATGATGCACCTGCAGTGCTATGTCAAGGTCCATTTTCCTGCATATTTATGAGTCTCCAGTTCTTCTGCAGAGCAATTCCCCAAATCCTCCGTCATTAAACGCATATTTTATAAATAGTAGATATATTATGCAAAAAAAAACAACTAGGAAATTCTGACAAGCGGACACAAAATTGTGCACCAAGCAATTACTGGACTTGCTTATGGACAACATAAGAGTCACAAACTAGAAAGCCAAAGCAGGATATAATGCTGCGAGGTCTGGAACAAACACTGCCTATTTAGCTTCTTCTCTTTGACATATTTTCTATCCTGCCATGACGCGCCCATATAAAATACAGGCAGGGATACACCGAGGGCAAAATGAACCTTCTTTTGTTGTTTGAGAAGAAGCACATGATGCCAGGCAGTGTGATAAAGATTTCATAGTCTCTGCTGCCCTCTAGAGGAAGTCATGTTATTACATACTGTATGCCATATATTTTAGAAATATGACCAGCCCACCACATACCTTAGACAGATCAAGAAATACCAAACTGCATTGCATATAATACTCCATTGCTCAGCTGCAAAAATAATGAACTTGATAAAACTCATCACAAGTTCATTGGAAAATTGAATCCACTGTTCCAGTTTGCAAAGAACATAAGAACATACAGAAGTATATGAGAACATTCCTCCCTCGTATAGCTCACTGTAATTAAAGGGGTATTCCAGGAATCATCATAATTCATATACAAATGGGTCATTAAAATATAAACTAATTAGTTGTTATTTAAAATTTTGCTTCCCATAGCAGAAAAATGCTGCTGACATACACTGTAATGAAGAATTAAAATGCTACCGGGCCAAGAAAATTATCCTCCTTTACTAGCACAAATAACCACATCTTTAAAAACATTAGCGATGTATCTTGGATTGGAAGGAAGAACCTTTTAAAAACCTTTATCATGCCTAAATTACTTTACCTTATACAAACTTTGCCTATTTCAGTCCCATATGACAGGCTAAAACTTAAAAAACCACTAGGCGACTTTGGCCTCCTAGACATGCAGCAACACACCTTAAAAAATTGGTTACTCTACATAATAAAAACCTCGCCAACCCTAGCATATTCCTAGAGTTATACTCAATGTCACAAAGCCATAAGGCACAAATGTGGAACATTAAGCAAACAGATTAATGTGAGAACCCTTATCACTAAAGGCACTATTCAAACAATACAATCACTAACACAAGATTTGCACCTGTTAGGACAACCGTCCCCACTGATGCCTAGCAGTCTAGTACCCCTCTTATTAAACCTCGACAAGAAACATAGACCCTCACACTTCTGGACATTATTAGAGGCAACACCGCTCAAACTATTTTATAAACTAATAACCGGGGATGCCAATGCACAGAAGTATTTGCCTACTCTAAACTTCCTTCAAACAGAAGAGCTTAGATTTAACCAAACACAACTTATGAAGAAACACCCTCTCCTTCACCACCCAAGCTGGTTAGAGAAATGGCTATTTTCTTGCTATATGATCATATACTACGAGGACACCATGCAATCCCTGCCTACATAAGGGGCTGGGAACAGACCTAAATATTAGTTTTACTCCTGCCCAAGTTAAGAAAATCCATATGAAATCACATGGTTTCTCAAGATGTGTAAAAGTGCAAGAAAATTCATATAAACTCATGACAAGGTGGTACAATACGGCAGAGGCCTTAGTGAAGAAATAACCGCTAACAAAAGATGCATGTTGGAGATGTGGGAACAGTGGAGGAACATTTGGTCACATTTTCTGGAAATGTCCCAAGCTACACTGCTTTTGGAAGGAAATACAGTTACATATTGCCAAAATAACTTAACAACTTAACTTAAGCCCAGAATCAGTTCTGCTTTGGCTTCCAAACAGCACATGGAACCCTAATGCTAAAGACTTAGCAACACATTTGGTACAAGCAGCTAAATTGGCGATCCCTCCAAAATGGCTACAAAAAGAGCCCCCCACCATTGCCGAGTGGATGGATCGCTTAGACAATATATATACACTCACCGGACACTTTATTAGGTACACCAGTCCAACTGCTCATTAACACTTAATTTCTAATCAGCCAATCACATGGCGGCAACTCAGTGCATTTAGGCATGTAGACTTGGTCAAGACAATCTCCTGCAGTTCAAACCGAGCATCAGTATGGGGAAGAAAGGTGATTTGAGTGCTTTTGAACGTGGCATGGTTGTTGGTGCCAGAAGGGCTGGTCTGAGTATTTCAGAAACTGCTGATCTACTGGGATTTTCACGCACAACCATCTCTAGGGTTTACAGAGAATGGTCCGAAAAAGAAAAAACATCCAGTGAGCGGCAGTTCTGTGGGCGGAAATGCCTTGTTGATGCCAGAGGTCAGAGGAGAATGGGCAGACTGGTTCGAGCTGATAGAAAGGCAACAGTGACTCAAATCGCCACCCATTACAACAAAGGTAGGCAGAAGAGCATCTCTGAGTACGTCGAACTTTGAGGCAGATGGGCTACAGCAGCAGAAGACCACACCGGGTGCCACTCCTTTCAGCTAAGAACAGGAAACTGAGGCTACAATTTGCACAAGCTCATCGAAATTGGACAGTAGAAGATTGGAAAAATGTTGACCTTGTCTGATGAGTCTCGATTTCTGCTGCGACACTCAGATGGTAGGGTCAGAATTTGGCGTCAACAACATGAAAGCATGGATCCATCATGCCTTGTATCAACGGTTCAGGCTGGTGGTGGTGGTGTCATGGTGTGGGGAATATTTTCTTGGCACTCTTTGGGCCCCTTGGTACCAATTGAGCATCGTTGCAACGCCACAGCCTACCTGAGTATTGTTGCTGACCATGCCCATCCCTTTATGACCACAATGTACCCAACATCTGATGGCTACTTTCAGCAGGATAATGCGCCATGTCATAAAGCTGGAATCATCTCAGACTGGTTTCTTGAACATGACAATGAGTTCACTGTACTCAAATGGCCTCCACAGTCACCAGATCTCAATCCAATAGAGCATCTTTGGGATGTGGTGGAACGGGAGATTCGCATCATGGATGTGCAGCCGACAAATCTGCGGCAACTGTGTGATGCCATCATGTCAATATGGACCAAAATCTCTGAGGAATGCTTCCAGCACCTTGTTGAATCTATGCCACAAAGAATTGAGGCAGTTCTGAAGGCCAAAGGGGGTCCAACCCGTTACTAGCATGGTGTACCTAATAAAGTGGCCGGTGAGTGTAGGTTGGAAGAATTGGCCAGTTGGGAGGCAAGATCCCATGACCAATTCGTAAAATTATGGTCCCCTGGAAAAAGTTTAGGAACTCCAAAATACCCCCTAACCTGCCACCTACCTAAAAGAAATAGAATAGAATAAGACTATAACTGGTAAAATTTGTATTGCCTGGTTAATTTCCACATTATCAAACTGAACAACAACATTACCTCATTTTGTAACTTGTAATGAAATGTGTACTGAGGTTTTAAGGTTCTGGTTACAAAGTTTTTTAATCAACAAAGCTTAAACACATTTAAGTTATATTAGGTTCCAAACCAACAGTAACGAGCGAATATATAGAGAGCTAACTCTTTGTTTTTGAATTTCTCATTACACTAACTTATCTGTAATATTACTTATTTTCACTATGTAACACCAAATCTGTAATCTGCTATTTGTATTATTGCTAATGTACCAAAAAACAAAAATGCTACCAGCCCTTTAATCAGTCCTCCGCGCGGAGCAGACACAGGACAGAAGATGGCCGCTGGTCACAAGTCCATATCACATTTCTGGCTGTAGTTGGTTGGTTGCAGTATATCCAGTATGGCCAGTGTTGTGGTGAGTTAACAGTTCAGTTAGGCAGTTACTTATCAATACTACGGTAACAGAGCAAGAAAGTCTGCTACTTTCATTACTGGGATCTGAGAATAAGAGGGAGGAGATACCGAGAACTAAAGGCTCATGGGATTTCTGGTGGCCATCTTGGTGATAACTCCACCTACTTTAGAAAGCCCATTCACATTTTGTGAATCATAAAATCAAACTATTTAAGCTCCATTTTGTGACTCATGACATTGAGTTTTGTTTTTATTTATTTATAGCATTATAGGTTTTTGTATCAGACGTTCATATTCCCTGAATACCCCTTTAATTATTTTATTATTGTACTGTATTCACTTTGATTATATTTTATTTTTGATATTTTAATTATCAATTGTCTTGTAAGCATGGGAACAGAACTGGGTTAATACACACAATGATGTTACAGTACATGGATAATACATAACAGTGATGTTACAGTACAGGGATAGTACCCACAGTGATGTCACAGTACTGGGATAATACACATGATGATGTCACAGTGCAAGAATAATAAAGATACTGATATAGTAAAGGAGTATTTTACACAGTGATGTCACAGTACAAGGGCATTACACACCGTGATGTCCCAGTGCAGGGATAATACACACAGTGATGTCCCAGTAAAGGTATCATACACACAATGCTGTTACAGTAGAGGTAAAATAAATACAATGATGTCAGAGTACAGGGATAGTATCACACCGATGTCACAATATAGGGGTAATACACACAATGATGTTTCAGATATTCTCAAAGAAGACATAGAACAAGCATAATGAACACAGAGATGTCACAATGCACATAGTGATCTCACAATACAATCTCACTACAATGATAGTACACACAGTGAAGTCACAGAACACAGATAAAGCACAATGTGACGTTGTAGTAAAGGGTAAAATACACATAGCCATGTCACAGTACAGAGATAACACACACAGTTATGTCATGGTACGGCGGTAATACTGTTTTTTAGTGGGGGCACTGTGTGGTACATTTCAGAATTTAAGGGACATTTCAAGTGCAATCATCACAAATTGGTGCACAGTCAGTTATAGAATAGAATAGAATAAAACTTTATTAATCCCGTAGGTAATTTTTTTTTTGTGCATCATTAACCAAGGCATGACCAGTGTTTCACATAATAAACAATACAAAGAACATTACAGTTACTACCTTAATTTTAGGGGGTAGGGAGAGGGTTTGGGGGGAGGGGGAATGGGGGTGTGACTTAATCCTTTGCTTTAGCCACCGAATGGTTGAATAGTTCTATTGCCTCCGAGATGAAGGAGTTGTGGAACCTGGTGGTACAGCAATACACCTGGCGGTAGCGATACCTTCTGTCGCTCCATTCCAGCAGTAGTGTGTCATGTAGTGGGTGGCTGGCGTTTTTCGCAATGGTGTCAAATTTCTTAAGGCATCTGGTTTGCCAGACTTCCTCCTAGTGGATGCAGCGTCTCTCTATTATCATAAAAGGGGTTTTCCCACGAACAAAAGTTAGGCCCTATCCACTGAGACCCCTACAGGTCACTAAAACGAGGGGTCCGATGGGCTCCCACATACTTCCGTTGGACCCCTCATCGCTCCGTCAGAGTAATGGAGCAGACGGCCCTGCAGGACCATTCTGCTCCATTAATGCATCCAATGGATGATGCTTTTTTTCTCTCTCTCCAGTTTGGAATGCTAAAAAATGGCGCTGGCTTGGTCAAATTGGCGTAATAAAACTTCTTTATTAATCTTTATATAGGAAGTAGCTTCACCGCGCCGCGGTACACGCTCTGCGCACCGTGCGTGCGTCTGAATAGGAAGTAGTCACGAGCATGGTGATAAAGATTAATAAAATGTTTAAACGCTTTACATCTGTTAAAGAACATAAGGAAGATAAGCGCAAGGTATTTGCTTTAAATCCTGCGCGTTGTCCGACAGCCCGCCCCCCGATTTCTGTTGTGTGCAAGGAGGCCATGCAAAATCCGATTGCGTGCGCCAAAATCCTTAGACAATTCGGCTCAAAACAGAACTCGACGAAAATGCGCCCAATGGACCCTTAGTAAATGAGCCTCACTATTTCATTGTCTAAGTTCCCAATAGTCTCATACAACTAAACATGACGTATATTTCAAATCCAAGTGTCCCAAGAAATTAACAAGTGCACCACTGAATAGATTACTGCTTATTTGACAAAAAGACTACCCAATATTTAGGTGATAAATAATGCCTTCCCAGCAGGAAATAATCGGGAAAAGCTTGGATAATTTGCAGAAAATTATACAGACTGAAATATCTAGATGTAGCTAGAAATAGTTAAATAATTATGAAGCCTATATGAAAATTTCCAAAATGTCGTTTATGCCCACAGAATTGTATATATATATATATATATATATATATATATATATATAAATATATATTTCTCCCTTCCAGTTAAAAACGTTTTTTAAACTAGAATAGAAGAATTTCATTTTATTCGTGACATTTTCATTGCTACCATTTTGAAAAATGGCTAAATATTGGAGTTTTCTACATTAAGGCACTAATTTTGTTACAGGCTTCGCTGAGAATAACCATTTGTATTTAGATAGATCAGGACTTTTGGAATTCAGTAATACTGTAAAAAAAAAATTTAAAAACATTTTAAAATGTATTTGCAGATCCCCTAGGGTACTTAAACTTCGTGGGCAGTGACGATCCCCAACAAGATGGGGGTGCCCATGGAATGCTGGGATTTTGACGGTGGCATTTAAATAGTGAACTTCAGATGAGGAAATTTCTGACTTGGGACAATTGCAAAATACCATAGAGGGTTACTCACAGTTGTTTTTGAAGGGATGCTTTCAAGTGGGGAAAGTTGTGTGTAAAGGTTGGGATTGCCGTGAAATGAGAAGATTTTGGTAGTGGATATTTGTTTTTATTCATTCGTATTTGCAGATTGTATTGGATTCCCTATTAGCACTTTTTGGCATGAGATTGGATAGATTTCATCATGGCAAAAAATGGGTCATAAAGTGTACCCTCGCAGCTATGGTAGCAAAATGGAAAGCACCAGATATTATGAATATATCAGAAGTATACAGAAAGTGTAATAAATGTATGCAATATGAATTAATGTAGCAAAATATTACAAACATCCTCTCCAATACTTAATTTTGTTCTACTTTTTTGTTCTTTGTATTTAGACAAACCTCAAATGTTTAACAATTTTTCACTATCTTGCATTTTTTTTAAATTGTAATACGATATGCACCCTCATTTGCTATGTATGAACTCTATAAAGCCCAATTTTGGCCAATTAGTTCTTGAAATTACTGAATAAATACACATTTGAGAAATCTAAAGCGCCCTGGGGCCCTTTTAAAGGACAATGATCATTGCTCACAGGTGCTTTAGGTTTCCCGTAAAATTGCATAATGTTTTATTGTTTTAAGTGATAAACACATTAAGAAAATTATTGTTTCATTATTAATTGCTCTCCTGAGCACCTCAGAAGAAACATTGTTTAATGTGCTGAACATTTTTTTCCATGTTGTCCTCCATGACAGCCACGTGGAGGTTGACCTCTGACCCCCTGCAGGGACAGGAAACTGACAGAGGTTAAAAAAAGTTAGAAGAGAATGATAAAAAAGCTTTATACAAATAATGTATTGCGAAAGTGATGAAAGATGAAACCCCATCACTTATGGATGAGCTACGCTTAATGATATATGAAACAAATCAGTCTTCTATTACAAATGCACTAAGTTCCCAGGATAGGTTCTGTAGACATAGATCCAGTGTTTGAAACAGAAGAACTGTATAGGAAGTTTTTCTTTACTTCGGGAGAGTTAGATTACCTCATTGCGGCCTCAATGGGCATTATGGAAGCAAACCAACCAAAATCTGTTCTGGATTAGATGTTTGGAGGATTAAAAGCAAAAAAGATGTTTCCTATAAATGAGACCCTTAAATAGATTATTAAGGAAGAATTGGCAGAACCAGGGAATAGGGTTTCTGTATTTAGAGAATTAAAACCTGGACCAGGCAGCAGAATAAAAGAAAGATTTTCCAGATATCATGGAGCAGAAGAAAAGCTTTCTCTTTCGTCCCTGTAAGAACCAGCCTCCAGCTTACATGGAGAAAGGAAAAGGAGGCAGGTGGGAAAGGGAAGGGAATTTATCCTCAACCCTGCTTCCAGAACAAAATAAAAACAATGACACCAGGCACCAGACTTCTACATTTCGATCTACAGTAGTAACCCAGAAGTCAGTAACCCAAAACAGCTGGATACTAAAGATAATCCAAGAGGGTTAGAAAATAGATCTTATTTCCTCCCCACCATCAAAATAGACAACAGACAAAAATCTAGCAACCTTACAGAACTAGTGGGTCTGGGGGTTTACCTTGGTACCAAGATCTGTAAAAAAACAGGACACTACTCTCCATTATTCCTAAAAGAAAAACAATGGGACCCACAGACTATATACAGACATATACAAGTGGTTCAAGATGGAGAGTGTAAAGTCAGCCACAACTGTAATAAACAAGGATGCTTATATGTATACTTTGAACTTGAAAGACGCGTATTATCACGTCCCTATTCACCAGTGCTCTCAAAACCTTCAAAGGTTCGTAATAGAGTCACCCAACGGTCAGGTCATACACTATCAATTTGTAGCCCTCCCGTTCGGAATCTCTTCAGCACCACGCATTTTCACAAAACTGATGGTGGAGGTAGTGGCGGCTCTAAGAGAGTTAGGTCCACCTAGTCATTCCATACTTGGATGACTTTCTGATAATACAAAAGACCAAAATCGCCCCAATATTGGGTATCCCACCAACTCTCAAACAGAAGCCACTAATAACACCACAAGAAGAGAGCTGCACAATAATTAGAAAAGTATATGTCTCCTTTATTAACAATCAATACAGATAATTATACATAAAACTCCCAAAAGACTGGGAAAATACGGTCTATGAGGAAAACAAGATGTCCCAGATGGAACATGAGACCACGACAAAAGACCAAAGACCCCCCCCCTTTTTTTCCTGTGACCCGAAGTCAAAAATATGCCAATATAATAATCAAAACATGATAAGTCCAAAACTAGGACAAGGAATGCAGGGTAAAGTGACAACCAGTGCCTCAATAAGCCGGAGGTACCTCCGGTATTATAGATTCCAAAGAACTATGTCACACTTACCCATAGGCGGCATGGTAACAGGCAGACAGCGGGCAATCAGGGGGTAGGTCAAAAGATGCACCCCGAAGCATGTTTCACACCACTGCTTCATCAGGAGGTAACATGTGGATGCTGTGCCCGCCTTTACATAAATAGCTCCGGCGCCCATCACGTGATGCATCCACTCGCTGAGGTTGCGCATCGGATACACGTCATCACAGGGCACCCGACCGGGTCAGCGCTACCATGGAGACGCGTCCCCCCTACGTGCACTACCCCATGACAGGATGCAGTGCACGCGCCTAGGCGCGTCAACAGAATGTCGCACTGTATGGTAGGTATCAACACACAGGAATTCAAAAAATATATATCATAAAAATACCCACATGTATTAATGATAGGCACGGTACCAACAACCGATGTGCATTGTTTTCACTGTTTACACAAAAATTTGATATAACACATAGATGGACCATACCTGTTCATAATAAAAACCATTCTACATGATGAGTACATGAAAAGACATACAATGAAATACAAAAATGATAACAAATAATTAGTTAATAATTAAATACCATAACACAAAATTGCACAAATACATATACCAGGCCCGGCGACAGCACCCGGCTGACCCGGGCAAGTGCCGGGGCCCCGTAGCTCCAAAGGGGCCCACTACAATCTATTACTGGCCCGCAGGTCGGTCTACCTCACACTTGGAAAACCCACCTCTCCTGGGCGCGTCCTTGCCCCCGCATCAGGGCCGGCCTGCGCGCCTTGCGTCCTGTCCGGCCTGCGTGCTTCGCGTCCTGCCAGCCCGCACACCTCGCGTCCCGTCCGACTTGTGTGCCTCATGTCCGGCCTGGCCCGTCCTAGCACCTCACAGGGCTGTCCACCTTCTTCCTGATCCTGCCACCACGTTCCGACCGAGCGACATCCAGCTGAGGTAAGTATACTTGCTACATATGTAAATGCATGTATATGTGTTTGTGTGTATATGTGTTTTTTTGTGTATATATGCTGTATATCTGTGTGTATTTGTTGTGTATACTGGATGTGTGTGTATATCCTCTGTATATCTGTGCGTATGTGCTTTATATACTGGATGCGTGTGTATATATGCTGTATATCTGTGCGTATGTGCTGTATATACTGGATGCGTGTGTATATATGCTGTATATCTGTGCATATGTGCTGTATATACTGGATGCGTGTGTATATATGCTGTATATCTGTGCGTATGTGCTGTATATTCTGGATGCGTGTGTATATTTGCTGTATATCTGTGTTTATGTGCTGTATATACTGGATGCGTGTGTATATATGCTGTATATCTGTGCGTATGTGCTGTGTATACTGGATGCGTGTGTGTATATATGCTGTATATCTGTGCGTATGTGCTGTATATACTGGATGCGTGTGTATATATGCTGTATATCTGTGCGTATGTGCTGTATATACTGGATGCGTGTGTATATATGCTGTATACCTGCGTATTTGTTGTGTATACTGGATGCGTGTCTATGCTGTATGTCTGCGTATGTGTTGTATATACTAGATGCATGTGCATCTGCGTATGTGCTGTGTGTATATATTGGATGTATGTATATATTCTGTATATATGGGATTCGTGCATATATATACTGTACATACTGGATGCATGTGTGTATATATGCTGTACATACAGGATGCGTGTGTGTATAAAATGTATATCTGTGTGTATGTTGTAAATTTGATGTGTATATACTGTATGTGTGTACAGGCAGTCCCTGGGTTACGTACAAGATAGGGTCTGTTCTTAATAGGGTAGTACATATGATAGGGTTTGTTCTTAAGTTGAATTTGTATGTAAGTCGGAACTGTATATTTTATAATTGTAACTTCAGACAAATTTTTTTTGGTCTCTGTGACAATTGGATTTTAAAAATGTTGGGTTGTCAGGAACCAGGATTAACAATAAAGCTTCATTACAGACACCTGTGATAACTGTTATAGCTGTTTATTGTAGCCTGGGACTAAAGTACAGAAAATTACCAACATCCAGAGGTCCGTTTGTAACTAGGGGTCGTCTGTAAGTCGAGTGTTCTTAAGTAGGAGACCGCCTGTATAAATCTGTAGACACATGTATGAGTGTAAAAATGATTGTGATTGTGTAAAAACATGCATGTGAGCCCATTACGCTCCTGATCAGAAAATTGAATTACATCAGCGACGGCATCCTTGTTGCCGATGTAATTGAAATATGATTGTCTTTTTCTGTGTCTGAGCTCAGCTGGCAGGGTCATGCCGCCACATGAGTTCACTGTTAAGGGGCCCACTGAGGCTCTATCGCCCAGGGGCCCATTGAAACCTGGAGCCGGCCCTGACATATACAATACATCAATTTACAAATACATAGACAGCGTCCCACCCCCGGAATCAAATAAATCTATATACCCCCCGTCTGTAGGTGGTCCAGTCATATGTGACCACAAGTCCCTCCTACTATCCCTGTGCAGGATCTAATATCATGTGCCAACTAATAGGTACATATCACATTAGTCATATCCTATTAAAGGTGTCCATTGTGCTGAAAGTGCAGAGTGCCGCCATAGATACTGCTATAAATATAATTATAAATAGCCTAAGAGAAAATTTAAAAAAAATTTTTTATTATATACAATTGTAAAATAGTCTACCTAACAAAGTGAATATAGTACATATACTAGCAGAACAATGCTAGTGGTGATGTTCAAACTACATGCCCTACCAAAGAGTAAGTATTAATGTGTAGAAGCCAAACCTATAGGCACAAATGATGTAACAATTTAAATGCACATTATGGATAGATCTTCGGTAAAACTTTTGTTCTTGATTTTTTTGAGGATACCGCCTCCAGGAATATTCTGCAATCTTGATATATGTGGAAAAGCTGCATCAGATCAATAAAAATCAAATATAAAATCTACAAGTGGAAACGAAAGACAAAAAATTAGACACAACATCAAATTCACTTAAAGACATTATAAAAAAGGTTTAAAGCTTGTCACCTCGTTGAGGCCTCTTGGCTGCACAGTGTCCAAGAGGGTGATCCATCTCAACTCCTTTTGCAAAAGCCTCTTCCTCCCATCACCCCCTCTAGAACCCATGATGATCCTGTCTATTTCTTGCACTGTGAGTCCCTTGGGGTAACAGCCATGTTCCTTGCGGAAATGCTTAGGGACCGGTCGCAATTTTAGGTCTTTTAGGGGGCTGGAGTTATCATCATTTCTGGCTGCTCTTATACTTCGAACATGCTCAAGAATGCACACCTACAAAGCTCTGGTTGTTGGTACCATGCCTATCATTAATACAAGTGGGTATTTTTACAATATATTTTTATTTTTTGAATTCCTGTGTGTTGATACCTACCTTACAGCGCGGCGTTCTGTTAACGCACCTAGGCGCATGCGCCGCATTGAGTCATGGGGGAGAGCACGTAGGTGGGACGTGTCTCCATAGTAGCGCTGACCCGATCATGTGACCGGGTCGGGCGCCCTGTGATGACGTGTATCAAGTGCGCAACCTCAGCGGGTGGATGCGTCACATGATGGACGCGTCTCCAAGCAGATACACCGGAGCTATGTATTTAAAGGCGGGCACAGCCTGCCTAATGACAGCCATGATACAGTGCGTCCCTTGGAGTCAGTATCATTCAAGGACTCTACAGAGCTGTCTATTGAATAAATGGGATCATCAAACTCGATCCTTAGATCAGTTAGTAAAAATTCCTCCAAAAGTAAAGATCTCCCTTTTATGGTGGAAAAATACAAGGAACCTATATATAAGGGTTTCTTGGAGCCATTAGTCTGTCTACAGACGGATGCAAGTCTCTGGAGCTGGGGAACAAAACTTCCAGAGGGCTACGTACAAGGGAAATGGCCTACCTCAATGACAAAGGAATCCTTGAACTTAAGAGAACTAGCTGCTGTATGGGAATCTCTGAAAGCTTCCACTCCTTTACTAAAACAGAAACATCTAAAAAATATACTCAGACAATGTCACTAAAGTGGCCTATTTAAGGAGACTAGGTACCAGGTCAGGGAAGCTTCTCTAACTTTCAGAAAAAATAGGGGCTGAGAGAAATGTGCTTTCCATTTCAGACTTTCACCTCAAAGGAGAAGAAAACCATAGGACAGATTTTCTGAGTTATCATCAGATAGACCCCAACGTCAAAACACCAAACTGGATTCTTTTTTTTCTCTCTCCCTAAAAGTGCACGATCAGTCCAAAGCATCAGTCACAAACATTAGACGATCAGTCCAAGTCAGAACTGAAAGTTCCAACTGGGGTATGCATTTTTCCCATTTCAAGAGTTCTACAGAAACTACAAACAGAAGAATGCAATATCTTTCTGGTGGTCCCATGGTGGCCAAAGAAGATCTGGTTTCCTCTACTCCAGAAACTAGCGATAGAACAACCGTTTCTTCTTCCCGACAGATCAGATCTGTCACACCAGAGCCCAGTACTACATCCAAATCCATCCTTCTGGAATTTGAGAGGAAAATTCTGTTAACCAATGGGTTGTCAGAAAAGGTGATAAAGATTCTGCAAAAGTGCCGTAAACCAGTGACTATGGCCATATGTATATATAATATATATACATATATATATATATATATATCTTCTTATATATATAAGAAGATATGGAAGTCCTCCCTTTGAACCAGTAGAACAAGCTAATATAAATAAGCTAACACTCAAAGTAGCATTACTAGTGGCTATTACCTCCGCATGTAGATTAGGAGAGTTACAAGCCTTGTCAACTAGAAAGCCTTCATAGTATCATAGTATATAAGGCCTGAAAAAGGTGCAAGTCCATCAGGTCCAACTAAACTATCAACCTCAGTATTTATTACTTTACACAGCTTAGTATCATCTGCAAATATTGAAACTTGACTGTGTAAACCCACTACAAGGTCATTAATAAAAATATTAACCCTGTGGCGCTCCACTGGTAACGTCAATCCAATCTCAGAATCTGCCATTAATGAGACCCTCTGTTTTCTATCATGAAGCCAATTACTTACCCAAATACACATATTTTCCCCTAGTCCCAGTAGTTTCATTTTATGTACCAACCTTTTATGCGGCATGGTGTCAAATGCCTTTGAAAAGTCCAGATATACAACATCTACAGCTTCTCTCAGATACAGTCTGGAACTTACTTCCTCGTAGAAACCAATCAGATTTATCTGACAGGACCGATCTCTCATAAACCCATGCTGACACTGGGTTATAAAGTTATGTACAGTAAGATACTCCAGGATCTCTAACAAACCCCTTAAATATTTTCCCCACCACAGAAGTTAGACTCACAGGTCTGTAGTTTCCATGATTGCTTTTTGATCCTTTTTTTTTATCTTGGTACCACATTTGCTATGCTGCAATGCATGGTAACCAGTCCTCAGTGAATCTTCAAATAATTAAAATTAACGGTCTGTCTATCACAGTACATAGTTCATGTAGAACCCGAAAGTGTATGCCATCTGGCCTATCTATCTTGGTGGTTGCGAGGCGGTGCCATATCTCTTCCTGGGTTAAACTCTTGACATTCCAAAGAGAATTTACATCATTCCTCATCGTGCCTTATCTCCAAATCCCCTATCCAAGTAAGAGTGTCAAGTAAATGGTGTCAAGATGGAGCACATTAGCACATAAAATTATATTCTACTTTACAATATTCTATTGTCTGTCAAGATGTGGTGCAGAGTGCACATTAACCGGTTAAGGACCGGGCCCTTTCCTGTTTTTTCATGTCCATTTTTCACTCTCCACCTTCAAAAATCTATAACTTTTTTATTTTTACACGTAAAGAGCTGTGTGATGGCTTGTTTTCTGCGTAACAAATTGCACTTCATAGAGATGGTATTAAATATTCCATGCCATGTACTCAGAAGTGGGAAAAAAATTCCAAATGCAGTGAAAATGGTGAAAAAAACGCATTTGCGCCATTTGCCTGTGGGCTTGGATATTACGTCTTTCACTGAGCGCCCCAAATGACATGTCTACTTTATTCTTTGGGTTGGTACGATTAAGGGGATACCAAATTTGTATAGTTTTTATAATGTTTTCATACATTTACAAAAATTAAAACCTCCTGTACAAAAATTTTTTTTTTTTATTTTGCCAACTTTTGGCGCTAATAACTTTTTTATACTTTCCTGTACGGATCTGTGGGTGATGTCATTTTTTGCGAAATTTGATAATATTTTCAATGATATAATTTTTAGGACGGTACGACCTTTTGATCACTTTTTATAGATTTTTTAAATATTTTTCAAAATGGCAAAAAAGTGCCATTTTCCACTTTGGGCGCTATTTTCCGGTACGGGGTTAATCGTATTGAAAAACCGTTATCATATTTTGATAGACCGGGCATTTTCGGAAGCATCGATACCTAATGTGTTTATGATTTTTACTGTTTATTTATATTTATGTCAATTTTAGGGAAAGGGGGGTGATTTGAAATTTTAGGTTTTTTTATTATAATTTTTTTTTTTTAACTTTTTTTTTATTTTTATTTTTACTATTTTTCTGGCTCCCTAGGGTACTTTAACCCTAGGTTGTCTGATCTATCCCATCATATACTGCCATACTCAGCCCGTGAGCCCTGACCAGACCGCCCGCCGTGAATCTTGTTGGAAGATTCTGCAGGAAGATTCTTTGAATCCTGTCTGGTGAACTTCATGCTGGGATGATGGCCTGGGTGCCCACAGAGAGGGCTCAGAGTGCCGCCTCTGGCACCAGTGCCATAGGTTCGCCACCACTGCCTTAAGGTCACAGAGAAGTTTCTCTCTTCCAGATGGCAATGGTTATATATAATAGACTGTGTAAACTTTTCTTATAGTTTTGTAATATAGCAACTATAAAATAAATTAACTCAGCATCTGTCCAGGAATCATTCTGTCTTGGGTTACTACAATTTATTTTTATCTAAATAAAATTAAGGCTTTACTTAAAAAATTGCATCAAGAGACAAAATTTGAATTCTTTTTTTTTAATTAGTTTTTCTGTTTCCAAGTCCATTAGATTGGTCAAATCTTTTGGGCAATTTCTAAAGAAGCACAGAAAGTAATAGCCCCATTCAAGAGGGAACCCATGGCAGAAAATCCAGGGTGTCAGAAACTTTGAACACAAAGTAGCAGTGGGACTATAATAGACAGATTATGCATTGAAACTTAATGTAGATTACAAGATTCTGGTTTGGGTTCCAGGTTCACAAGATTCACAAGATGGTGCTATATAACACCTGCTGACCCAGCAAGTGCCACACAGCCCGGTTCCAGTAAATAGTACTGTGTTGAAATTGCCTTACAAATTAGCCGAAAAGTAATGATTTCCTTTTTTTATCCTGGAAAACATATTTTCATATTTTCTAGAATCCCCTAGTGGAGCACCAATGGTATATTAAGGCAGCCATAAAGGAAAATAAACCAAGCCAACTTTTATTTAGCTTCATAAGAAGATAAATGAAGAGTGGATCCTGCCAGAGGGGTGACACATCAGCTTGTAAGTGTGCTTGGTTTACATTCTTTCATCCTGGTGGTAGATTTCCTTTAAATAGGTTGTTGGGAGATAACATAGTAGAGATAAAATCTGGTCTCCCCAGAAAAACATTTTATCCCTGTGACGAACAAAACTACACATAGAAACAAATGCGCAATACTGAATATCAAAGAACTGCCGCTTCATCCACAATAAGGACAAGGAGGAAGCTGAGGAGGTGTTTTTATTTTTAAAATCTTTATGAAAAATCTGAAAGGAAATGAGGATCTGATGAAGAGGGAAGTCTTCCTTGGAAACAAGTAATACGTTCTAATGTACATTTATGTATCAGCACCTATGAGTCCATTTTTGCCTTAACACAGTGGATTTATTTTCTAGAAAGAAAACTCTGCTACATCAATTTACTAGATAATGATAATTAATTTTAGTATTATTTATTTGTGCCCGTTTTAGATTACACATTAAGCAGTTAATAGGTTTGGTTCCATTGGCCAACAGCCTTAGTTTACCACCATTTTTTATATTACAAGCTAACAAAATATGTAATCAGATTGTAATATTGTAAGTTTCCATTTACTCCCACGCAATCATGTATCACTCTATGTATTGAGCAGCTTGTTCATCTCCCCTCCTTCAGCCACATACACAGATGCACTCTCGTAATCGCTACTTCTCCATAACTTCGTGGAACTAATTTGTGACAAGAGTACAGCTCGACCTAGCCGAGAGTACAGCTCTTGAAAGTATATGTTACAAGAAGAAAGTGCTAAACCTCTCAGAAAAATGTCATGACGGAGTAGAGCAGAGATATTAATGGCTGCATTCATCTTCTGAGACTGTGACTGAATAGAGAAATAATTGGTAAATACAATGCAACAGCATAACAAAATGTTCCCTGTATAATTAATTTTTGATCAACGTAAGGCAGCAATTAATTGATTTTGCTTCTTTTTTTTATACTCAGGGTGCCCTTTTTCATGTCTCATTAATTCTTTTTTTATACACATCTTTTCATAAAATAAATATAAAAGTAAAATGCTGTCTTCTTTCAGTAGTAATGAAAGTGACTTAGTTCATACTTGTTAAAATAGAGATTATACATATAACAAATTTTAACCCTATAACAGGTAGCATTGACAGGGAACAAAATACATTTCTGCAGTCTTTATTAGAAAGTCACACTGACTCCATGTGACAGGTCCAGGGAATGCCATCATTTTAATTAAATTAGTAGGGGAAGAAATCCGGGTAATGTGTTCATTTGATGAGTAAGGCTGCATTCACACGACCGTCGGGGAAGCTTGCGGCCGTACATCCGTAGACGGCAATGACGGCCATGTCCTATCTTTCCCTGTGTTACGGCGCCTTGCACCATGCATCGCCGTGGAGAGGGGAGGGCTTACCTCTCCTCCTCTCCATCATGGCGAATGTCTGCCCGGCGGGCATACATTTGTGTGAATGCAGCCATAAAAAAACATGACCACAAATAACTTTGACATATTTTAAAAGAAGAAATGATGGCCAATGTATACTGATAACACTGACTATTTTAGGACCGCCTTTTGGAGGGATCCTGATCGTTTGACCCCACCATGGATAGTTGATCATTATAATAAACATTCCATGGATTTAAGGCACATATGTGCTTAAAGAATGATATGTAAAATGTCATATTATCATTCCCCTTCAGCCAGTTGTATGAGGTACAACAATATTGAGCTCATAATGCAGAGAGACAGAGAGAGCTTGACTTCAGTATTAAACTCTCTACCTCCCTGATTTTATGCATTTGATGCACTTTATTCATCTTTGATCCCCCTGAATTACAAGGCATTTACCTGTGTTTACCACCTTTTTTCTACAATTTTGAGATATATTTACTAACCCTTATAATAAGAATAACAATTGCAAGAATTAGTAAATTACACTGTAGACTAGACAGTACGATAGATCAAATAGGATCATGATTTATTATAATTTGGTACATCTTTAGACAGTTTACACCAGTTAAAGGTTGATTTAATGTAATCACTACCGATATGTTATCATTTACTAAGTAAAGTGTTCATTCCATGCTATTCTGTTTCTCCACAAAATTCCATAATCTTCTGCAGAAATATTGTTGTTTTCGTGTCTTGCAGGGAAACACCAATCCTATTTAACCCAGCCTCTCCCCGCACACACCCTGTCAGATCTTTGTGCCTTACAGTCTTAGAAAAAACTTATTCCCATGAGCTCTGCGATTAGTGTGATTTTCCGTTGTGAAACCTTGTGCTCAGCCTTTGACCCTGAATCTTTGCTTGACCCTTTGCAGTGGGCTCTGGTGAAAACCAGGTGCCACTTAGATTCCGGTCCCAGGTGTCAGCTTTCCTCATTGCCCACGGTGTTCCAGTGGGTCCACTACCCCTGGAGCCTGACAGTAAGATCCGGCCATGGATCCGGCCAAAGTTCTCCTTCCTGAATTGGATGATCACCGTCGTGGTCCAGCAATCCCAGCAGATTGCTACACAAGGTCAACAGCTTGGACAAGTGACCACCATGCTACAGCAGATAATGGCTACTTAGCAACAGTGCCAGGTTCCTGCTACTTCTTCTGCTACTCCGGTTGGCCTGCCTGCCATGGAACCCAGGTTGAGACTTCCATGCCATCAAAGTATGATGGGGATCCCAAGTTGTGCAGAGGCTTTATCAGCCAGGGCTCTCCCAGCTTATGCCTACGCATTTCATCTCGAAACGATCTAAGGTGGCATTTATCATCAGCCTCCTCTCCGGGAAGGCCCTGGTTTAGGCTACTCTCCTCTGGGACAAAAAATACCCCATTGCAGCAGACATCACCTCTTTCTTCTCTGAGTTCCAGTCTGTCTTTGAGGGACCTGCATGGGCGTCTTCAGCCGAGACTGCACTGCTGAACCTGCGTCAGGGGGACTCATCTGTTGATGACTCTGCTGTTCAGTTCTGTACTCTGGCCTCGTGGGCTAACCTGGAACAAAGCAGCTCTGTTTTCAACCTTTGAAAAAGGACTTTCTGGACAAGTTAAAGCGCAAGACCTGCTGTCTACTCTGAGTGGTCTCATCTCTCTGGCCACTCAGATAGATATCCCGTTTTTAGAATGCTCTGTGGAACAGCGCTCAATGTTTGCCTTCTATTGCCTTCTATAGGCTGCTTCTGCCACCTGCCGTGACAGTTCCAGAGGAACCTATGCAGGTGGACAGAGCTCAGCTGTCTTCGCAGGAATGTTCCAGGTGCCGTCAGGAGAACCTCTGCCTCTACTGTGCCAGCCTGGAACATTTTCTTCAGGCTTTTCCACTCTGTCCTCAGCGTCCGGGAAACACTTGCACCTAGGGTTCTTGGGAGAAGCGTCCTTATGTGTGAATACAGCTTCTTCACGTCTGTACCTTCCCTTTTTGATCAGCTCTCGAACAAGTGCACAGTTACAGATTTCTGCCTTTCTGGATTCTGGCTCTGCAGGAAACTTTGTGGATGCCTCTCTGGTCTCCTAGAATCACCTCCCTGTGGTCCGCCTCGAGAAGCCTCTGGTCATCTCCTCTGTCATAGGCCAAATTCTCTCCGGTCTGGTACCGCACTGAGCCTTTGTTACTGCAGGTCAGGGAACAACATAAAGACAGACTGTCCTTCTATGTGCTACCTCGGTCCAGGTCTTCCCTCCACTTAGGTCTACCATGTTTGCAGCTCCACGCACCTGTGCTTAATTGGAAGACATGGGAGATTCTTTGTTGGGAACCTGACTGCCAGTCGCTCTGCATGGTATTTCCCCATCCAGTACCATTCATGCTTTCTTCCGTAGTTCCTAAACCTCTGGAGGGTCTTCCAGCTAGCTATCAGGACTTTGCAGACATCTTTTCAAAGAAGCAAGCAGAGACTTAACCACTGCACCATCCCTACGACTGCCCTGCACATCTGCTGCCGGGTATGTCTCCTCCTCGGAGCCGGGTGTATCCACTCTCTGTGCCCAAAACTGCAGCTATGTCGGACTACATCAGGGAGAACCTGCAGAGGGAGTTCATATGTAAATCCTCCTCTCCAGCTGGAGCAGGTTTCTTTTTTGTGGCCAAGAAGAATGGGTCTCTCTGTCCATGAATAGATTATCCCAGTCTTAACAAAGTCACCGTCAAGAAAAGTTAGTCCTTGCCATTGATCACTGAGCTGTTTGACTGTCTACGGGGAGCTAAAGTCTTCTCCAAACTGGACCATCGTTGGGCCTACAACCTCATCCGTATCCATGAGGGAGATGAGTGGAAGACCGCTTTTAAGTACCTGGTAATGCCTTTCTGACTCTGTAATGCGCCAGCAGTCTTCCAGGAATTTGTTAATGACATCTCAAGAGTCTTGCTATATACCCGTGTCTTGGTTTATCTTGATGACATTCAGGTGTTCTCTTCGGATCTTGAGTCCCACCAGTCCCACGTACGGCAAGTCCTCAGTCGTTTAAACGCCAAACTTGAGAAATGGCAATTTCACCAGCGGAGTCTTCCTTTTGTTGGGTATATTATCTCTGACAGAGTCCTCCAGATGGATCCTGCCAAGCTGTCTGCTGTTCTTCAATAGCCTGGGCTTTGCAAATTACTACCGGCAGTTCATCCTACACTTCTCCTCTCTGGTGTCTCCTATTGTGGCGCTCACCAAGAAGGGTGCGAAGCCCCGACTCTGGCCTTCGGGAGCAGAAGAAGCCTTCACTAAGCCTTTCCATCTGAAAGTGGATGCCTCCTCAGTGGGAGCAGGGTCGTTGCTCACACAGAATCTGCCCAAAGGCCAAACCCTTACTTGCGTTTTTTCTAGACTTTCTCCTCTGCAGTGAGGAATTAGTCTATAGGAGACAGAAAACTGCTGGCAATTAAACTTGCCTTAGAAGAGTGGCATTATGTCCTGGAGGGAGCTCATTTTCCAGCCTGCATATACACCGTTCACAAGAATCTCCTCTATCTCCAGTCTGCTCAGCGACTCAACCCACATCAAGCTCGCTGGTCACTTATTTACTTCTGTCCGGCTGAAAAGAACATCAAGTCTGAATGTTTTGGCCGCTCCAGTGCACCTTTGACAGCTACCTCCTGGCAAGACCTACGTCCAACCTGCCCTAGGGAAGAGGACTCTTTCTTGGGGACATTGCTCACATTTGGCTGAACACCCTCGGGTGCAGTGCTCAGTCACCCTCATTTCCCGTTTATATTGGTGGCCAGATCTGGTCAAGAATGTACGGGACTTTGTGGGTTCATGCGCTTCCTGTGCCCGAAATAAGCCATTTCGTCTGAAGCCTGCTGGTCTTCTTCAGCCGTTGCCAATACCCAGCTACTCCTGGACTCATGTGGCTATGGATTTCATCACGGACCTTCCCCCCTCCACAGGCAATATTGACATCTGGGTGATAACCGACCTGTTTTCCAAAATGTCCCATTTTGTTTCTCTGCTGTCTGCTCTACGCCTTGCCAGTCTGTTCTTTCAACACTTTCTCCGTCTCCATGGACATCCTCAACATATCGTTTCTGATCGGGGGTTCAGTTTGATTCTAAGTTCTGGCAATGCCTCTGTAACCAGCTCCAGGTAAAACTGAACTTTTACTCTGCCTATCACTCACAGTCTAATGGTCAGGTGGAGATAGTGAACCAGACTCTGGGCTGCTATCTCCTTCATTTTGTTTCCTCCCCACAGCACGACTGGCCATGGGTAGAGTTTTCTTATAACTCCTTGGATTCATTATCTGCAGGCTCTGTTCCATTTTTCATTAATTATGGACTGCAACCACGCCTTCCCCTTCCTCTGCCTGTATTCTCAGACGTCCCTGCTGTTGAGGAGTTGGTACGGGATCTGAAGTCCATCTGGGAGCAGACTCGCCTTCCCTTGTTACATGCTTCTGCCCGAACCAAGCTCCAGGCTGGCAAGAAACGCAGACCTCCTCCTGTCTTCTCTCCAGGTGACAAAGTCTGGTTGTCCTCCAGGTAAGTCTGGCTAAGGATCCCTGGGTACAAGCATGGTCCACTATTCCTGGGTCCTTTTGAGGTGCTGAGGTGCATCAATCCTGTGGCCTACAAGTTGCACCTTCCTCCCACTATGCGGATCCCGAACTCCTTCCATGTCTCGTTACTCAAGCCTTTCATCCTGAACCGCTTCTCCAGGCAAGTACCTCCTCCTGCTCCTGAGGCTAACTCCACCGACAACTTTGAGGTAAAGGAGATCCTTGATCCCTGAAGAGGTTCTTCTTGGTTGACTAAAAAGGGGTTCGGGCAGGAGGAGAGATCTTGGGAGCCGAGGACAATACCCTGGACCCTGATCTCCTGCAGAAATTCCTCCAGGCCTGGAATAAGGGGAGGCCAAGGGGGGAGGGGGGGAGTAGGGGTATTGTCATAGGTGGCCCGCGACCCATGTCTCCTGTTGCTGGCTCACCTGTGCCTCTCCGTTTGCCCCCACCCCGCACAACATTTACTCACCCGTCCTCGCTCCTGCTTCCGGGTCCTTGGCCGTACGTGTGGTCTCCATCTTCTAGGCCGTTAATTGGCGCTGGTTTTACCCAGATTCCTATTTACTCCACATACCCTGCAGAATCTTTTTGCCTTACAACCTTAGAAAAAGCTTGTTTCCCATGGCCTCTGTGATTAACGTGATTTCCCGTTGTGACCCCAGGCCTGTTCCCGTTCATGCTCCTCCACTGCCAGCCCTGACCTTCTTCTCTGCCTCTGACCCTGAACCTTGTCTTGACCTTCTGCCTGTCCTGGACTACAATCCTGCCTAATATCCTTGTACCTTGCCTTGGCTGCCACCGCGGACAAAGTTGCACCTGTGGAACAACCTGGTGGTACCTTGCCACAGCAAGTCCAACCCACTTTGGTGAAAACCAGGTGCCACTTAGATTACGGCCCCAGGTGCCGGCTTACCTCATCGTCCCCGGTGGTCCAGTGGGTCCACTACCCCTGGAGCCTGACAGCGGTGACTGGGAGGGCTGAATCTCTTTAGTACTGCATCAGAAGTGCAGCCCCGGGAAAACAACAAACCAACTCTCTGACAGGTAAGACCACTTAGCCTTGGGCTGGCACAGCCCTGCAAGTCACTAAAACTACAAACACTTTAGAGGCCACTGGATGGCCTCAATTATCTGTTAAGTGGTGCATCATATATTAAGCACAAACATTCCCTGCCGTGAATACATTTCTGAGCTTTTCATAACCGCAAATAAGTTCTTTCAACCAGTCTCCAAAGTAAAAAAGTAAAGAAAATGTTATGTTTATATAATACATTTAATACATTATAGGCATGCTGGTCTTGTATAAGTAAAAATTCTTCCTTAGTCTACTAAAATATTAACACAAAAATATGTTGGCTATTTAATTTTTATACAGAAAACTATGAGACTATAGAATCACAAAGGCTTACAAATTAACTGAAATAACACATTTACAAAAAAAAAACAGCTGTGTTAGTGTGAAGTCTAAATGCAGCATATCATCTTAGGAGCCGGATAAGACTTAATTAAAACTTATTTGTTTTTTGTGATTATACTGAAGAGGGTTCTGATCTCTTTAGTATAGGGTTAAACCACATAGAAATTTGCTATTTATTTGCAACTTTTTATCTCGTATTCATGACCTCTATTTCAGAACTATTCTCAACTCACAGATACTGACTTGGGGTGTATTCTCTTGCGGGCATACCGCCATGTGCTAAAGAGGAGGAGGAGGTGACCCCCTCCTCCCTCCATAGAAAACACAGGCGCACTGCCGCACACTTACAGAAAGATAGAGCATGCTCTATCTTTTTGTGGTGTGCGGTCCAGATAGGTGCCACACATGTGTGGCAGCTTATAGCCGCCGTGCCTCTATTGCCGTTTGCGGCCACATGTAGACGGCCATGTGAATGAATCCTTGGACTGATGCTTTCACTAGCGCTTATACAAACATTATTAATTAATTTTTTATGTATTCTTCATTTCTTGGCATTCCCCCGATGATGGGACTGCAGGTATGGAATCTTTTATTCACAATGCCTAAAGTTGTTGGGCTTTACATTCTTTATAATATTTGTATCTCTAATTGGAATGTAGTGTAAAAAAATGTTTGAATCAGGTTTTGGTGTGTATTGTTTGAAATTTTACTCTTTCTGAAGTAAAAACAAAGTAATGACTGCAGAATGTGCTTTCATTGCTGAAACTCTGTACTATGTGTGACAAAGTCACTATTGACTAGCCCTCCGGTGGCTAGTGAGGGCCGCCAAGTGTATAGTTAGAGCCGGACAGGCAAGGATTTTGTTTGATGCACAGTTTCAACTAATCCTGCTGTCCATGAGAGCTTTGTCATTGCCGACCCCCCACATTTGAGCTGAATCTCTACATATGCTAGAAAGGCAGTAGCCAGAGTTTGGATGGCTGCACATCTCCCCTTTCTCCGCGACTGGTTTAAGGCAGTCAATAACACCTTCCCACTCAAAAAGTGGTTATTTACTCACAGGGTGAAGGATAGGAGGTTCCAAGTCATCTGGGACAAATGGCTTGACTCCCCCTTTACTGCGGTTCCCCAAATTCCATCCTAGACATACTAGGGATCATTTACTAAGGGCTCCGTGGCCGCACTTTCATCGGGTTTTCCGACTTTTCCGGATTTTAGCGCAATCGCGCCTGCTTTCATGCGACAGAGATTGGGGGGCATGGCCGACGGAAAACCAAAGGATTCGGAAAAAACGCGGAAAGTGTGTTGCAAAATCAAGCACTCACATGCACCGAGAAGAGCCATGTGAACTCCGGCGGACCTAGGGGAAGCAGCGACACCTGGTGGACATTGGGCGCATGACCTTAGTGAACCGCCGGCAGACCCAAATCCTCGTCGGAGAATGCGCTGCTGGATCGCGACTGGACCGGGTAAGTAAATCTGCCCCAGTCTCTCTGACATAAATGAGTCTCTCTCGGCCTAATCTGGGCACACCATTAGAGATGGCCCTGGGGTGGGAATATGGTGCAAGTGCATAGTTGGATACTTTGGGCTGTTTTGTGTTTCAAATTTGTTTATGGTTACAACATAACTTTTAATAAAGTCAGATAAGATGCCATAACTGGCCAACAACTCAACACATGATTAAAATATACAAAAAACCAAATGCCAAGCCCATTTGCCCTGAGGGTCAGTACACAAAACCTTGAATGCAGGAAAACATTATAGAGTGTAATAAAAAGGCTCAGATCTCACCAGTCTTCTTATTCGTTGGTTTGTAGACGAGGGAGGAGGACACTGGTTCCTAGATGCCCTATATCACCCTACAGTATAACTTATGCCTGAGCCCCACAGAACTCCCATCCTAATAAGGGTGTTCCCCAAACTGACCCTACAGGCCTGATGAACCCTACATCTATTAGAGGATATACAAATGTGAAAGAATCCCTATGCATTTCATGGACTAGTATGGTGCAATCATCAGGGGGTATATCATTTTTAGCATGTCTGTAGACACAAAGCACATTAGAACTAAACTCAGTATGTAAAGTAAAATAATGGCTTGGGCGAGTGAACACTGAGTTCTCGCCCATTTTAAAGCTAAGTTACCTCCGCTTAAAGGACACCTGTCATCAGGTCTCTGTCACTAGTCCTGTCACCTCTACCTGTTGGAGCAGCTCACAAGGATCCCATCCCAGCCTTTATCTAGTTATTTCATACATTATTCATTGTAAAATCATCTATTCTTTATCATGTAAATGAGGCTGGTCACATGGTCAGAGGCAGTGATGTCACTCCTGTTACCCCTCCCCTCTCCTCCCCCTGCTCATGTCTGTGTGTAATGTATAGTAAAGCATGGCTAGTGTGAGTGCTGCATCTGCTGACATGCTGCATCCTCCTAATATACAGGTGAGAGACACAGACATCAGCTACACATGTACCTGACATGTTCTGCTGTAACATGGCTGCAGCCTGGAGCTGCTGTATCTCTCCTATATACACACACATGCACACACAGGCTGCAGGGGGCGTGGCCACCAGCACCAGGAAGCACATCATTATACAGCCTCACATCATTATACAGGCTGTCAGTCAAGCACTGGGGGTGTAGCTGTGCCTCCCACTCATGAATAGAGTGGACAGCTTGAATATGCTAATGCTTCATTGGACATTTCACAGGTCATTTGCATACAGCTTTAGGACCTCATTGCTTAGGTTTACAGGCATGTAGAGGCACAATGAGGGGATAGAGGCAATGCTCTCTAATGGCAGTTTATGAAAATATATTTAGTTTAGGGGGGTTATTTTGCATGACGGGTTCTCTTTAAGTCTCCATCGGGTTCCTATTGATCGATATGGAAGTGGCATAATTTGTGTGGGAGTGGCCACAATGCTGCAATCACTGTACAGAGCGAGGGCCAGCTGGTTTTATTTTTATTTTACACCTTTCACTATGGTCCAAATAACACCTTATTAAAAAAAAAAAACTACATTGGTAAATTCTAACTTTTTCAAAAGAAAATGTGACCGGAATAATTTTCTCCAAGTCGAGTTGATGTTTTATTACTATACCAACATTGGAAGAGAAAAGAGAACTGGACCGCATATCCACACTTTACTCAATGATCTATTGCCACTTGGCTATATTTACAAAGCGAACTCCTGGTTATTAGTTACAGTTTGATCAAATTGCATAAGTACTATTTTGAGAACTTCATTATGGTCCCTTTTTATCTGAATTGTGTGATAAAATGACAAATAAAGAAACTTGAAAATTACAACTTTTTTCAGCCGCAGTGTATGATACAATTAATTTTAAATTTTGATAGATTAGGCATTGAAGGAAGTGGATATAGCTAACAATTTATTATTTTATTTGTTTATTTAAATTTGCATTCAAGGGGAAGTATGGTGAATTTTTACTTTTTTGATATATCCGTCAGCGAGCTATGAAGTTTATATAAAGATGGCTTAGGGGCTGAGCCCTCTTCATACAGAGATGGGTTTTGCTACATATTGCAGAGCTGCAAAGCTGCCGGTAGAATGTGGGCGACGCCATCTTTGTTGAGATTGCCACACTCCTGAACATCACCGAATTTTACATCACATAAAATTTTTTATAAAAAAATCTTGGACAGAAGGAAAATCAAGATTAGTAGCTTTGCATGCATTATCAGTATAATCTTTAGAATCATCTCCATTTCTATCAGGTTGATCAGCATTGAAAAAATGTACGGTAAAAAGACATTTTGTCAATGCTGATCAACCTGATAGAAATGGAGATGATTCTAAAGATTATACTGATAATGCATGCAAAGCTACTAATCTTGATTTTCCTTCTGTCCAAGATGTTGTGGTATTAGATAGCTTATGTGATTTATCTAATGATGGACAGTCAGTACCCTATCCTCCAACAACTCACGCAGAGAATTTTAATACAACTGCAAAGAAAAAGCAAGGTGGCACTCACCAGTGTGGCAAACTGTCTTTATTCAAACGAGGTGCAGTACAGGGAAGAGCAGGGCCAGGCGACGGGCCGTTTTGCGCTAAGTCGCGCTTTCTCAGGCCGTTGACGTCATCCGCCGGCGACTGCGCACAATATATGCGCCACAGTCCGCAGGCGGCGTCAAGGTAACCGTAAACAACAAAGTGACCTGCAGGTAAGTGTAAAAACATTACAAGATTAAAAACAAAACAGCAACTATACGAGCAGTCTTCTTAGGCTACATTCACACTAACGTATGGGGGACGTATATACGGCCGACGTATATACGGCCGATATACGTCCCCCATACACTTCTATGGGCGCACGGCACCCTACAGGAGCGATACGGTGCAGCACACGTGCGGCACCGTACCGTTCCGTACCCGGGAAAAAGATAGGACCTGTCCTATCTTTTCCCGTAATACGGCGCCGTGCGCCATAGGTTGCTATGGAGAAGGGCGGGGCTGAGCTGCGCTCACCTCCTCTCCCCGTACACTGCCGTTGCCCGCTACGGTACGGTACGGGCGGGCAACGGCAGTGGGAATATAGCCTTACAGGGAAAGCACTATAAATAAATAAGATCGCAGAATATTTCTAAAGCGAACCACAGTTAAAGATAATGTTATCTAACTAGAGGTTAATTGGTAGCATTAGTCGACAAAAAAAGGGGGGCTTATAGGAAGACACTTAAGTCGTTCTTATCATTCATGCCTAGGGGACCCATCGCATTGAACCTTATGATGTATTTATTTTCCCGCTGCATCAAGGTTAGATCTCTGTTACCTCCCAGGGGATCCACTTTAACCCTTTCCATGCCAGCGAACATAAGGACGTTTGGATTCCCATAATGGAAGGTTTGAGTTAATAGACAACTGATGTTCTCTAAAGCGCACCCCTAGTCTGCGTATGTTTTTACCGATGTAAAAAAACTTGCATGGGCAAAAAACTATATACACTACGTGTGTGGTTTTACAGGAGATAAAGGTACGGACCTTTAAACTCTCTCCTACAAAATGTATGTGTTTCAATTGGCTGTTAAATGCACACATGTTACAAGCGCCACACTTAAAGTTTCCAGCCGGTATCCCTTTTTCCAGCCAAGTAGGACGGGGGGTATGAAATCTACTTCTGACCAACGTATTTCTGATAGTCAGGGAGCGTCTAAATGCGACAATAGGTTTTGTGTTGGTTATCTCTTTTAACTGTGGGTCCTGTCCTAGGATACCCCAATTATTCTGAATGGCATCACGAATAATTCTTTCACACGGACTGAAATCAAATGAAAATGCGAATCTCTTTTTGTTGTGTTTATTACTGTGATAGTGTCTAACTCTATCCCTCTGAGGTTTTTTCGTCTTGGGATAGGGTGACAACTTTATCATACGCTGCCTGGAATAAATCCATAGGGTATCCTATCGATAGTAATCGGTCTCTCAACTCACTTGCCTGAATATTAAATTGCATTTCATCATTATTTATTCTTTTAAGTCGTAGTAGCTTACTGTACGGTAAGCTTTTTTTTAGTGTGGGCTGGGTGGAAGCTCTGGAAATGTAAAAGTGAATTGGTAGCTGAGCTTTTTCTAAAGGCTCCTATTTCTTCTATCCTGACGTCTAAAAAGTTGAGCTGTTTTTCACCATAAACTGCCGTAAATCGCATATTCATAAGGTTGCAGGAGTTCAAATGTTCCACGAAATCAAAAAATTGGGTACGAGTACCCTCACATACGATAAAAATATTATCCACATACCTGTGGAACGCCCTCAAGTTTGAGACGAAGGGATTGTCCAGAGAAAAGATGTAACGACTCTCGAAACAAGCGAGAAATAAGTTGGCCAAAGTACAGGCCACTGGAGTGCCCATAGCAGTTCCGGTTCTCTGGACAAACCATTCGTCATCAAACATGAAGGCGTTATGGGAGAGCACAAACTTTAACCCTTCACACATAAAATTGACGTATTTTGGGCTCTTTTGAGCGTTCGTCAAAATGTAGTGGACACACTGAACTCCCAAATCCTGGAGTATGCGAGTGTAAAGGCTCTCGACGTCAATAGACGCCAAGGAGTAGCCCTCCTTCCAATGGATCTCTTTTATAATCCTCAAAAAAGAAACGGTAACGGATGCCCGCGACTAATCAAACATGTTAGAACCTTCCATGATGGGAATCCAAACGTCCTTAAGTTCGCTGGCATGGAAAGGGTTAAAGTGGATTCTCTGGGAGGTAGCAGAGATCTAACCTTGATGCAGCGGGAAAGTAAATACATCATAAGGTTCAATGCGATGGGTCCCCTAGGCATAAACGATAGGAACGACTTAAGTGTCTTCCTATAAGCCACCCTTTTTTTGTCGACTAATGCTACCAATTAACCTCTAGTTAGGTTAGAATATAAAATTATCTTTAACTGTGGTTCGCTTTAGAAATATTCAGCGATCTTATTTATTTATAGTGCTTTCCCTGTAAGAAGACTGAGGACCGAGGACCGAGGAAAGAGATAGCAAGCAAAATTGATAATACACTGCACCCAATTAGGGAATTTATAAACTGTAATACTCGCAATGTAATTTACTGTATAACCTGTAATGCATGCAATGTGGATTATGTAGGTTGCACTAGTCGCAGTCTCAAAGAGAGAATCTGGGAACATCTTAATGGGGTTAATACAGATGCCAGAAACCCATCCAATGCCGCCAGACATTTTTCCATCCAACATCATGGAGACCTTGCTAGTTTTTCCTTCAGCGGCATTGAAAGGGTTAAGCCTAACAAAAGGGAAGGTAATCTAAGAAGAAAGCTGCTAAACCGAGAATACTGGATCTTAATGAGAGACAGCATTTACCCTAAAGGTCTTAATTAGAGATGAGCGAGCACTAAAATGCTCGAGTGCTCGTTATTCGAGACAAACTTTTCCAGATGCTCGAGTGCTCGTCTCGAATAACGAGCCCCATTGAAGTCAATGGGAGACTCGAGCATTTTTCAAAGGGACCATGGTTCGGGAATAAAATGTGTTAATTAATTGAAAAAGAATGTCTTCTGATAAGTTAGCAGATGTATGCAAACATCTGCAATCTATTCTTCACTGTTCCGCGCGTATATTATCTCCCGACAAGTTAGCAGATGTGAAGAACAGTGAAGAATAGGATCATTTAAGTGAAAAACACAGTGAAGAATAGATTGCAGATGTTCGGCACATCTGCTTACTTGTTGGGAGATACGCTGTCTCCGTGCCCCGCTGTCTCCGTGCCCCGCTGTCTCCGTGCCCCGCTGTCTCCGTGCCCCGCTGTCTCCGTGCCCCACTGTCTCCGTGCCCCGCTGTCTCCGTGCCCTGCTGTCTCCGTGCCCCGATGTCTCCGTGCCGCTCCGTGCCGCTCCCCGATGTCTCCGTGCAACGATGTCTCCGTGCGGCTCCCCGCCGCTCCCCGATGTCTCCGTGCCCCGCTGTCTCCATGCCCCGCTGTCTCCGTGCCCCGCTGTCTCCGTGCCCCGCTGTCTCCGTGCCCCGCTGTCTCCGTGCCCCGCTGTCTCCGTGCCCCGCTGTCTCCGTGCCCCGATGTCTCCGTGGCCCGATGTCTCCGTGCCCCGATGTCTCCGTGCCGCTCCGTGCCGCTCCCCGATGTCTCCGTGCAACGATGTCTCCGTGCGGCTCCCCGCCGCTCCCCGATGTCTCCGTGCCCCGCTGTCTCCGTGCCCCGCTGTCTCCGTGCCCCGCTGTCTCCGTGCCCCGCTGTCTCCGTGCCCCGCTGTCTCCGTGCCCCGCTGTCTCCGTGCCCCGATGTCTCCGTGCCCCGCTGTCTCCGTGCCCCGATGTCTCCGTGCCCCGCTGTCTCCGTGCCCCGCTGTCTCCGTGCCCCGCTGTCTCCGTGCCCCGATGTCTCCGTGCCCCGATGTCTCCGTGCCCCGATGTCTCCGTGCCGCTCCGTGCCGCTGCCTGATGTCTCCATGCTGCCGCTGCCCCATGTCTCCGTGCTGCCGCTGCCCCATGTCTTCGTGCTGCCGCTGCCCCATGTCTCCGTGCTGCTCCCCGGTGTCTCTGTGCTGCTCCCCGGTGTCTCTGTGCTGCTCCTCGCTGTCTCTGTCCTGCTCACCGTGTTCTGCAATGTGTTCTTCACACATATATATTGTTCTTCACATACTATTTTGTTCGCACCGTTCCGCGCGTATCTCCCGACAAGTAAGCAGATGTGCCGAACATCTGTAATCTATTCTTTACTGTGTTTTTCACTGTGTTTTTCACTTAAATGATCCTGTGGTCACTGTGTTCACTGTTTTTATTCTATTCTTCATTGTTCTTCACTGTGTTTTTTTAATTAAATGCTCGATCTTAAGCAGAAGAAATACTCGTCCGAGCAACGAGCCGTTTCGAGTACCTTAATACTCGAACGAGCATCAAGCATCAAACACGTAAGATTGTTATTCGTTTTTGCACCTTATTCTTGCACTTTGTATTGTCTCATCTTGGATGAATAACTCGGAATTATTTTTAACGGAGCTGATGAGTGCCAATCAAACTCCCTTTTTTTTTTACTTGCATTTTCTTGTGAAAGTGGAAGACTCTTTCCTGGATTGAGCACCTGGTGGTGAGCGCACCTGTTCTGTTTCTTTTACATTCCTATAGCTTGTTTTATGCCTTAGACCAGTGGTGGAGAAGCTATGGCACGGGTGGCAGAGGCGGCACTCAAAGCCCTTTCTGTGGGAACCTGGGCCATCGCCCCAGAACACCAGACAGGACTCAAAGACTCTTCCTGCAGTTCCAAGCAACTTAAAAGATGCTGCTTTCAGTCATGTATTAAAGTGATACTTACTTCGCTACTTGGGACTGTAGGAAGAGGGAGAATGAGTAGACAGGGCCGAATTAACTTTGGAGGACCTTCTGCTGGCTCCACAATTCTCTGTGTATAGAGAGACACTGGAAAGAAGCAAAAATTATGCAAATTTCCCATCTTGTCCTCAGGAGGCCAATATGATCGAAAGTTATTGAATAACAGGGAGCAAGAAGTTACTGCTTGATTTTTTTTGGCACCTCACGATAAATGAGGGGGTTGTTGGGTTGCTACTTAATTTTTTACTTTTAACAGTACAGCAGGGTATCTTTATGGCAGCTGGAATTAATGGAATTAAATCTATATGTCACCGACCTGGGAGTTACAGTCCAGAAGCTTATCTGAGTGTATAATAGTATTAATGTGTTCCCTTTTATGGACCTCTAGCAGTACAATAGAGCTGTCATTACTTACCTCACCTTCTGCGACCCTATCTCATGCTACACAGCTGCAGAAAATATTAGCCTACTGTAGGATGCTTTTAGAGATTGAAAGTATTGCCAGAATTGCTGGAAAATTGCTTATTTACAGAGATAATAAAAAATTATTTTTATTGTTGTGTTGTGGCCGAAGATTTTTTCTGTCGGTCTAGCCCAAGTCCTGCACAGGGGACGAGCAGTGACCCTGCTCTAACAGTCCGGATTGGAATGAGTATCGTTCCAGGCTGTTTAACCCATTAGACCCCGCTGTGACTGTGGGATCTACATACCTGCAGAGGGAGGGGGCTCCCTGGCTGTATTGAGTAGCTGCCTGTCAGCTGACATTTCCAATGCGCAATACATGGTTATTGCAGTACATTAGTATGATCCCATGATCACTAGTTAATATGCCAGTAATGTAAAAATTAAAAAAGTAAAAAAAAAATAAGGTCCAAATATCCCCTAACATATATAAAACAATATATTATTTTAAAAAAGTGGAAAAAAGTTAAAAAAAAAACACTATATATTAGGCATCACCGTGTCCCAAAATTCCCCATCTATAAAATTATAAAAACAGGTATTCATGGTGGTGAACCATTTAACGGAAAAATGTGCCCAAATGTCCAAATCGACACTTTTTGCCGTTTTGCTACACATAAAAATTGTAATAAGTGATCAAAAGGTCGCACAGTCCACAAGATTATTACAATGAAAATGTCAGCTTGTCCCAGAAAAAAATGACACCTTCGCCCAATTCCGTACTCCTAAGTATGAAATGGTTATTGGAGTCAAAATATGGCAAAATGAAGAAATTTCTTTTATTTACAAAATGGTTTGCATTTTTTTAAATCTATTAACCCGTAATAACACCTATATAAATTTGGTATCTCTGTGATCTTATTGATCTAAGGAATATATTAGAGATGCCATTTGAAGTGCACATTTGAAAGAGGTAAAAACAGAAAATGGTGCAAATGCGGTTTCTTGTGAATTTCACCCCATTTTGCATCTTATTTCCACTTCCCAGTACACAGCATGGGATATAAAATACAGTCAAGAGGAAGTACAATTTGTTACACAGAAAACAAGCCCTTGTACAGCTACATTTCTATATACACTCACCGGCCACTTTATTAGGTACACCTGTCCAACTGCTCATTAACACTTAATTTCTAATCAGCCAATCACATGGCGTCAACTCAGTGCATTTAGGCATGTAGACATGGTCAAGATAATCACCTGCAGTTCAAACCGAGCATCAGTATGTGGATGAAAGGTGATTTGAGTGCCTTTGAACATGGCATGGTTGTTGGTGCCAGAAGGGCTGGTCTGAGTATTTCAGAAACTGCTGATCTACTGGGATTTTCATCTCTAGGGTTTACAGAGAATGGTCCGAAAAAGAAAAAACATCCAGTGAGCGGCAGTTCTGTGGGCGGAAATGCCTTGTTGATGCCAGAGGTCAGAGGAGAATGGGCAGACTGGTTCGAGCTGATAGAAAGGCAACAGTGACTCAAATCGCCACCCATTACAACCAAGGTAGGCAGAAGAGCATCTCTGTACGGGCCAATTGGGCCCCTTGGTACCAATTGGGCATCGTTGCAACCCCACAGCCTACCTGAGTATTGTTGCTGACCATGTCCATCCCTTTATGACCACAATGTACCCAACATCTGATGGCTACTTTCAGCAGGATAATGCGCCATGTCATAAAGCTGGAATCATCTCAGACTGGTTTCTTGAACGTGACAATGAGTTCACTGTACTCAAATGGCCTCCACAGTCACCAGATCTCAATCCAATAGAGCATCTTTGGGATGTGGTGGAACGGGAGATTCGCATCATTGATGTGCACCTGACAAATCTGCGTCAACTGTGTGATGCCATCATGTCAATATGGACCAAAATCTCTGAGGAATGCTTCCAGCACCTTGTTGAATCTATGCCACGAAGAATTGAGGCAGTTCTGAAGGCAAAAGTGGGTCCAACCCGTTACTAGCATGGTGTACCTAATAAAGTGGCCGGTGAGTGTATGTCAAAATAAAAAAAGTTATGCATTTTTTAAAGTGGGGAGTAATAAACCGAAAGTAAAATGGAAAAAGCCCATCAGTGGCAAGGGGCTATATCATCTGTGGGATAACGGGTTTGTGGTACCTGAGGCCACATTCACCTGTGATCACAAGTTGAGGTAACATTAAATTTCCAGCAGTAAATGCAATATTACCTTAACATGCGATTGCAGGTGGAGCCTTTGGATTGCAATCAAAACGTCACATGTGAATGTTGTCTCGGGCTCAGCAAACATCTGTCCTACTGAAGCTCAACATGTCATGGAAAAACAATCTCAAAATCACCTGGGTAAGTTAAAATGTGCAAAAGTTATTACCTTTTAAAGTGACAGATGCAAGTTTTGAAAAATAGGCATTGGTCATGAAGACTATCGAAGTAAATGCTCTACAACTTCATATCAATTACATAACAATAATCAGTAGTTTAGCTTTAGGTGTCACAGTGGGCATACTTATAAATGGACCACTAAGCCCCCTCACTGTGCCCGCATCCAAAAAATATAAAAGAATCTATTATGTTATCTTCACATTTGAAAATATCAGAACAAGTCAAACCTAAAAGAAAACATTCCATATTATTTACAATGTAATGAAAAAAATATCCTCTCATTTTCTCTTTTTTTAATAATGATCTTTATTTATTTAGTGCCATATAAGTCTGCAGCACTTATGAGGGACATATACAAAGCTTAGTATTTGATGTCTACCCGATTACAGACAGGAGGAGGGCAGGATGGAAAAGTAAAGACAGAGTTGGAGTTTCATGCAGTTAGAGAATGGCATAGATCTGCCTAAAGAACATGTTTGAAACTTTGGAGGTTGGGTACTATTCTGATAATCCATGGTAGTGCATTCCAGAGAATTGTTGCAGCTTGGGAAAAGTCCTACAGATAGGAGTGGGGGGTTTGAATTAATGAAGAAAATAATACTAAGGTAGTCAGGCGTTTAGACAACAAGAAGATTTTTTCACTTTACTTTTATTGAGGGTTAAAGTGCAGTTAGTTCCTACCTTTACATCTTTTATCCCTATTCCCTTTCCATTGACCATATACAAAAGTAATGTTAGGCTCAGTTTACATATCGTTTATGTTTTTTCAAGGAGAGACCCTAATAGAAACCAAATACTGATGGTAAACAGAAGTAAACATCTTAAAATGTTTGTATCACTAGAATATAGCTTTACTTTAAATGTGCAGCATACATCATTGCTGTACTGTACATCTAATTATAAAAACATTCCCAACCACTAACAGTTTAGAAATTACTAGTAAGTATAAACATTTTGATATCTGGAAAGAGCTTCCCACATGGCTTTCTTATCTAATCCTAATATTGAAGAATTACCCACTGGACAAATGATGCCAGGAAGGATTAACTGAGTCAGATTAAGTTAAAGGCCTGCATTCCAGATGGTTATATTACAGATCCATCTTGCATTCTGCAAAAGCAGTTTTATCTGCTCCATTTAACGATTATCAGAAACATTTTTACTTATGGTGCTCAATATCTAAAATTGAAATGCATCACATTTGAAAAAGCCGACAATGCACACCTTTATATGTACTATTATTATCAATATCAACATCAACCACCATTATGCAACAAATTCACATTTGCTAATAAAATGCATTCTAACAAAGTCTATTTTTGCTAACAAAATACACACTCTGTGAGGTGGGAAAAGAAATGCCAGGAATACATCAAGGACAGTTTTACACAAAAATTGAAGCATTCAGAGGTGGTGTTAGACCGGAAGGTATTAGCATTGTGTTTAATGTTGTGGCAACACAAGCATAGAGGTTGGGCACATCTGTTGACTACTGGTCCAGTGGATACTGTTCTCTTGATCCCATGTTGTTTAATCTGGCTTGGGGCTAGAATATTCTTGAGTGGCCGCTTTCCTGAAGGTGACCTTGGGGTATTTGGGGATGATCTCCTTTAGTACATTATCACCTTCTATGATGTGCCAATGTTTGTAGAGAATGTCCTTGATTTGTTTGTGCTTGTCGTTGTATCGCGTGATGAACGCCAACGGCAGATAGATGGGGTCTTTATTTTTAGCTCCGGTGGTGAGACATTCTTCCGGGGTGAGTTTGGAGCTCCTCTTGTATGCATTTTTAAGAATATGTGCAGGATACCCTTTTTCTTGGATACGGTTTTTTAGGATTGTTGCTTGGGACTTGAACGTGGAGGTGTCGGTACAGTTTTTCCGGACTCGCCGATACTGGCTGAATGGCATATTGTCTTTCCATTTCTGAAAGTGGGAGCTGTCGTTGTTTAGGTAACTGTTAGTATCAACATCTTTGAAGTATGTGGAGGTGATGATTCGTCCATGTTTATTTTCTAAGTTCAGATCAAGAAAGTGGATGTGAGAGTCGCTGTACTCCATGGTGAAGGAGATACCCCACGGATTTTGGTTGAGTGATTGTAGAAATGAAATGGCATCATTGTTTGAACCAGTCCAGATGAAGAATAGGTCATCAATGTACCTGCGATACGAAAATATATGTTGGCGGAATGGGTGTTGTGATATAATAAACAAATCCTCAAACAAACCCATAAAGAGATTTGCGTAGGACAGGGCCACTCGGGTGCCCATGGCCGTACCATGTTGCTGTAGGTATAGTGAAGATCCATATGAGAAGAAATTGTTTTCCAAAGTTATCCTCAATAGTGATATCAAAAGGTTCTTAAACTCTGTGGGGAGTTCCAAATCTTTGTTCAGAAAATAAGCTGTGCACTCGATTCCTTTCTCATGATCAATGTTGGAATAGCGGGCACTCACATCCATTGTTAGAAAGAAGAACTTCTCAGGCAATTCTGTGGTGTTTAGGTCTCTGATGAGGTGGTCTGAATCTTTCAGATAGCTTTGCAATTGTATAACGTAGTCTTGTAAATACAGGTCTAGAAAAGGTGAAATGTTGCTGGTAGGGGAGCCAATGCCCGATATGATGGGTCTTCCCGGGAGTGTTTTGTCATTTTTGAGGATTTTCGGTAGAAAATAAAAGTAGGGTATAGTGGGAAAAGGTATAAAAAGAAATCTGTGTTCTTCTTTGGTAATGGTCTTTTGCTTGAAGGCCGCATCCAGAAGTAGTTTGAGTTTCTTATGAAGTGCAGGCATTGGGTTGGATACTATTATTTTGCAATATGTAGTATTCGATAGGATGTTTAGAGCCTCTTCATTATAGTAGGTGTAAGTCATAATGACTAACCCCCCCCCCCCTTTGTCAGCTGGTCTGAAAACTAGGTCCTGGTTTCCTTTAAGATCTTTCAGTGCTTTGCGCTCTGTTGGTCGCAGGTTCCCCCTATTAGTTCTAGAACTCGGTGGAGCAGTTACTGTAGTGAGTTTCTTAAAGTCTTCCATCACTAGGTCTTGATAGACTTTAAGGTGGTGTCCTTGATCTTGTAAGGGATAGAATTTGGATTTGTTTTTAATTTTTGTGGTACGGACGCACATGTCATTCATAGGTACCATGTTGTTCGTGTCAACGCTTGGTTGTATGTGGCCCATTGCCTCTTGGGGTGTGTGGCTTTTGTTTCGTTTTGTTTGCAGGGAGAAATGGCGTTTTAGGGTGACTTTCCTAATAAATTGATTGACATCCAAAAAGAGATCAAACTCTTTTGGAAGACTGTTAGGACTGTAAGACAGACCTTTTGATAGAAGAGATTCTTCATTCTTGCTGAGAGGATAGTTAGTCAGGTTGAAGATTTTTATCATTGAATCTTGTTGGGTGGCCGCAGTTTTGGTATGGCGCCGGTTCTGTTGTCGTCTTTTACGGCCTCCTCTTTTTCCTCGTTTGGTTTTTTTCTTTTCTTTTGGTTCACAGGCGTAAAAAAAGATTCTATATTCTTGGTCTTCATAGTTTGTGTGTTTGCCCCTTGTTGGAAAAAGGGGTTGTTTGTGCCTGTGTTTTGGGTATCTTTGTTAGGAGGTTCCTGTGTGGAGGTGGGTTGGGAGTGGGGGTGTATAGATAGATCAAGCAGGGTATTGGTGAAGGAGATATTTTCAGAACCAAATAGATCAATTCTTGGTGTGTTAGTCGGGGACGGCCTTTTGATCAGGGAGTTCAGAGTATCGAAGTTATTCCTAATTTTGTTGGAGGTGTCAGCAGGGGAGTTGGGATTTGATAGACTTCTAATATCGGCCCTAATCTGGCTGATGGTGGCTGAAAAGAGGGCATCCCTTTCTTTACTTTCTGCTGTTAGAGGGGTGGGGAGGGTGTGGCTGATGATAGGACTGGCTGGAATATGGTTCGAGGTGTTATGTGGCGTGGTTGTCTGAGGAGTAGGGGGATCCTTGTTAGTGGACAGGTGTTGGACCGAGTCATCATATTGAGATGGTTGGAGCTGTCGGGATTTGGGGTGGGAGTGTTTCTGTGGTTCTCCCATGGTGCGGGAAAAATTGCACCCTGTAGTATTTTTGTTTAAGGTATATTTCTGATGGTTGCTCCTGGTGGTGGTAGTCTGGTGGGTTCCTAAGTGTTTGAAACTTGTGGGATCTGGGTTATGGTGATGGTTCACTGGTGGGTCCCTCTTGTGATGCCAGGTTCTATATTTGGAGTTTAGTTTGTCTGATCTGTCTCGTTGAAGTTTGTTCACTTTTTTGTATATGGTCTCATTTTCTAGTTTTTGTAGTTTGTTGCCTAAGTTGGAATTTGTTTTGTTAAAGTGATGTTGTGTTTGGAATTTTTGAAGTAGGTCCATGGTAGCTTTGACTTTTTCAGTGGCTATCTGACCTAGAGAGTTTAGTTTTTCAATGATCAGATGAAGGAGGTTGGTGGATAGTGTATCTAGAATGTTTTCCCATTTTTGTGTAAATGTCGGGTCATTTGGGAAAGTGGGTAGGAAGGATGGTCTGAGACCTCTGGGGGCTAAATTTTCTTTGAGATACATATTCAGAAACATGACATCCACTGAATGTTGGAGTTCATCTTTTAAATATGTCTCTAGGTGATGGAAAAGTCCGAACATCGTGTTGGTTTCTTCTTCGGTGAATTCACGAGGAGTGATGGGTGGATTTCTCCGTGTCGGGTCATCATCCTGGCGAGTCAGTTGGTATATCAGAACAGATCTTCAGTCTGTACGGTTCTTAAAGTAGTCCATAGTAGGTGTTGATTTCTTTGCGTGGGTATTCCGATGAATATATATATATATATATATATATATATATATATATATAGACAAATGTATATAGATTCGCTTAGGAAGCAGCTTCTCTGTTGTAGGACCTATACTGGATGGTATAAATTTTTTTTTTTTTTTATCATGTATTATCTGTCTCCTCCACTTCCAATGTGATCACCAATTACCTTAGAGGAGGCCATAGGAATATTTATTGTATTTTCCTCAAATGTATCATTTCCTAACTTATATGAACTTTTTAAAGCCTATGTTTTATTCCTTTTGGTATACCGAGCCTCTGCATGCTATTCTCTTTTTTAACTTATCATAAATATTAAAATTAATTTATTTGTGTATTGTATTAGACCTGAGGAAGCACTCGTTGGAGTGCGAAACGCGTTGTCCAAAATATCTTTGAATAAAAGGAAACCTCTTACCCCTGATGACCAGCGCCTTTTGACATCCCATTTTTACACATAGGGTGGCACAACCAGTGACCTACCCTCCAGCCTCCAAACTGACATAATAGTATATCAGCACGGACATGTGTTGGAGATGTGAATCTGAACGGGGGGACATGCTCCACGTCTGGTGATCGTGTGACAAAATGAAACCATTCTGGGCATTTAAATCAATAACAGGTACTCTAATCTCAGGCACTCGAGAAATGGCACTCTTGATTCTACCAGGATCGATAGGAGCTCAGAAATGCAGTCTGCTCAGATTCTGCATGATCACAGCCAGATCAGTGATACCACATAAGTGGCACAATACAACTCCCCCCACAATGTCAAAGTGGCTGCACAAGCTAATTCAGATCTTCTTAATGGAAGAATCGATGGTGGATATCCATAATTCCTCAGAAAAGTTCCTTAACATATGGCAGCCATGGTTCTTGTTTCAAGACACCCAGGCCTTCTGAGTTTTGCTGGAGGAAAGGTAGGAGCCAAGCCCCAATCCCTCTCCTTCTCCTTGTAATGCCATGTCGATATCAACCCCCCTTACCACGTTTTTACCACATCTTTCCCCCTCCCCTGCCCAAAGCAGTAACCTCTCCCCATATCCCCCTCCCTGCCCAGTTTGTAGTCTCTTATACTGGTCTCCGTAATTACCCTTTCATATTCGACCACCAGGGTAGCTACAGATGTACCCAAAGATTCATTCACTCAAGAAGAGTGCAGAGAGTAATATATGCCAGAAGAGCTCCGACACACAGACCACTTCTCAGGTCATACTGACGAAACATGTCACACGCAGGAAATTAGGGAATCAGCATCTACCCACGGTTTTCATATTTACCTCTTGACCCTCCCCTCACCTTGGGACTATAGGAACACAAACGCTAGTGCTCACATAATTCATATCCACCAGTTCTCCTTTTGGACGATGGCATCCTCCTGGGACTGTCTCTTACTGACTGGTCCTAGCACTCTTCTTTCAGATATACCCATCATCATGTCATTTATTGCTCCTTCTGTGGCTTGCTGAACTGGTCCAGTGCTGTACAAATAATGTTTGTTATTTTGCTTGTAAATTTGTCTTTTTAAAGACTGCTGGTACCGATTTCAGGTGTTAAGCCTGTATATGCCACCAGCAAAGCTGCAAATAAAGGATGTAATAGCCAGCAGCGAATAGGTGTCGCCATCTTGGCTTTGATCATCTCTCCCCATGATGTCATCGGAGGGCAACGATCAACCAGCATGACAGCCTTGGGTCTTTATAAGAGCCAAAGATTTGTTATCTCTGAAGAGCTACCAGTGGAACGTTGTAACAGATCAGGGCCGATTCTAGCATATTTGCTGCCTGAGGCGAATATAAAAATGCTGCCCCCCCCCCTGCTCCCTGTTAAGTAAATGCTGAAAACTTTACTAGCAATTAACATCCCCACAGGCAGCTCCCTGACACTGTGTGACTGACTACAGGTTCTGGGCATTAGTGGCATCTAGTTCCTTATAGATGATAATCTCTTCCATCAGTAGGACTTTATTCCAGGTTCTCCAATCCATGAAGTATCAAAAGTAAATTCACGACCAGATAGCTTCAGCTCCCTGCAGCATCTCCACCCGGCGTCCCTAAAAATACCACAGTCACTTACAGTATAAAGTCTCCTGGATAACAACACTGTGCTCCTAAATAATATATACCCCTTACAACACAACTGACCACACTCTCCCCACATATAAAAAATGCCTTCATTATATATATATATATATATATATATATATATATTTCTACTGGAATTATAGCAGGCACAGCCACCGATCAATATACACCACCCCCAATTTATTAATACAGACCCTTAACATTTGGTTTAAATGATGAAAGTAATCTATTGTATCCTATAACTAATATATCCCACCTTGTTATTATGTTACATGATTTTACATACAGTGCTCCCCTGACCAATGTGAATATATAGCACTCCCTTATATATACGGCCCCCCCAGCTTAGTAATATACTGTACCCCATATACAGCCCCCCAGCTTAGTAATATACTGTATCCCATATACAGTTCCCTCCCAGCTTAGAAATATACAGTATCCCATATACAGCCCTAGCTTAGTAATATACTGTTTACCCCCAGCTGAAATCTGGCCCCATATAAATATATAACCCCCCAGGAAAAGAAGAATCTTGACTCATATAATATATACAGCCCCCCAGTATAAATTATTCTGGCCCCATATAATATATACAGCCCCCCAGTATAAAATTATTCTGGCCCCATATAATATATAGAGTACCCCCCAACCCAGTATAAATGACTTTGGCCCCATAAAATATATACAGAACCCCCCCCACAGTATACAACAATTATGGCCCCATATAATATATACAGCACCCCCCCACACACAGTATAAAACAATTATGGCCCCATATATACAACACCTCCCCCCCACACACACACAGTATAAAACAATTATGGCCCCATATAATATATACCCCCCCACACACACAGTATAAGACAATTATGGCCCCATATAATATATACACCCCCTCCCAGTATAAAACAATTATGGACTCATATAATATATACACACCCCCACACAGTATAAAACAATTATGGCCCCATATAATATATACACCCCTTCACAGTATAAAACAATTATGGCCCCATATAATATATACACCCCCCCCCCACAGTATGAAACAATTATGGCCCCATATAATATATACAGTACTCCCCCCCCCCCTCCCACGATAACACGACACCTCTCCACTCCCCCTTATTAGCCACATAGAATTAACTAAATTACATGAGAAATAATAAAAATCATACTTACCTGCAGGCAGCTGCTCCCTCGGCGTGCAGCCCGGTCTTCAGGTGGCTCTTCTGTGAGCCACGGCTCCGCACAGTGACACAGGCAGCGTGACGTCATGACACCTGTGTTGCTGCTTAGAACAGAGCGACACCAGCAGCCGGATAGGTGCTGCGTTGCTCCGCATATAAATGGCGCCTGTGTCTTAAAGAGACAGGCACAATATATTTAGCTGGTGAGCGTTTCAGGCATTAACGGGCGCCCGAATCGCCCACTTTAGAGCGGTGAATTTCGCCGCCCTTTACAGGGATCCGCATTCTGTTGCCTGAGGCGAGATGCAGCCCTGTAACAGATCATGTGCAAAATCATGTGTAAATTGCTATACTGTAGTATGCCAGTATATGGCAGGATCTATCAGATCCCCTGGGGGGAGGGTGGGGGGGTACTGAAAAATAGTAAAAAAATAAAGAAAGAAATTTTAAAAAGTTAAAAGTTCAAACCCTCCCTTTTCCCTAGAACTGATGTAAACGGTAAAATCATAAATATTCAGTATTGCCACATCCCAAAAGTGGTGATGTATCTACACAGCTCTATACACAGAAGTATGAAGTTATTAGCATCAGAACTTGGCAAAATGTATATATTTTTTTCATACAGAAGGTTTTAATTTAAAAATTTGGTACCCCATTATTGCACCAACCCAAAAACTAAAGAGGAGGTGTCATTAGGATTGCCCAGTGAAAGTTGTAAAAACAGAGCCCACCAGAAAATGGTGCAAAAGTGTTTTTTTCGCTAAGGTTACTGCTTACCGGTACATGGCATGGAAAATTAAATGCCACAACTAGAAACTTCAATTTCTTACGCAGAACATAAAAATTTTTTTAAAGAAGGGGAGCAAAAGATTGAATGGAAAAAAGAAAAAGTGCAATGGCGGGAACTGCAGGAAGTCTTGATGTTACATCTGTTTTATACTAAAAAGCATCTGCATTATGACCATTTCAAAGGCTCCATATTTGTGGAACCATTTAGTTTTACAATAATTTTTTCCCAATTTTCTCAAATGTATTAGACTCGCCTCTCTAGTGATGATTGTTATTGTTCTTATTGTATGTTTGGAGACTTAGGGCCGTAATGCATGCTGCTCGGATCGCGCGGCCCGAACGCTGCACACCGGGACTGAACTGACTTAATGGGGGTCATTTACTAAGGGCCCGAATCAATTTTTTTCGTTGGGTTTCCCGAAAATTACCAATTTGCGCCGAATTGCCCCGGGTTTTTGGTGCATGCGATCAGATTGTGGCGCTTTTGTGGCGCCGATAGATTCAGAAAAACCGTGGAATTTTTTAAAAAAAATGTGTCCCTTGACACACGCTTACCTGCACCCAGCAATGGATGGTGAACTCCAGTGAACTTCGACGGACTTCAGCACAGCAGCAACACCTGGTGGATATCGGGCGCACTACCTTAGTGAATCGCCGGAAGACCCGAATCCTCGACAGAACCCGCCGCTGGATCGCGAATGGACTGGGTAATTAAGTCTGCCCCACTGAGTTTAGTCCCAGTATGCAGCGTTCGGGCTGTGCGATCCGAGCAGCATGCGTTGCGAGTGTGATGCAAATTCATCACATCACACTCGCAAGTGTGGAACGGCCCTTACTTTACTCTATTTTATTGTAAAAAGGGCGCATGGACAGATAAAGACATAGTATAACATTAACTTTATAGACATTTCTCTATGTGTATACAAATAATTGCTCTTTCAAAGCATTTAGAAGGTCCAATGGAAGCCAATTACCAAAGACTATCCCAATTCTGTAGTGCAAACAAAGAACATAGCTCAGTCACTAACCAGTTTGATGCAACATTTTTAACGTTATAATATGAAGGGCCACATTTATCACTTTTGTGCGCCTAAGTGTAGTAGTTGCGCCTAAATTCTGGCGCACTGTTTTGCCAGAATTATCACAAGCTACAACCATCTGTGATAAGTATATTTTCTGCCTCTTATTAATCACTTTACTTTAACACAGTTTAGGCGCAATTTTGGCGCAGTTTAGGCGCAATATTAGATTCGGGCACTTACATGTAATCCTGCTACAAGCTCCTCTCTGCTTCTCCCACAGCCCAGAATGATGATAACACTCACAGCAGCACCCAGGTGTGTGACACCATGCACCCAGTGACCTCCTCAGCAGTGGCTTCTCCTGGAGGGGATCCCCCAGTGCTGGTCTCCTGCTGCACCCCTGTAATTCTGAACAATATCCCCCTCAGACACACTGGTGATACTGTGCAGAATTACTTGTTTGTAGTATCTGCAAGCTTCTGCAAACTTGTGCAAAGTTCTCTTCTCTCTTGCTGTGAGCTCAGCGTTTTGCAGAATGTTTTGTAAATAGAAGGTGATGAACTGTAAACAGAGTCTGCAGCTCCTGTCTGTAATGTATCTAATGTATCTATTATATCAGTGATGGCAAACCTTTTAGAGACCGAGTGCCCAAACTACAACAAAGACACCGCTTATTTATCGCAAAGTGCCAACACAGAAATTTAATTTGTGATTTATACTCCCTGCTCTGTCACAGTTTTCATTGATACCAGCACCTGAGGACACCAATAAAGCAGAAAATAGTCCCAGGTAGAGCTGTCACTTTAAAATAGCTCTGTGCACAGCAAGTCCTGGGCTGTCTGGGACTGCAGGAAGATACCTGGAGTCATCTCTGGTGATGGCCTGAGTGCCCACAGAAAGGGCTCTGAGTGCCACCTCTGGCACTAGTGCCATAGGTTAGCCATCACTGTATTATATGTTCCAGTTTCTGGCTGAGCTCTGCTGCTAGAAATGAGCTCTTCTGCAAAGGGGCTCAGTGCTTTCTTCTCAGATAACGCCACCTTCGGGCTGGAGTGTTTTTGCGCCCGTTTTTGCGCCTAAATGAAAACGTTGCAAGTGATGAATATCATTAGGCGCAGCAAAACATCTGGATTGGTAAGATAGATGAGGGAAAGCTGCTTATTTTTGCTGCGTGGCTAGTTTGGCGTTTAATCGCAAAAATGGCGCAAAAACGGTGCGCCTGAATGAAAAGGCGCAAAAACAACAGAAAAAACGAGTGATAAATGTGGCCCGAAATCTGCTAAACATCGAGATCATGGCATCAGCCTTATTATGTTTTCACTTTCTCACTCCTTTTATTGAAAATAGCCCTCTAATTATGACATTCAAAGAGCAACTGTTCTCTGTGATTGGTGGTGCAAGCGATGTTGATAACATAAGTTCATTCTACCCACCCAACCCCATTTGGGGCCTACTACAGTTTCTGCCTGCAGACCGTGAATTCCACAGTGGTAATTACAGCTAATGTATCTATTTACACTGCAACTATATTGCTGTATGTAGCCTCTACGTTTTCCAACTGTATCATCAATTGGATCATAGTATCATAGTATATAAGGCCTTAAAAAGACGCAAGTCCATCAAGTCCAACCTTTAACCCCTTAACGCCAAACCTCTTTTCACCTTCCTGACACGGCCCATTTTTTCAAATCTGCCCTGTGTCACTATAAGTGGTTATAACTTCGGAATGATTTAACATATCCAAGTGATTTTAAAATTGTTTTCTCGTGACACTTTGTACTTCATGTTAGTTGAAAAATTTTGGTGGTATGTTTTGCATTTATTTATGATATCGGATATTTGGTGAAAATTTGGAAAAATTCTTGATTTTCGAACTTCAAAATGTTCTACTTTTTCCATACATAGTCATAACCGCAAAAAAACTTAATAACTAACATTCACCGAATGTCTATTTTATGTGGACATGGTATTTTATGCATGCTCTTATATTTGAAGGATGCTATGGGGCTTTGAACAATAGGTGTGGTTTTTTACATTTTCATAAAAAACGCAAAATCCTGCTATTGAGGGACCTGCTCAGGTTTCAAATCACTTTGAGAGGCCTAAATAAAAGTAAAACCCCATAAATTAGTCCATTATAGAAACTACACCCCTCAACGTACGTAAAACAACTTTTATGAAGTGTATGATTGTTTTACAGGGGTTAAAACAAAATAGGATGCAATTTTGAAAGTAAATTTTTTTTTGGCTAAATGAATGTGTTTTTCAAAAAACTACTTATTAGCAGGATGTGTACATTAAAATATAACTTTTATTCTTTATCAAGTAAAAATATTCTCAAAAGGTAAAGTGCAATATCAGCTCGCCAGTCACCAGAACTGGGTAAAAAGAGCCACAAAGACTTAAATCAAATACATATGTTTCATTGGTTCAAATGTAAACATAAGCAAGATATTGATTACTGACATTTTATCAGGGACCAGCAATAGAGTAATTAAATTGGATCTCACCAGTCTTGTGTGCGATGGTTCTTGATCCAAGGAGATATTCCAGGAACATAGGGCCTAGTAATCCCTACACTTGTGTAATCGCCTGGTGTCCCCGTTGCTCCTGTCCTAACAAGGACAGTCCCAAAGCTGTCCCTAATAGCAGCTATTAATCCCTACTTACTGAGTGTTATATGCTCCCTACGCGTTTCATGTATCATAGGATACAATCATCAGGGGATAGATCAATTCATTGGTCCCCATCTGCTGCTGTAGCTGTTAATGTTGTGCTGAGCTATACAGGGATCAGAGAGGGAATAAGCACGAGCGTGGCTCGTGTGCTTGATTTGCAAGAATATAGACAGGCAGTGGCTCCTATATTCACTAGCGGTCCAGTGTGGTGACTAGACTGTGTGGCGTGGGCGCCATATTTAGTGTGCTCACCGTATTTGAAGCTGATAACATCCACCCTCGTTATGGGTCACGCTCCTGATTGGCCGGGATCGGATTGGATTGGATATACTGGTGATGGACCCCGATCTGCGGGATGTCATCAGTATATACCCCACAATCACATATAAAAAGGGTCGATCATTGAAGGATAGGTTGGGTCATAGCCACTATACCGAGTACCGTGACCCCACCTGGCTAGAAAAAAGCAAAATGACAGGAAATTTTCAGTGTAGTGGCTGCATAGCCTGCCCATACATGAGTAGATGTAAGTCTTTCACATCCTCAGTAACAGGTAATGTATACACCATAAAACAATTCATTAATTGTAGATCAGAGGGAGTGGTCTACAGAGTGGTCTGTGAGTGTGGAATCGAATATGTCGGGAAAACGATTTGCGAATTTAGGAGGAGAATTGGAGCACACTTGGGAGATATAACACACAAGAGGGACACACCACTGGCCCGCCATGTGAACACGGTCCATAGTGGTGATGCAGATAAAATTCGCTTCCATGGGATCCAATTGATTAAAAGACCCCCAAGGGGGGGCAACTGGGACAAATTGGTCCTGCAACAGGAGACTAGATGGATCTTCCTGTTGGACACAGTAGCCCCAAGGGGATTGAATGAGATGCAAAACTTTGGGTGTTTCTTGTAGAATATCTGAACTGTATTACTCTCCATAAATATGTGGCACGTTTCATAGGCTCTAATTGTTCCACAGCGTTTTGAAGGATAACACAAGAGCCATGTATATATTTTTCTCTGCTCGAGGACTTACCTGTCGACACTCCAGTGAATAACCCACTGTCCTCTATGCATAGTCTTCTCTGTGTAATTTTGTTGTATATTATCAGCTAAAAATCAATTTTATATGTCAATCTATATATCTGTTATGATCGATGGTCAGCTTAAACAAGGAGCTTGTACAGGCATTGCTTGGCATAACACACTTAGTGAATGAACAGCCGGACAATGCAATACAATCTCCATGGTGATAGAATACAGCACGCCCCCCTTTCCCTCTTTTGCTGTAAGGACATACCTCTAGTTACGCCCATTAGCAGGGAAGGGAGCGTGATAGGCGGACTTCATGTGATGTCATGGGGAAGTACAGCCCCCTCTCACGGAGTCCAGCCATTAGGTGACTCCTCCCACTTTGTGACGCGATCGCGATCCCGGCCAATCAGGAGCGTGACCCATAACGAGGGTGGATGTTATCAGCTTCAAATACGGTGAGCACACTAAATATGGCGCCCACGCCACACAGTCTAGTCACCACACTGGACCGCTAGTGAATATAGGAGCCACTGCCTGTCTATATTCTTGCAAATCAAGCACACGAGCCACGCTCGTGCTTATTCCCTCTCTGATCCCTGTCTAGCTCAGCACAACATTAACAGCTACAGCAGCAGATGGGGACCAATGAATTGATCTATCCCCTGATGATTGTATCCTATGATACATGAAACGCGTAGGGAGCATATAACACTCAGTAAGTAGGGATTAATAGCTGCTATTAGGGACAGCTTTGGGACTGTCCTTGTTAGGACAGGAGCAACGGGGACACCAGGCGATTACACAAGTGTAGGGATTACTAGGCCCTATGTTCCTGGAATATCTCCTTGGATCAAGAACCATCGCACACAAGACTGGTGAGATCCAATTTAATTACTCTATTGCTGGTCCCTGTTGCTTATGTTTACATTTGAACCAATGAAACATATGTATTTGATTTAAGTCTTTGTGGCTCTTTTTACCCAGTTCTGGTGACTGGCGAGCTGATATTGCACTTTACCTTTTGAGAATATTTTTACTTGATAAAGAATAAAAGTTATATTTTAATGTACACATCCTGCTAATAAGTAATTTCTGTATTTTGGATGAATTATTGGTTTGGTGATTGCATCCTGACTGGGACACTACCAGTTCAGATCTCACCTGTCTTCTATCTTACTGTTTTTCAAAAAATGTACAAATTCTCAGTGGATCAAATACCAAAACGCTCCACAAAATTTAATACCCAATCCCTCCCGTGTATAACAATACCCCATATGTGGTGGTAACCTGCTGTATGGGCACACACCTGGGCATTGAAGGGAAGCTGCGCCATTCAGAGCCGGTTATGCATTGTCCTTTTTATTGGCTATACAATCTTTAATTTTTTGGCAATTTGGACATATAAGGGCTAATTTTTTGCGACATGAGATGCACTTTACAAATACTTCATTTTAGTGGATCATTAGTTATTGATGAGATTTTATTAACTCTTGCATGTATGGGTGAAAAGAAAATTGTCAATTTTGGTTTACTTTCTTTTGGTATTTTTTTCGGGGTCGTACACCGTACACTAAAAATACTATATTATCTTTATTCTACAGATCACTACGATTACGGTGATACCTCATTTATATAGCTTTTCATTTATTTTCACAATTTTACTGGATAAAAACTAATATAGAGGAAATCTCATTTGTTTTTGCATCACCATCTTTTCGGAGACATAACTTTAATATTTTTTGGTTGACAGAGCTAGTTTAGGGCTTATTGTTTACGTGTTGAGTTTTTCTTTTCAATTTTACCATATTGGCGCACGTAACTTTTTTTGATCACTTTGTAGAACATTTTTGTGTAGAGATTTTATGAAAAATGTAAATATTTGGCGTGTTTTTTGGGTTTTGTTTTTACGGTGTTCACCAAGCAGGTCCAATAATGTTTCTGAGTTATTGTACGGATTGTTACGGACGCGGCAATACCAAATATGTGTGTTTTTTTGGCGATTTTGTGTTTTTTTGACTTTATTGCATGTGTATAGGGAATATTTTTGTTTAGGGGACTTTAACTTTATTTAATTAATTCTTTTTATTAAAAAATGTTTTTATGTAATGTTTTTAACTTTTTTAATTTACTTTTACAGGTTAGCTTGAACAAGCGATCCACTGATCGCTTGTTCAAGCTCTTCTTCACATTACATAGTGTAATACAGATGCTGCGCATGCTCAGTGTGTTACAGCCGGGTCCTGTCAGAAGGCAGGGACCCGGCAGCCGGAGGAGGATCGTGCAGCCCGGGGCACTGGTAGTCCCGGGGCTGCAATCGGAGCAGCGGACCCCCCCGGTAAGCGCAGCGGGGGGGTCCTATTCACTTTAAATGCCCCTAACACGCCGCGGTCAGCGCGAGGCAGGTGTCGGCTATAATATATAACCAACAGCCGCAGCTTCTGGCCCCGTCTCCGTTCAGGAGCTGGGGCCAAAAGTTTGACGTGATAGTACTGCATTTTGCGGGAACGCACCACCCGCGATGCAGTACTATTACGTCAAATGTCGGGAAGGGGTTAAGAATTAAATAAATGTTTTATCCCCATATCCCAATTTTTCTCTCCAGAAAGGCATCCAGGCATCTTTTGAACATGTACATAGAGTCCGCCATAACAACAGTAAAGAACCTTTGTCTATGGTACTGGTAAATCGCCTCTCCTCTAGGCGTAGAGGATGCCCCCTTGTCCTGGTCACAGGCCTAGGTATAAAAAGATTTTTGGAGAGTTCCTTGTACTATCCGTTCAGGTACATTGTAATGAGGTCTCCCCTCAGTCGTCTTTTTTCTAAACTGAATAATCCCAAATTTTGTAATCTGTCATTGTATTCCAATCCCCCCCATTCCCATAATAATCTTGGTTGCTCTCCTCTGCGCCCGTTCCAGCTCTTCTTTGTCCTTTTTATACACTGGTGCCCAAAACTGTACACAATATTCCATGTGTGGTCTGACCAGTGATTTGTATAATGGCAAAACTATGGGGCAGATTTACGTACCCGGTCCATTCGCGATCCAGCGGCGCTTTCTCTGCGCTGGATTCGGGTCCGGCCGGGATTTATTAAGGCAGTTCCTCCGACGTCCACCAGGTGGCGCTGCTGCGCTGACGTTCCCCGAAACGCTGCGGTTTTTCCGAATCCGTCAGGTTTTCGTTTGGCCACGCCCCCCAATTTCCGTCGCCACAATCCGATTGCGTGCGCCAAAATCCTGGGGCAATTCAGGGGAAATCGGCGCAAATCGGAAATATTCGGGTAACACTTAGGGAAACCGCGAATCGGGCCCTTAGTAAATGACCCTCATTGTCTTTATCATGAGAATCTATTCCTCTCTTGATACATCACATAATTTTATTTGCTTTAGCAGCAGCCGCCTGGCTCTGGTCACTAAAATTAAGTTTACCATCCACCAATACCTCCAAGTCCTTTTCAGCTCCAGTTTTACCAAGTAACTGACTGTTTAGAACATAATTATACTTTTTGTTTCCATGGCCCAAGTGCATAACTTTAAATTTTTTCTACATTAAACCTCATCAACCATTTCTCTGCCCACTCCTCAAGCTTCCACAAATCCCTCTGTAATGCTAAACTATCGACCTAAGTATTTATTACATTACACAGCTTAGTATCATCTGCAAATATTGAACTTGACTGTGTAAACCCACTACAAGGTCATTAATAAAAATATTTTAAAAAAAGTGGCCCCAATACTGACCCCTGTGGCACTCCACTGGTAACGTCAACCCAATCTGAGAATGTGCCATTAATGACAACCCTCTGTTTTCTATCACTTAGCCAAATACTTACCCAAATACAAAAATTTTCCCCTAGTCACAGCAGTCTCATTTTATATACCAACCTTTTATGCGGCACGGTGTCAAATGCCTTTGAAAAGTCCAGATATACAACATCTACAGCATCCCCCAGGTCCAGTCTGGAACCTACCTCCTCATAGAAACCAGTCAGGAACTTACCTCCTCATAGAAACCAATCAGATTAGTCTGACAGGACCGATCTCTCATAAACCCATGCTGACGCTGGGTTATTGTCACGGGTGACCCTGCGATCCATGTGTGCAGCCACGGTCCCCACTCCCCGAGGTCCATACTCACCTCACCTGGCTCCGGACTCCACGGCGATCCCCTCCAGGTCCCACGCCGGCTTCCTCCGAGTCCACGCTCCTGAATTCCTGCCATGGCCGCGCGCTCCCGATGCACGTGAACGGATTTTGGCGCAAACACGCCGGATTTTGTGCGACAGAAATAAGGGGGCATGGTCATCGAAAAACCCATTGGATTCGTAAAAACCACGGAATCTAAAAACCAAATAGTGTCGCAAAATCTATCACTCACATGCACCGGGGATAGGTTGGAGAACTTTGGCGGACCTCGACACAACATCGGGCGCACAACCTTAGTGAGTGGCCGGAAGACCCGAATCCTCGTCTGAGAACGCGCCACTGGATCGCGACAGGACCGGGTAAGTAAATGTGCCCCATTGTGTCTTCCACCAGGTGATTTTCCTGGGTTAAGACAGTCGAGAAGGCGACATTCAGTAGATTGGCCCTTTCCTCATCTCCTTCCACCATGGCCCCCATGTTATTCCGTTTTTAGTTTTTTATCATTAATATACTTGAAAAATAATTTGGGATTATTTTTGCTCTCCCTGGCAATATTTCTCTTAGTCTCTATTTTTGCTGCCTTTATCTGCTTTTTACAGGATTTATTTTTCTCTCTATAATCCTTTAATGCCTCACAGCTACCTTCACGTTTTAGCACCTTAAACGCCTTATCTTTCTCGCTTATTGCTTTCCGTACTAGGCTAGTTAGCCACGTTGGCTTTTTCTTGTTCCTCTTATGCTTTTTCCCATATGGTATGTGTTTCTCACACGACTTTTTTAGAATATATGAGAAGTAGTCCCAATTTTTTTTTTGGGGGGGGGGGTGGCTTTTGTCTTTAAGAACATTATCCCAGTCTATGCCTGCCATATGTTAATCTGCTAGAATGCAATCATGGTGACATTTTATTTTAATTTAGCAGAACTTCCAGTAGCAAGGATTTTTCTCACACAGCTGTAACCAGAGACAATTATTTTACAGTATCCCACAATATCTGAAAGATATCTTCTGATCTTGCAACCCATCAAGGTCTAGTACATCACTATAACTGTAGGGGAGGATCCAGTGGTATCTGTATTTTAATAGTGAGGTTATTTGAGCTACCTCAGGAACTTGGGGTTCTCTGGGTTTACGCTGTCACCAGCCACATGACTTTAAGAGAAGGGAAAAAAGCCAGCATTTAGCTTCCCCCTCATACCTCTCAGCTAGCAAGGGTGCTTATGTTTATGACACTACTCTTCTGGATGCCCTTTTAACATTCTAGTCTAGTCTAGTTAATGTGAAGTCATGGCTTCAGGGTCCATTTTGAAGAACTCTAGTCATATCTGCCCATGGGTAGACAGCTTTGTTAATTTGTATTATCCTAACAGCAGTGCCCAGGCTCCATTTAAGACTGGTTTTGTCATTTAGTCTTTGCTAGGTATTGTTGTATCTGCAACTTATCCCTGGCTCTGTTCTGTTGGAGCATCTTTAATTCCTGGTAGCTTGTTACTTTGTCTGTGGTGAGAGATTCTGAAGTTTACCTGTTGTCTTGTACGCTCTCACCACTTTCCTGTCTGTTCCCCATTTGTTTGTGTTTATGTAATTGTAAGTGCCTCGTGGACCTGCTCTAGTTGTTGCCCTATATCCCTGTCCTCCCTATTGCCCTCCTTCCTGTGTTCATTAGTTTGTTTGTTTGTGTGCATGATGGGATTGCTAGTTCTCCAAGTTACTTGCAGCACTCTAGTCACTAGTAGGGCCCAAATTTAGCATTCCAGACCCTAGTATTCTTAAGCCCTTCCCCTACTTTCTGGATAGGTCTTCATGTTTAGAGGGGGAGAAGTTTTTGGGTCCGCAGCTAGTCCGGGGAAGCTGACCATCAGCTGCAGGCAGGGACTAGCTTAGTTAAAGAGTAAAGGACAGTTTTTCCTTCCTTGATTTGCTAGCTCTTGCTGCTCCATGGTACATGGTTTCCTGTATCTGTGTAAACCGTGACATGTAGCTGGTAAAAGGCTACATTGGTTATAAGTTGGTTATGTGACATCACCAGAGGCAGGAGGCACAGGCACAGTGGTGGAAAGTGGGAAGAAGAAAATATATTCTCTTTTCATTTTAATACATCCATTAAAGCAACATCACATACATTAAGTGATTCTGGATCACATGGAGAACAATGAAGAATGCCTGTTATGATACCAATTTAACTTTCCACCTGGAAGTGGATGTTTCCAGCATATTTTCTTAATGTGAAATAAACATGCAGTGAACTTAACTTCAGTGACAGGTATATGTCAAAATGATCATTCCAGTAAGACATCCATTATGAAACCTGTACAATTCACAAATTGCTGTGTAGTCGTTAAAAATCACCAGATATTTTTTCTCACCCACATATCTTTTCTTCACTGTAGCAATCCCCTCTTAAAGGAAATCTATTTATAGTGCGGCATGAGAACAGAGGAAGGATTCCCATTGTAAACGTGTCTAGCTAAATGATAACTCGCTCACTGAGCGAAAATAAAATTCATAGTGAAATAGAGAAATAGAGTGCTTGTAAAGCATCTCATGACCCTGCTGCCCTGTTATTTCTATGTTTACATTACCTCTCATGATAATTCCTGGCTTGTCATGTAAGCTGTTGTCAGGGATTAAATAATTAGGGAGTATTAAATGCATTTGAGGAGCTGGGTCATTGAAAAGGGAAAGGGAGGGAGAGGGAAACCAAGAGTGAGCAAAAGAGAGATATAAAAATCTATGCCTTACTCGCAGCTTGCAAGCTGGAAGGGACAGATCGTGTCTGTAGACATCTGTGGTTTTTTTATTTTTTCATCTCCTCGCTTGATATTTAAGACAGAGATGGGTGAGTATTGATTGCCGGATGATGGATTGACATGAGTAGCTATGTTCAGTTAGGCTTACAGTAAACAGGAATGTACCTTAGGAATTCGGAACAGCTGAGGAATCAGCTACAGAGGAGTCTAGAAAACCTTGGCATCTCAATGTTAAGCATGCAGATATCAATATAACATCTGTCTATTCTGTGAATGCCTTTCTTTTGATGGACGTCTAAAAAATTTAAATGTTTCTGTAGAAAAAACAATATAGATCTGAGGCCTTTTTGTCGAAATGAAGACCTTGATAGAGAATGTTTTTGATTCAATGTCAATGTGTAGGCCTCTTTCAATGCTATACAATGTTACATAAGGTTATAATAGTCACAACACAGGTAATATCTTGCATGAGCATCTCCATCTTATGTGATTTCTGAGTGTTAAAAAAAAATACATTCTATTCCAGAGCATTGATGTAGTATTTGTATTCAACAGTAAGCTTTTCACTTAACTGGATCTCTGTAGGATACCAAACCACAATCATTATAGATGGCTTATTAACGCAGGATGTATTAATATCACTACAATGTTTTTTTCTGCATGAGGGAATGTGGCACAGCTTTACTCACTGCTGTCTAGCAAAACAAGTCTTGCATGATTCTGAATCTTTACTGACCTTTTTTTAAGTGAGGCTTATTATGTGGAGATGAACAATATTTGTTGCATCATTTTGTTAAATGGAATGAGAAAGGTATATAGATGTATAGATTTGTTTTTACCTAACATCCTAAACCTCATAATAAGCTGACACTTACTTTTTCAATCAATCATCATCATCAGAGGATTGCAATAACAAGCATCATCTATATGTAGGTAAAACTCGATCTGCCTAGAATGGCCACAATACCCGCAAAAGCCAATGGAAATAATTTAATATTCATTCTACCAGTACAGAGGTGTTCTGGCACCAAGCGTTAAAGCTGCTGGCGGGATGTAACAGCCACTCTCCTGGGCAGCCCTGTTTTGGCTGAGATCACTGCTCACCGTAATTGTCGTTGGGGAGCAACGATATGTCGTCATAAAAGCCCTAGGTCTTTATTAGCCATTGGCACATTGAAACAGATCGTGTACATATACTGCCATACTGTAGTATTTATAACTCCATTATTACAATTTAAGCTCAAACATTCTGGTTCCAATTAATAGTACATGGCGAGAGGGGAATGACTGGGTGTTTTCTGCAAAGCTGCTGGCGGTATGCAACTGCCGGAAGTGCATGAGCATTTCCATCTTGGCTGTGATCATTGCTCCCTGTGGCGTCATAGCCTTACCAGTCTTTTTATAAGACAAATAAATGAAAATGGTTGTTCCTGGTGGTGATCTCTGTGATGGAAATATCACCCAAAAGTCTCAAACGTCACATTTTTCAATTCTGCAACAAAAAAGTAATCAATAGCCGTACAGTCCGACAATGTATCAATGTGATTGTCATCATATCTTGCAAAAACTTCTTTCTTTACGGTGAAACTGCGAAGACTTCTGGTTTTTGTATTTTCTTTTGGCATTTGGTCTTCTCTTAGCTTTAGGGTTTCCTCCTCCCCTGGACTTCTGAGGATTGTCACTCTCCAGAAAATCCAGCTTTCACCGTAAAGAATAGTATGGAGTACTTTATCAGTATCATTCTGGATTACATATGTTTTTTGATCACTTTTTATTGCATTTTTTGTGGGATGAAATAGGTAAAAACCATAATTTTTGGATACGGGTTCAATAATGATCTTTTTTAATTCTACGGGTTGTTATGGCTGCGGTGATGCTGTATTTGTGGAGTTTGAGTTATGAGTTAGGGGTTTTTTTGCATTACATGTCTCTTTATATGTTTATGAGGCTTATAAGCATTTTTATGAACCTTTTTTTTTACTTTATTTTTTCTTTCACCATGGGTCATGAACAAGCAATCATTTGATGTATTGCAAGGAATAGCTGTGTCAACCTGACACTGTGCCTTTAAGATCACAGACGGGGATCTTACAGGTACTGCTTGAGAACACTGCCATGACAGCGATCAGCGCCCTCCAAAGACCGTGTGTGTGTGGGGAGGGGGGGAGGGGATCAATGGGGAGGGAAATTAAATGCAGCGGTCACGCTAACCGTGGCATTTAAAGGGTAAAACAAGCTCATTACGACCGTGGGTGTTACACTGTGGTGTCAGCTGTTAGTTATAGCTGACACCCACTGTATTCCGTTGCTGCACCAGCTCCGATCTCAAGCTCATCAGCTCTGCGTTCCATATATCAGATGCTGAGCGCTAAATCACAGCGCTAAGCTTCCAATATATCGGATGCAGGAGGTTAATACCTAGTAATAAAACCTATATACATTTGGTAAAAGTATAAAGGGGAGGTTTTTTTCTTCAGGATCACTGCATTTGGAATTTTATTTTCCTACTTCCCACTACACAGCATTTTAAATTACAGCCAATAAAAAGTACAGGACCCGGCTGTAAGACACTGGGCATGCGCAGCATGTATTGCACTGTGTAACCTGTAAAATAGCTTGAACAAGTGATCAGAAGATCACTTGTTCAAGCTTAGATGTCATTAACTGTAAAAAAAAAAGTTAAAACAATAAATAAAGGTTTTTTAAAATAAAAATAAATAATAAAAGAAAGTGAAAGTCCCCCCAAACACCACATTTCCCTGTACACAAGTAATAAAGTATAAAAAAACCACTAAATCACTAAAAAAAACCACTTATTTGGTATCGCCGCGTCCGTAACAATCTGTACAATAAATCCTAATCATAATTGGACCCTCTAGGTGAACATGGTAAAAAAAAAAAAACAAAAACTTGCCAAAAATGAAAACTTTTTATCAAATTGCTTTACAAAAAATGTTCTAAAAAGTGATCCGAAAAAGTTACAAGCGCCAAAATGATACCACTGAAAAGAACAAATAAGCTCACAAGCAGCTCAGTCAACCAAAAAATACTATAGTTATGCCGCTGGCAATACTAAAACAAATGCAATTTTTTCTATTCTAGTTTCCCTTCAATAAAATTGGACAAATATAAATAAAACTATATAAATGAGGTATCACCGTAATCGTAGTGATCCGTAGAATAAAGATAATATATTATTGTTATGCTACAGCGAACACCCCCCCAAAAAAATGCTAAAAATCTAAAACAAGAATTGCTGATTTTATTTTCCTCCACACGAAAAAAGTTAATAAAATTGCTTCGATAAGCTAAACACCCTCTAAAATAAAGGTTTTTTTACAGTGCATCTCGTCTCGCAAAAAATAAGCCCTTATTTGTCTAAATTGCTTAAAAAATAAAGATTGTATAGCCTATTCCCAACGCGCGTTGTAATAGAACGGTGCAGCGGGTAGTGACTTGCCAACACGGTTCAGACACAGTGATCGGGGCAAGATGGCGGCTGCTCCTGACAGCCATCCATCCTGCCCCATGGACCAGAAGGGTTATGTCCCCCCCACACACCCCCAGTTTATTATCGCTGCTATTGGCTCATCAATTCAGACTAGCCAATAGCAGCGAATTTACTTATGACGTCAGTAATACCGATCACCATGTCTGTAGACACGGTGATCGGGGCAGATTGGCGGCTATTCCTGACAGCCACCAATTGTGCCTTGTGGTTCAGAGGGGTTTTGTTGCCCCCCTCTGTCCATGTTTGCCGCTATTGGCTGGTCGATTTGGTCCAGCTAAAAGCAGCAATATTCGTCACAATGGGCATCGCTAGGGTGAATAAGAGCAACACTTGGCGATAATTTCCCTACGAAAAACGAAGATATGGTACAAAAGTGCTGGCCGTGTACATTGTACAGATTACGCTGTACAACTCTTATGGGCTGTTCCAATGTGCAGGTCCTGCCGTATCATTTTTCAGAAGGACGGGCCCCAGTATCTCTGGTTTAGATGTTCCTGTATTTTGTCAGGGCAGCATTTTCCCGGTAAATTCTGCTGCTTCTAAAGGTAGGACTCAATACAGAGTCTGTTCCAAAAGAGGAGTTAGGATGGACACTACATACTACTAAGAGACCTGCGACAACTCCAAGTGTGACAAAAGTTTAGTTGGTCCCCTGGTCTATTCTACCACCTCATAAGCAACACATTCACAATTCACGCCCAACCTGTTGTGAATTCAGTAAAATGAATAATTGTAACAACTGGTAGGTCACGTTGCTCCCTATACCCCTCCATTATTTCATAAGGGGCGCCACATAACGGGCACTGAACGTTCCAGAAATAATTGCAATTTCCATCTTGGACTCCATTGCACATCGTATTTGGAAACCACCTATATGTTCAAAATGCTCATTTCACCATGTGTATTACACTACACCACATAATACACTTGCTATATTCCCCAAGGGGTGTACATTCAACAATTAGGGTCACTTTTCGGGTTTTCCTCCGCTTTGGTACCACTACGGCTCTCCAAATGTATCCTGACACATGTGAAGGATTTCTTGCAAATTTGGCCTCTAAAAGACAAACACCCCTCTTTTCCTCTACTGTGCGCCCATAAAGCATTTTATATGCACATGTGGGGTAATTCTACACTCGGGAGAAATAGTTTTACACCTTTTTCAGGGTTATTTAATATATTATCCCTTGTGGCTTACAAAAATTAGGAGTAAAGTGACATTTATAGGAAAGTTTTGACCTTTTTAATGTTTAGGGCCTAATTGGATCATTCACCTGTAGGGGCAAATACATATATTACATATTGCAAAATTCTCTAAGGGGTGTGCATTCAAAAATTAGGGTCACTTTTTGGATTCTTATCTGTTTTATACCACTAGGGTTCTCCAAATGCATGTCAAACATTTCTGTCAAATTTGGCTTCTAAAAGGCAAACCTCCCCCTTTCCTTTTACTGTGCGCCCATACAACATTTTATATACACATGTGAGGTACTTCTACACTCAAGAGAAATAGGTTTACAAATTTTGGGGGGTTATTACATTTTTTTTATCCCTTGTGGCTATAAAAAATTAGGGGTACAATGACCTTTATAAGAAAATGTTCACCTTTGTCCTATTTAAGCCCTAATTAAATCAAACACCTTTATGGACAAATACTCATATTACACCTTACTAAATTCTCTAAGGGGTGTGCTTTCCAAAATGGTGACACTTGTTGGGGTTCCCCTCTGTTTTGGTACCACTACGGCTCTCTAAATGCATCCTGACACATGTAAAGGATGTTTGTCAAATTTGGCTTCTAAAAGGCCAACGCCCCTCTTTCCCTTCTGAGCTTCACTGCGTACCCATACAACATTTTATTTGCATGTGTGGGGCAATTTTATACTCGGGAGAAATGCTAGTACACATTTTTTGGGGTTGTTTTATCTTTAATGCCTTATGGGATACAAAAATTAGCCGTAAAAGTGACTTTTTTGGGAAAATGTTCATATTTTTCCTTTTAGGGACCTAATTAAAGCAAACACCTGTGGGGGAAAATACACATATTACACCTTGCTAAATTTTGGTGCACTTTCCAAAATGGTGACATTTGTTGGGGTTCCCCTCTGTTTTGGTACCACTAGGGCTCTCCAAATGCATCCTGACACATGTAATGGATGATTGTCAAATCTGGCTTCTAAAAGGCCAAAGCCCCTCCTTCCCTTCTGAACCCTACTGTGTACCCATACAACACTTTATATGCAAAAGTGGTGCAGTTCTGTGCTTAGGAGAAATTGTTTTACACATTTATGGGGGTTGTTTCATCTTTTATCCCTTGTGGCTTACAAAAATTTGGGGTAAAAGTGACTTTTTTGAGAACATTTTCACCTTTTTTCCATTTTGGGGCCTAATTGAATCAAACACCTGTTGGGGCAAATACACAAATTACACCTTGCTAAACTCTCCAAGGGGTGTACTTTCCAGAATGGTGTCTCTTGTTGGGGCTTTCCTCTGTTTTGGTACCATTATGGCTCTCCAAATGCATCCTGACACATGAAAACTTTTTCAGCCATATTTGCCCTGCAAAAACGAAACAACGCTCTTTCCATTCCAAGTGCCCCCTGTGCCCGTACAGCAGGGTACAGTGAAAAAATGGGTATTGGCATGCTCAGGAGGAATTGCCCTAAACATGGTAAAATGGATTTTCCTTTTTAACCCATTGTGAAGGTGCAAATTTTAGTGTTCAATGAATCTATTGTAAGATAAAATTACATTTCTGTAATTTCACTTTCATTTATCTTTCACCCTCATGAAACGCTCATAGGGTTAGAAAAATTCCCAAAGGTTGTTTTGAATATTTCGAGGGGTGTAGTTTCTAAAATGGTGTCATTTGTGGGGGTTTTCTATCATGTAGGCCTTATAAAGTCACTTCTACCTAAACTGACCCTCCAAAAGTAGGTTTTGATGATTTTCGTGAAAATCTGAAAAATTGCACCTAAAGTTATAAGCCTCCTAGCATCCTAAAAAAAGGAAAAGATGTTTGAAAAATGTTGCCAAGTTAAAGCAGAGATATGGAAAATGTTAGTTATCAAGTTATTTTAGTGATATGACTAACTTTCCAAAAAGTAGAACATTTTGAATTTTGAAAACATTGTTTTTTTCAAAATTTTTGGCAAATTTCCATTTATTTCATAAATAAATACTAAACATATTGATTAAATTTCTCGACCAAAATGAAGTACAATGTGTCACGAAAAAACAATTTTAAAATCAACTGGATATGTTAAAGCGTTCCACTTAAATAGACACATGTCAGATTTTAAAAAATGGGCCGTGTCAGGAAGGTGAAAAGTGGCTTCAGCGTTAAGGGGTTAAAGTGTCTGGATCAGCTGCTTTTGAAGGCTTGCATCCGTGATTAACCTATACAAGTGTTGCTCCAATATTCTCTCTTTTTTCTATAGCCAATAAAAAGTATAATTTGTAATGCAAAAATTAAGCCCTTATCAAGCTCTGTACACAGAAAAATAAAAAAGGTTTGGATTAGCAAAAAAATTGAAACAAAAAAGGGCATCATGGGAAGGGGTTGAACTAAAGAAACAGAAGTAAATAATCACACAAAATTGAGCCAATCTTTACTAAAAATATCTCTTCATGTCTTAAGAAATTGTATATAACCATTGCCAACTTTCCACTCAATGACAACTTGTGGTAGATTAAATTTGGTCAGGTAAGTTTCTAACAAACATTAGAAAAGTGTCACTGGTATGCTTGAATGGATGGGTCCATGAGAGGCAGAGTCAAGCCAATTGTTAAGGCTATTCTGGTTTATATAAAAGTTCAAGGGTGTGTAGACATCTCACTGGAGAAGTGCTCGAGGGGGTGTACATCTCACCTAGGTTGCTACGTAGTGTGAGATGGTAAGTCCAGGATTGACCTGTTGCTCAGCAGTATTATGCTGCTGAGTTGTTGTTTAATCTTGTCGGGCCTGGATTTACAGGGAGTGGCAGGTAGGTTTGGTAGTGGGACTTGCCACTCCCTCCCCTCGATCCAGTTCGGGTTTTGGATCAGGTGAGCTCTGCTCCTAATCAGCCTGTGAAGGTAAAAGCTTTCCAAAGCTTACAGGTCCTCCCCCTCCCCCTCTCAGCCACGAAACAGCCTATGTGGGTTTGGAGGAAGTTGCGAAGGCAGCCACTGCGGGAGCTAAAACTCACCCTGCGATATCCAGGCTAAAGACGCTGTGTTTGTGAGTGTCAGATAGGTGAGACAACCTGTTAGTAAGCGCCCAGACGGGTAGGTCTTTTGTTTGAATTTTTTTAAAAGCACGGTGTTGCTGTATTTACGTTTGCTGGACTGTTTATGCTAAAAATAAACGCCAAGTTTATCTTTTATACATCTACGTCTGCTGTGAACTGTGTCCTAACACACCATCCCCTGGGAAGATCCCTACAGGTGCTATTATTTTACTTCTATATTCCAGATTATATTGATAGGGATTATCATTACAATATTTTAAAGTTAAACATTTTTGTAAATAAAAAAATTGTGCAGAAAGGTTATGAAAGCCTTGAAAAATGTGACACAAAGGGGCACATTTAATTACCTGTCCCATTGACGGCGCCGATCCGGATTGTCCGTTGAATCGGAGCTGCAAACGATTCACTTAAATTGTGCGTCCAATTTCCTGCATGTGTCGCTTCCCTGCTCAGGTCCGTCGGAGTTCACCATCTTCTTCCTGGTGTATGTGAGTGCTGATCTTGCGACACAATTTTGATAGTTAAATTCTGCGGTTTGTCCGAATCAGTCAGTCGGGTTGTCCGACGGCAACAACCTCGATTTGTGTCACATGAAAGCCGGCGCCGATGCGCCACAATTCGATCGCGTGCGCCAAAAACCCCTGTGCAATTCAGGGCAAATTGGAAAAATTCACACCCGATGGAAATGCGTCCGACGGACCCTTAGTGTTTTTGGTGCAAATTATTCCATAAGTCAGGCCAAAGTGACTTCATAATTTCTTCCCATAAAATTGTAATGTTCAATACTTTTGTCCTAAAGGGAAATAAGCCAGACCAAAGGTCTGTGCCTTTCTCCTTACTTCAGTGAGGCTAGTTACCAGCTGAACAGAGCTATTGAAGATATATGGGAAGCTTTAGGGTTTCCCATGGTCAAGGTGACAATCAGTGCACACAGATATTGCATTAAAAAACCATCACAACTGATAGACACTAGCGTAATCCATCATCATTAAATCCTGAAAATATAAGGAAATGATAAAATGTTCAAAAAGTAATTACAAGTGAATATCTACACATATTAGGCATATCGGTCTAAACACCCCATTACAAGCCAGATATAAATCAGACAGAGTTACTGGTGTGTACTTATTCGAGCAAATTGTCAAACAAAACACTCACCCGGGAAACACATTGGGGCACATTTACTTACCCGGTCCAGACGCGATCCAGCGGCGCGCTCTCTGCTCTGCATTCGGGTCCGGCCGGGATTTATGAATGTAGTTCTTCCGCCGTCCACCAGGTGGCGCTGCTGCGCTGAAAGTCATCTCATCGCGCCGGAATGCACCACCTCGGACCAGGTGAAGGTAAGCGCTCCCCAAGCGACACTTTTTTGGTTTTTAAATGCGGCGGTTTTTCCGAATACGTCGGGTTTTCATTCGGCCACGCCCCCAGATTTCCGTTGCGCGCATGCCGGCGCCGATGCGCCACAATCCGATCACGTGCGCCACAATCCCGGGGCAATTCAGGTACAATCGGCGCAAATCGGAAATATTCGGGTAACACGTCGGGAAAACGCGAATCGGGCCTTTAGTAAATGACCCCCATTGTGTATAACATCAATCACTTCACAAATCAATAATTATTAATTATGTTTACTTGACACACTCTCACTTCATCAAGCAATGGATGATGAATTTGCAGTGTTGTGCCTACTTGCCTACTTGGCAGTTTATGTACAGAATTTGTGATTTCATGAGGTCTATATAACTTCTGTTGAAACTGAGATTCAGAGAAAGAAAGATAAATGTATTTTTATCTGCTATTTAGAATCTCTTTATCCACTCTGTATCATAGATGCTGTTAGCTTTGGAGATGTATTAATGTTTTTATTTGAAATATAAATGCTTACCAAATGCTGTGATTAACTAACATGCAGAGGAAAAGGGTCTATACTATTAAGCCGTTCATTTACTTTAGTTTAATATGGGCAACACCTACCAAGTTTGTTGGGCCTGGCTAACCATGGCTGCCTCCCGACTCTCCAGATACCAGATAAAAGAAGGATAAGGAAAAAGTTGAAGTTGCTAGGCCTCAATAGGAAATCTGAACCAAGCTCCCAAATCTAATGTATACTGTACACCTTTGATCTGGGGAAGGCATTCTATAAGTACCTTTAGGCTCCTGGGCCCAGTCCCAACTGGTTGCCTCTTCTGGTTATTCGTGCAATATTAACTACAACTTTAAACTGCAATAGTGACTATGAGGGGTGCCACCTCTAAAAGGAACCATACCGGTAAAGAAGTAGGAAAGATTAAGGGCACATCAAAAGAACATAGGTAACTTCAGTCAAGCATTATTTTTCTATTTTAGCTGATCACCTCTGCCATAAATCATATAAACACGGGCAGATTAAGACAACTGTATGCCCTGGGCTGTATAAAGGTTATGGGCCCCAAACTATTGTAAACCCATCGGCTACATTAGAAATGCTAGTCAATCAGTACAAGAAGGAACTTGTCCCAAAGGGATATGTGTTTCAACTGAAATGCATGCAATTGGTTGCTACCACCATGTGTTTTGCATTGTTTTTACACAGGCACAGTGTCGGACTTGAGTACCTTGGGCCCACCAGAGAAAATGTTTTGGGGGGCCCACCCTTCATGTAATGAGAGAATACCTGACTACTCCTAATTGAAGTGTAAAACACATTCTGGCGGATTTATTAGAATCATCTAACATTAGATACAGGACCAGAACCAAGCCCAGTACATAACTGCAGCATTCAGCCAAGTTCACTATATATCAGAATTACAGCACCAGAATATGCTCCATACAAACAGAAAAAAGCTTAGTTAGAACAACACAGGTGATATATGGGTGGTTGTAAATCCACTAACTTGTTAAAATGAGACACAAACCTAAGAACAACATCTAAAGGGTGCTAAAAAAAGATGTCCATTGCAGCAAACCGTGACTATATAGCGGTCATATACTATGTCTACAAAGGGGGTTATGCAGAGTATTATCACAGTAACAACAATATGGGTGGATAAAGCTCTGTGCAGCAATAGTCACCGGACAAAACAGATCTGACATCATGTCAGCCCATGTATTGCTCTGTAGAGTGGCTGTAGCTCTTTAACCCCTTTCTGACGTCCGCCCTAACAGTACGGCGCACGTCTGGAGAGGGAGGACAGAGATGGCTGACACCACACACACACATACACCGAAAAAGTTATTAGCACCAGAAGATGGCAAAATGAAGAATTTTTGTAAATGGAGGTGTTAATTTTTGTAAATGTATGAAAACATTATAAAACCTATACAAATTTGTTATCCCCTTGATCGTATCTACCCAAAGAATAAAGTAGATATGACATTTGGGGAACACAGTGAAAGCCATAAAATTCAAGCCCAAAAGGCATGGAATATTATATACCATCACTATGAAGTGAAATTTGTTACCAAGAATACAAGCCGTCACACAGCTCTGTACATGGAAAACTAAAGAATTTATAGATTTTTGAAGGTGGGGAGCAAAAAACAGGATCACAAAAACCAAAAAGAGTCAAGTCCTTGAGGGGTTAAGTAAAAGTCTTATTTTCTCCTCATAGCAGTCACAGCACATGAGAGATGCTGCAGAATTGTGAGTTTAGGGGTAATACCAGGACTTGCTCTAAATCTTACTTTCATCTTCTTCTATGACCTAGCCCTTCATGGCAGATTCTAAGCCGCCAGTCCCTTTTTCTGTCGATTTTAGGCTCCTCACTTCATAAACAGAATATCAGTATCCATAAGTAGGCAATTTTCCAATGATGACCCCTCTGTAGCCAGTATCCTTATCATGGCCAGTACAGTCACAGGTCCTCACCCCCCTCCTCACCCCCGTACAGACACAGGGCCCCCACCCCCAGTACAGTCACAGGTCCTCACCCCCCCCCCCAGTACAGTCACAGGTCCTCACCTCTCTCCTCACCCCTGTACAGACACAGGGCCTCCCCCCCACCCCAGTACAGTCACAGGGCCTCCCCCCTAGTATAGTCACAGGGCCTCCCCCCCCAGTACAGTCATAGGGCCTCCCCCCAATACAGTCACATGGCCTCCCCCCAGTACAGTCACAGGGCCTCCCCCCCTCCAGTACAGTCTCAGGGCCTCCCCCCCAGTACAGTCACAGGGCCTCTCCCCCACTACAGTCACAGGGCCTCTCCCCCACTACAGTCACAGGGCCTCCCCCCCAGTACAGTCACAGGGCTTCTCCCCCCCAGTACAGTCACAGGGCTTCTCCCCCCAGTACAGTCACAGGCCATAGTGTGGCACAATGACAGAGGTGGTGGCAGCAGCATGAGGTTAGAGAGTGGCTCAATAACTAATTCTGGTGGTGGTAGCAACATGTTAGGCCACAATGACAGAGTGGTGGCGGCAGTAGCAGGAGGTTAGAGAGTGGCACAATCATAGTGTGTGTAGGTGGGCGGCAGCAGGCCAGATATTGGCACAATGACAAATTCTGGTGGTGGCAGCAACATGGTAGGCCACAGTGGCCACAATGACACAGTGTGTAGGTGGCAGCAGCAGCATGAGGTCAGAGAGTGGCGCAATGACAAATTCTGGTGGTGGCAACAACATGGTAGGCCACAGTGTGGCACAATGACAAAGTGTGGAGGTGGTGGCAGCAGCAGCAGGAGGTCAGAAAGTGGCACAGGTGGGTGACAATTCCAGTCCCTGGTCAAGATGGCGGGAGGCAGATGGAGCAACTGGCAGCTGATGTGTGGAATCAGGTGGGTGGTAGCATAAGAATAGTGGCTGAGGCAGGTAGTTAGAAGCCAGACTAATTTCTCAACGTTTGGGGAAAACATCATGGCTGATCTAATCTGATGCATTGGTGTGCTGAAATCCTGTTCGATTCACGCCTGATTCATCTTGATAAATGTCAGTCTGTTCACATTACAAACGGGTTCTCCTTGGGGTAACGATCGACCCTGCCGCACTGAGCACCCGCTGTGATGCCACATTACTGGGCGGGTAGGACAGCCTCTCTACTGCAAACTCTTCAAGTTGCAGCCACACATCAAGTTTGGTTGCCCTACTGGGGATCCAGGGGAGCCTCTACCTGGGGTGGTACAGTCCTGTCCAAGTAGGCCACCACCTGGTGCAAGGTCTGCTCCATGTCCTGCTGCTGGTGGTGGCTACCCTACTCAATAGGCAGTTGAGGAAGCTGCTCATTAAGGACTCCAGGCTGCTGCTGCTGCTGATGGAGCTGCTACTGCTGCTACCCCCCCCCCCATCTCCCCACAGCAGCCGTGACAGTAGTACGTGAGCGATGACTGCCAGGAATCCCCTGGTCAGACCTAACAGAAGATGGACAATGGCGCACATAGGCAGCGGCCAACTATCTGCAAAGTATATCTCTATAGTACGCCAGTTGTTCCTTCCTCTCAGCAGCTGGAAAAAAGGCACCATTTTGGACTGGAAGCAAAGGTCCAAGAAGGTGGAGAGCCAAAAGTCATCCCTATGCTGGATGTTGAATATTCGTCTGTTACTAGTTAGGCAAAGCCTCTGCTTGTGCTCTTATGTCCTCCTCCTCCAGTTCAGCCCCCACCGGACTCATGTGGCCATGAGATGTAGTCGACACTTCTCCAGTGCCCTGACAAGACAGATTTTGCAGCATCTGTTCCAGGATATGAAGCAGTGGAATGACATTATTCACCCTGCAGTCCTGGTGACTGACAAATAACGTGGCCTCTTCAAAGGGCCTGAGCAAATGGCAGGTGTCACGCATGAGCTGCCAGTGGCTGACATCAAAGTTACACAGGGGAGTACTCCTGTCCGATTGCATTATCAAAAATCATTAACGGCTTTTCTCTGTTCATACTGGCAGTCTAACATATGGAGGCTGGAAATCCAACGGGTGGATACATGTCAGCCTATGTTGGGGGAGGCCGTTCTGCCGCTGCAGCTCGAGGAGGGTGTGCTTGACTTTGTAAGAATGGGTGAAGTGCATGCACAGTGTCCTGGCCATTTTTAGAATGTCTTGCAGATGGGTGGAATACTTCAGGAACCTTTTGACAACCAGATTGAACACGTGTGCCATGTACCCTTAAACAATGATTTATATTAAGGGGCTATTTCACTGTTGATATTGAGAGGGCATACACAAGGGCTAAAAAAGAGGATCGGAACCTTCTTCTTAAGATCAAACCTTGTCGCCCTACTGACAACCAGGTGAGATTGATTATACCTTACAACTCCCAATGGCGCAGGATAGAGGGAATAATGAAGTGTTTTTGGCCGATCTGACGGATCTGTCAGATTTAAGCAGCCACCTTCCACCACGGCAACAATTGGTGGCTAAATCAGTTGGTGACATGATGGTGAGGAGTCACTATATCCAAAAGCCTATATTTTCGGGTCAAAAGAACCAAAAGTCCTTTCCATGTGGATATTGGTCCATCTGTAAATTGATAATAAAAATACTTTTTCTGATTTCGCAGGGACCAAGTCATTTCAGGTGGTTCATTTCATCAACTGCAGTACATCCTGGCATGGTGTACCAACTGACACATACATGTGGGCTCAAGTACATTGGTATGACCACTAAGGAACTGAGGATCAGAATACAAGAGCACCTTAAAGACATTCGAGCTGCGTCGAAAATTCGAACTGAAGAGCATGAAGCATTTTCCATGACAAGCTTGCGTTCCATTTCAGCTAACTACACCTCGTTCTGAGGCCTTATGCCGCAAATGGCTGTGGCGTGCGTTCCATTTGAGCGGGCCTAGCCTCGCTCTGGAACCGGAAGTGAAGTGTCGCATGTAACCAGAGATCGCGCCACTTTTGTGCGCTCTTCCAGGTGCAATACTTATTATGTGAACAGGTACCGTTATATAGGTGTGTGAAAAATTAAGAAAGGTGATTTGAGTGCCTTTGAATGTGGCATGGTTGTTGGTGCCAGAAGGGCTGGTCTGAGTATTTCAGAAACTGCTGATCTACTGGGATTTTCAGGCACAACCATCTCTAGGGTTTACAGAGAATGGTCCAAAAAAGAAAAAACATCCAGTGAGCGGCAGTTCTGTGGGCGGAAATGCCTTGTTGATGCCAGAGGTCTGAGGAGAATGGGCAGACTGTGACTCAAATCGCCACCCGTTACAACCAAGGTAGGCAGAAGAGCATCTCTGAACGCACAGTACGTCGAACTTTGAGGCAGATGGGCTACAGCAGCAGAAGACCAGAAGGTGCCACTCCTTTCAGCTAAGAACAGGAAACTGAGGCTATAATTTGCACAAGCTCATCGAAATTGGACAGTAGAAGATTGGAAAAACGTTGCCTTGTCTGATGAGTCTCGATTTCCGCTGCGACACTCAGATGGTAGGGTCAGAATTTGGCGTCAACAACATGAAAGCATGTATCCATCCTGCCTTGTATCAACAGTTCAGGCTGGTGGTGGTGGTGTCATGGTGTGGGGAATATTTTGCTTCCAGCACCTTGTTGAATTGAGGCAGTTCTGAAGGCAAAAGGGGGTCCAACCCGTTACTAGCATGTACCTAATAAAGTGGCCGGTGAGTGTATACATACCATACATCATATACACACACATATACATCATATACAGACACACATACAGTATATAGACATCATACATCATTTACACACACAGATACAGCATATACAAACACACATGATACAGTATATACACATCATACATCTACACACAGATACAGTCACACATACAGTATATACACACACAGCATATACATAAACACACACACTTCTAAATATACTTACCAGAAGATGTATCCTCTCTGCAGCCTCCTGACTGTAGCCTCCTCCAATGCATGCTGTCTCCCTGGGGCTGCTGTCATTACTTGAGGCCTCATAGGCTCAGCAGCGCTGTATCCATACAGTACAGCAGGGAGCAGCCCTGGCCTCACTGCTGCTTTATGAGCACTGGCAGGGGAACACAGTGGGTACTCTAGGGAGGAGGATAGCCGGCTGCAGGAACTCACAGGGACTTCAAGCGTACGAACCGCCGGACCTGTGCCTCCTCTGCAGTACAATGTATGTGGCCCGGAGGGTACCATCATCCGCCTCTGCCTGGGGCTAAATTAGCAAATCACAGGGTGAAATCTGAATTATTTAAAACCTAACTTTTATTAACCTTGATAAAAAACGTGTCCTAAAAACCAAACTTAAGGACCAAAGACGGCAAATTAAACAATACTTGCCATAAACACTGGCCATCCAATCCACATATCCACTCTACTTGTTAGAGCTGGAACCAAAAAGGGAAAGTATGAAACGGTCTTACCAGTGGCTGAGTCGTATACAGATGCAGGAGCTGGGTCAGGAGGGGATAGAGGTGGACCCCAGGTCAGGAACAGATGACAGCACTGCACCTAGAAGTCCCTATTGTTGTCTCTCCCTATACCCAATAAATTAGCTCCTGCCCTTACAAGGGCAGTCCCAAGGTCACACTATCCTAGGGGTTAACCCTGGTAAGCCCTTATATGTTCCCGACGCGTTTCTGGAGCCTGGGATGTCCAAGGTCCGTCATCAGGGGAAATGCAGCTTCTGTAGAGGTAGATCCAAAGTAGGGCCTGATGATTGCTCAACTACTTGTATCTACGGCGTGCACGTGGACAGTGGTCCCTAAAGTTGGTAGAGTGCCGCCGCAAGTTTGGGATGCATCCCATTATATCTGGGTTAGAGGCGGCATGGAGACCCGAACTGCACTCCCTTCTCCGCTCTGTGGTGGATCCCGAAGTCCTCACTTCGGGATCACTTCGTGGCACAGTCGGGCGCGGGAGCGCAGGCCCCTGGACCTCCTGCTACGGCTGCTACGCCTGTAGTTACGCCACTGATTCAGCTGTGTTACAGCTCCATTATAGGACTATCCGGGTAACCAATCCATTCTATTGGTTATACAAACTCATGTTCCATCCCCCTTCTGACTATTTAGCCATATCCATCTACTCAATCTGCAGTACCCCCTGAGGAAGCGGTGGCGAAACGCGTGTCTGGGTTTCTGTGTTACATTACGTTTGGACCACTTGATTATGCAGTTGGGTTGGTATATCTAAAAACTGTTAATTGCACTACGCACTTTAAATGCTCATTTACTATGCATAGTTTGTGCATTTGATATACAGCCGGGCTTTTTACTCTATAGCCACCGATATGTATTTGGCTTGTTCTTCATGATATGATGAATTGCAGTATTTATACAATTAAGATAAGATAAGATAATCCTTTATTAGTCCCACAGTGGGGAAATTCACAGCGTTACAGCAGCAGAGAGGGTACAGAGAGTGAAGTACAAACTATGACAACAACAATATTAGGGATAAATGAACAAAAAGAAAAGGGGGATAAAAAGACAAAAAAGAGACAAGCAATGATCGGCAGTTTGATGTTTAGTCTGTGGATGGGACCTGCAGGGACTGGTTAGGTGGGGGGCGCAGGTTACTTCTGTTTGGGCCTTGTTTGTTGAACAGCCTGATGGCAGCGTGGAGGAATGACTTACGATAACGCTCCCTCTCACACTTGGGGTGAAGCAGTCGGTCACTGAATGTGCTCCCCAATGCCACCACAGTTTCATGCAAGGGATGGGAGCCATTCTCCAGAATAGACTTCAACTTACACAGTGTCCACCTCTCAGCTACCACCTGCACTGTGTCAAGAGGACCCCCCAGGACAGAACTGGCTTTCCTAATCAGTTTGTCCAGTCTGCTCCTCTCCCTAGCTGAGATGCTGCTTCCCCAACAGACTATGCCAAAGAAGATGGCTGGTGCCACTACAGAGTTGAAGAAGGTCTTAAGAAGAGCCCCCCGCACTCCGAATGCCCTCAGCCTCCTCAGCAGGTGTAGCCGGCTCTGACCCCTCCTGTGAAGTGCGTTTATGTTCTCTGCCCACTCGAGTTTATTGTTGAGAAGGACACCCAAGTACTTATAGGACTTCACTGCCTCAATGTCTGTCCCATGGATAACCACAGTTTATTCACTAAGCACTTTTTCATTTGTCTTTTGATTTGTTATCTGTACTATTGTAGTTATGATGTGATTTATTATATAGAATTGTGTACTGGTACCCTATATATTATTTTGTACCAAGTAAGGTGTTGCTATTAGAGTCCAGATTACGCTATGACCAATGCATTTCCTACCCTCAGCTTATACTCCAGTCAATAGGTTTTGTACAGTTTTTGGCGGTAAAATTAGGGGCCTCAGTTTATACTCGGGTCGGCTTATACTTAAGTATAACGGTAGTTGATGGAGTGATTTTTTTTCTCAAAGTCCAGGGTGTCAGTTTTTTGGGTTCCGTATTCTTTTTTGGTTTTCTTTTTCTGTTTTCTATACAATAATACATTAATATTGCAGTATATTACAATGAACAAGTAATCAAATGATGGGACAAAATAAAACAGTAAAAAAAGTTTTAAAAAAAGTGCAATAAAAAAATATTAAAAAAGATAAAAAAGTCCCCTGAAGTCCCATCCATTGCAATAATATAAATAATAAATAAAACATAAAAAAGTGAAAATCACCAAAAAAAACACAACTATACGGTAACAACCTGTACAATAAAATTAAATTGTCACTGAACCCGTACGGTGAACGCCATAAAAAAAAAACCACAAAAGAAACTCTAAATTAGGAATTTTATTCAAATTTTCACATCTGATCTCATAAAAAGCGCAGAAAAAGTGATCAAAAAGTAGCATTTACCATGACATGATACCAAGAAAAAGTACAGTTTGTCCCGCAAAAAATAAGCTCTAAAACAGCTCTATACACAAAAAATATAAATGTTATGCCCATTGTTACATGGCAATGCAAAAACAAGAAAATTTCTCACAAAATGAGTTCTATGTTCTGCAAAACAAGTTAACCATAAAAAATTCATATAAATGGGGTATCGCCGTAATCGTGATGACCCATAGAATAAAAAGAACACGTTTTGTTTATGGTACAGTGAACGTCCGGGGAAAAAAATGCTAAAAACCATAAACGAGAGAATGATTTTTTAACCACCAAGAAAGAGATAATACAATCTAATTATTAGCTATTGAACCCCGTAAATGATGTACGTTGATCCCATCCGCAAAAAAAATAATACCCCATATGTCCAAATCACAAAAAAATAAACATTTTATAGCCTGTAAAATGTGACAATGCAGATCTGCGCTGAATGGCACTGCTTCCATTCTATGCCTGGCCGTGTGCCCATTTGCAGTCACCACCACATATGGGGCATCCTCATACTCAGGATAAAATGGATATCAAACTTTTTGGAGTTTTTCATCATTTAAAACTTTGTGTCAGTTTAATTTTTGGACAAAATTTATAAATTATCTAAAAAAAATTATAGCTTGTAAATTACGCCTTCATTTTGTTTTAATCCATGCGAAACATCTAAATGGTTAACACTAGAGATGGGCGAATTGATTCTAACGAAGGGGAATTCGCTCTGAATTTCAGGGAAAATTAACCCCTTAACGCTCTGCGCCGTAGCTCTACGGCGCAGAGGTATAAGGGATGTATGAAGAGGGCTCACAGGCTGAGTCCTCTTCATACAAAGGTGGGGGTTTTTGCATTTTGCAGAAAACCCCCACCGCAAGCACCGATCGCGGCTATTAACCCTCTCAACGCCGCCGGCGGCGTTTAAAAGACGGCGGCGCGCGAGCGCCGCCATCTTTTTTACGATCGCCGCGCCCCCGAACGTCATCGGTTACCATGGTAGCCTTGGGTCTTCTTTTGACACGAGGCTACATGGCTTATGCAGGTTCGTTACAATGAGCCAGTGGCTCATTGTAATGTATGACCTGCAAAAATGCTGTATATTGCAATACTGTAGTATTGCAGTATATGGTAGGAGCGATCTGACCATCTAGGGTTAATGTACCCTAGATGGTCTAAAAAATAGTGAAAAAAAAAGAAAAAAAAAGTTTAAAAAAATAAAAAAAATTAATAAAATATTAAAAGTTCAAATCACCCCCCTTTCCCTAGAACGGATATAAAACATAATAAACAGTAAAAATCACAAACATATTAGGTATCGCCGCGTGCCAAAATGCCCGATCTATCAAAATATAAAAACGGTTACGGGCGGCGGTGACATCCGAGGCGGGAAATGGCGCCCAAATGTCCGAAATGCGACTTTTACACCTTTTTACATAACATAAAAAATGAAATAAAAAATGATCAAAATGTCGCACAGACCTCAAAATGGTAGCAATGAAAACGTCGCCTCATTTCGCAAAAAATGACCCCTCACACATCTCCGTGCGCCAAAGTCTGAAAAACGTATTAGCGTCAGAAGATGGCAAAAATGTTTTTTTCTTTTTTGTACACATTCGTTTAATTTTTGAAAATGTATTAAAACACAATAAAACCTATATAAATTTGGTATCACCGCGATCGCACCGAACCAAAGAATAAAGTAGGCGTATTATTTGGAGCGAAGAGTGAAAGTCGTAAAAACTGAGCTCACAAGAACGTGACGCACGTGCATTTTTTTTTTTCAATTTTTCCATATTTGGAATTTTTTTTCAGCTTCACAGTACACGCAATGTTAAAATAAATAACATTACGGGAAAGTAAAATTTGTTACGCACAAAATAAGCCCTCACACAGGTCTGTACACGTAAAAATGAAAAAGTTATGGATTTTTGGAGAGCGAGAAATGAGCCGAAAAACCCTACGTCCTTAAGGGGTTAAATTTGTCACGAATCCGAAGTTTACAGTGGGAACAAGGTTTTTTTTCTACTTTATTACCAAAATGGACGTGAGCACAACGTGTTACATGGGGCAGAGAACTGTGGGAAGGAGAAAGGAACACCCTCGATCATATGTGCAGACCTGCAAGCCAATCAGCGACCGGCAGGCTTATGTGATGTCACATAGCCCAATAAAAACAGGCAGCCATTTTCAATCTTGGCATTTCACACTGCATGTGCTGCCTGTAGTGTCTGGCTGCTTGTACTGTGCTGCGCTGTAGTAATTTTTGCTCCAAGGGTGTCCATTTTGGGGGATCTGTATACCCCAAATAGCAGTTCTTTGTTGTTGCTGAAGTGAATAGGAAGAATTGTGTTTAAAATCCACATACTTTCTGTAGTGATTTCTGCTCCAATCCCAGGGTGTCCGTTTTGGGGGATCTGTATGCCCCAAATAGCAGTTCTTTTTTGTTGCTGAAGTGAATAGGAAGAATTGTTTGTAAAATCCACATACTTTCTGTAGTGATTTCTGCTCCTATCACAAGGTGTTCGTTTTGGGGATCTGTATACCCCAAATAGCAGTTCTCTTTTGTTGCTGAAGTGAATAGGAAGAATTGTGTGTAAAATCCACATACTTTCTGTAGTGATTCATAGTATCATAGTATATAAGGCTGGAAAAAGACGCAAGTACATCAAGTCCAACCTTTAAGAATGAAATAAATATTTTATCCCCATAACCTGTGATATTTTTTTCTCTCCAGAAAGGTATCCAGGCCCCTCTTGAACATGTACATATATCCGCCATAACAACCTCCTGCGGCAGAGAGTTCCATAGTCTCACTGCTCGTACAGTAAAGAACCTTTGTTTATGTTGATGGTAAAATCGCCTCTCCTCTAGGCGTAGAGGATGCCCCCTTGTCCTGGTCACAGGCCTAGGTATAAAAAGATCTTTGGAGAGATCCTTGTACTGTCCGTTCAGGTATTTGTACATTGTAATGAGGTCTCCCCTCAGTTATCTTTTTTCTAAACTGAATAATCCCAGTTTCTGCTTCATTTCTGCTTCAATCCCAGGGTGTCCGTTTTGGGGGATCTGTATACCCCAAATAGCAGTTCTCTTTTGTTGCTGAAGTGAATAGGAAGAATTGTGTGTAAAATACACATACTGGGGCACATTTACTTACCCGGTCCAGTCGCGATCCAGCGGCGCGTTCTCTGCACTGGATTCGGGTCCGGACGGGATTTAATAAGGTAGTTCCTCCGCCGTCCACCAGGTGGCGCTGCTGCGCTGAAAAGCATTTTAACGCGCCGGAATTCACCGAGGCCGTCTGAGTGAAGGTAAGCGGGTCCCGAGCGACACATTTTCGGTTCTTAAATGCGGCGGTTTTTCCGAATACGTCGGGTTTTCGTTCGGCCACGCCCCCCGATTTCCGTCGCGCGCATGCCGGCGCCGATGCGCCACAATCCGATCGCGTGCGCCAAAATCCCAGGGCAATTCAGGTACAATCGGCGCAAATCGGAAATATTCGGGTAACACGTCGGGAAAACGCGAATCGGGCCCTTAGTAAATGACCCCCATTTTCTGTAGTGATTTCTGCTCCAGTCCCAGGGTGTCCGTTTTGGGGCATCTCTATAACTCAAATAGCAGTTCTTTTTTGTTGCTGAAGTGAATAGGAAGAATTGTGTGTAAAATCCACATACTTTCTGTAGTAATTTCTGCTCCAATCCCAGGGTGTCCAATTTGGGGGATCTGTATACCCCAAATAGTAGTTCTTTTTTGTTGCTGAAGTGAATAGGAAGGTATGTGTGTAAAATCCACATAGTTGCAACAGGGTTTGCTCCTATTCCAGGGTGTCTGTTCTTGTGCTTCTGTATTGCCTAAATTTCAACTATTTTTGTAGATATAGTAGATCCGTGTCAAATCAACATAATTGATTAGACAATATGTCAAACAGGAAGGTGGCAGGTGGAGCAGGCACAGGTCTCAGCACAGTAAGGACGTTGCAGCTGGGGTGACTCCATTAGGACAAAACTGCCATTGTCATCTAGCGGTTGTGTGTTTTAAACAACCCAAAGGTTGGGGATTGGTTAAATGGGTCATCCACTTTCTCCCAGGTGACATCTGACAAACCCAGCCAAGAGTCCATGGGTTTGTCAGATACAACCCTTTGTTGGCATGGCCCAGGAGTAGCTCAGCGGCGCTCACCTGTCCTCAACTAGCCTCTGTCCTGTTCATTTCCCTCAGCCAGACATATACTAGTTGATCTGGATTCAGTGCCACTATACAGCAAGGATGAATTCTTTGAAGACAGTCTGCAGCTGCTTGGCAGTGAAGACATGAGGTAGACATCTGCTGCTTTGTGCAGTAGGCGGGAAAGTACAGATGTGGAGAGTGGCACAGTAGGTTATGTTCCACTTGTAAGTGGTCAAGCTGTGCATACTGAGACCGTTGAGGAGAATAGCAGTGACAGGGAAACAGAAATCGATGATGATGTAGCCGATCGCACTTGGGAGCTGGGTGAAGCCAGGGATTCATCATCATCGTCGGGAGAAGAGGGTGTCAGCTTGAGCGTCAGGCAGCGAAACAAGCAGCAAGTCACTACTGTGGCCGTGAGTCAGCAGGGTGACAGAAGTGCGAGGACAAACCCCACTTCGCAGGTCCCAGTGAGGCAGCGGCAGAATGTTGGCAGTAAGTTTTGTATATGTAGAATCTGCGAGCAGAAAGTGAAGCTAACATTGGCACCACGGCGCTGCGTCAACACATGCAGCGTCACCATCCAATGCCTTATGCATCAGATTAGATCAGCCATGACGCCTCCCCAAATGTTGAGAAATGAGTCTGGATTCTAACTACCTGCCTCAGCCACTATTCTGATGCTGCCACCCACCTGATGCCACACATCTGCTGCCAGTTGCTCCATCTGCCTTCCACCATCTGTATCAGGGACTGGAATTGTCACCCACCTCTACACTCTATCATTGTGCCACTCTTTGGCTTACCATGTTGCCGCCACCTCCACCCTGTCATTGTGCCACTCTCTGGCCTCCTGCTGCTGCCACCAAGTCCACGCTCTATCATTGTGCCACTCTGTGGCTTACCATGTTGCCGCCACCTCCACTCTGTCATTGTGCCAGTCTGTGGCCTACCATGTTGCTGCCAGCTAAAGAATTTGTCATTGTGCCACTTTCTGACCTCCTGCCGCTGCTGCTGCCACCTCCACTCTGTCATTGTGCCACTCTGTGGCCTCCTGCTGCTGCCACCACCTCCAAACTCTATCATTGTGCCACTCTGTGGGTTACCATGTTGCTGCTACTTACACACTCTGTCCTTGTTCCCCAACGCGTGGGGTGCCTCCGGCCACAGGTCTGTGACCTAGCATTTCCTCTTCCTATTATGGACTTGACACTTAGCAACTTTGGCTACTTGGTCTCTGTTCTGTTCTAAATGAATGGGGCTTCCCCTGCTTTTTTTACCTTTTCATGCTAACTTATTATACTTTTTCTGGGAACCCAGTACCACTACAGCTTGGCTCCACTCTTGAGTGTTTGGATACGTTAGTATATTATGTTTTTCAGGACAGAATCAAGGCATGGTCATTATGGTTCTACATTTACCTTTTGTGAGGAAATTGCATTTACATACTTTGTGCTGACTTGTGGCCGTATGTGGATCCTTGTTACTAGGCTCTGATCCACCTGGTTGTGTATATGTGTATTTGTACACTTTTTAAATGTCATAAAAAAAACATACTTAAAAAAAAATATGTCTTAAAAAAAATAGATACTATTTACTGTGTATGAGATCACGCTCCACATTGTTTGCCACTATGTGGCTTACCATGTTGCCGCCACTTCCAATCTGTCATTGTGCCACTGTCTATGCTGCTGCTGCCACTACCTCCACGCTTTGTCATCGTGCCACTATTTGGCCTACCAGGTTGCTGCCACCTACACACTCTCATTGTGCCACTCTGTGGCCTCCTGCTGCTGCCACCAACTCCACATTCTGTCATTGTGCCACTCTTTGGGCTCCTGCTGCTGCCACCTCCGCACTCTATCATTGTGCCACTATGTGGCTTACCATGTTGCCGCCACCTCCACTCTAACATTGTGCTCTTGCTGCCACCTCCATAATTTGTCATTCTGCCACTCTGTGGCCTACCATGTTGCCGCCACCTCCACACTGTCATTGTTTCACTCTGGTATACCAGGTTGCTGACACCTCCACACTATGTCATTTTGCCACTCTGTGGCCTCCTGGTACTGCTGCCACCTCCACAATCTGTCATTGTGCCACTCTGTGGCCTCCTGCTGCTGCTGCTACAACCTCCGCACACTGTCATTGTGCCACTCTGAGCCTACCATGTTGCTGCCACCTCCATAATTTGTCATTGTGCTACTCTGTGGCCTACCATGTTTCTCTCAGCTCCACTCTGTCACTGTGCCACTCTGTGGCCTACCAGGTTGCCACCACCTCCACAATCTGTTTTTGTGTCACTCTGTGGCCTCCCGCTGCTTCTGCCACTTCCACACTATGTCATTGTGCCACTCTGTGACCTACCATGTTGCTGCCACCTCCATAATTTGTCATTCTGCCACTGTGATAATGTTGCCACCACCTCCACACTGTCATTGTGCCAGTCTGTGGTATACCAGGTTTCTGCCACCTCCACAATCTATCATTGTGCCACGCTGTGGCCTCCTGGTGCTGGCACCACCTCCACACTCTGTCATCGTGCCACTCTGTGGGCTTCTGCTGCTGCTGCCGCCGCCACCTCCGCACTCTATCATTGTGCCACTCTGTGGCAAACCATGTTGGCGCCACCTCCACTCTGTCATTGTGTCCCTTTCTGACCTCCTGCTGCTGCTACTGCCACCACAACAGTCTGTCATTCTGCCACTCTGTGGCCTACCATGTTGCCGCCACCTACACAGTGTCATTCTGCCACTCTTTGGCTTACCAGGTTGCTGCCACCTCAACACTATGTCATTGTGCCACTCTGGCAAAATGTGATAGAATATGGCAAGAGAGGACAGGGGGAGAGCGCTAATAGTGTTATACCTTTACAAAAATTAGAGGTTTAGGTGAAAATTGTGCTCACCGTGTGGTGTTGTGCTAGGATAGGCACAACGCTATGAGATGTTAGAGGTTAGATGGCAAATGGTCTGGTGCTGCCTCCCGGTGGAGGATCTCCTGTGTGGTATAGCCGTATCACTCAGGAATTTTTGGAAAGTGGAATTATGCTTGTGGTTCAACCAGATGCCGCACATTTAGAGTGTGATATACAAATAGGTTTATTAAAGGTCTATTAAAGGTCCATGTTGCTGCCACCTCCATAATTTGTCATTGTGCCACTCTGCGGCCTGCTCATGTTGCTGCCAACTAACTGCTGTCTCCCTGGAACACCCTGTGATTTCCATAATGCTATTTTCACCCTCCACCACTCTATGATGTTGCCACCAAGTTTGGTTTTCCCCTTCATTTCATCTGTCAGAAGGAATACAGAAAATACAGAACACAGATGACATGCAAATATCCCATTTACAGGTCATCTCTGTTTTGGAACAACTCCTGTTTGTTTTTGGCTTTAGCCATAAGTATTTATGGATTATTGACCGATTGAAAGCGGACACTGACTGATGAAATGAAGGGCAAAATCATCAGTGACGTAAATGCTAAATTACTGCTGAGACCCTCTCCACTCTTTTGGGGGTTTTCTACATGCATTCGCATTTAGCAGAACAGGTTCTGTTGTAATCTATGCAATCATCTGATGTCAGTGTAAATAGAGTGCACTTTTTGATGTTATAGTGGTATCTTTGCCCTCTGCTCAGTCCTTTCCTTGTCAGGCTGTGTTTGGCCAAGTTGGCCTCTGTAAGTGCCCATTAATTGAAGAGTGAAGTGATTCTAAGAGCAGCGGCTGTCATGTGTTATATTAAAACACAGCATTGTTTAAAGAACAAACCACGCTCCCTATGCATATTTGAGCATGGCACAACGTTCTACAACACCCTACAGGCTATCTGCAGCCAGGAAATACCTGTTTTCTAACGTGATTCATCATGTTTTGATTTGTGTCGAAAAATTCAACAAATTCGCCCATCTCTAGTTAACAGACTTCAAGGTAAGTTTATAAAATGGCATCATTTATGTGGTTTTACTGCTTATTAGGACTCTCAAAGCGTCTTCAAGCTAAGCTGGTGCCTCTTAAATAAGAGTTCTGGCGAATTTTATAAAAACTAGAAAAATTTCACCCACAATTCTGAAACTCCTAACAATTTAAAAAAAGAGAGAGAATTTATATAAAGGCACGCCGATATAAAGAAGACATTTGGGAAATGTTAGTTATAAAGTTACTTGGGTGCTATGAGTATCTGGCTGAAAAGCAGAAAATTTAGAACTTTGAAAATGAATAATTTTTAGAAATTTTTTCCAAATTTTAATTTTTTTCATAACTAAAAACAAAAGATATCTATTTTTCTATTGCTTTGTTTTCTCGTCACACATTGTACTTCAATCTCAAAATCCCATGGATATGTTAAAGCATTACAAACTTATGAAGTCTTATAATGACAACGGTCAAATTTTAAAAATCAGGCCTGGTCCTAAAGCCCTAAAATGACTTCAACACAAAGGGGTTAAAGGACGTCTACCACCAAGATTAAGGATTGTAAACCAAGCACACTTACATGCTGGTGTGTGCCCCCTCTGGCAGGATCCACTATTGTTTAGCTCCTTATGCAGTGGTTCATAAAAATAAAGGTTTGAAACATTATGTAAATGTGCTTGAGCTTTTAATTGAGCCTAGAGCCCCTCAGACTTATTTGCATTATTTTGAAAGCCTTTTTATTTTAAAACAAGGGCGTAAGAAGCTAATGGATCCTACCAGAGGGGGTATACGCTTGCATGTAAGTGTTCTGGGTTTGAAATCCCTGATCCAGGTGGTAAATTTCCTTTTAATATATATGAATGTGCCCTTTTTATCTTTCCAGTTGAGATATGATTTCACAAAATAATCAACTATGTAGGAAAAAATTCACTTTGGTATAATTTCAAACAATATCCCAGAATATATCAAAGGGCTTTTCCAGAGCAGTGAAAAACCCCTTTAAGGTAAATTCATTAGCATTTTGACCATACACAGCTACATACAGTGACAGGACTGTGAAAAGTGTTATAATTAGAGATGGGCGAATCGATTCTAACGAAGTGGAATTCGATATGAATTTCACAAAAGATTTGATTCGTCACGAAGCCGAAGTTTATGCTGATTTGCAGACATGAAGGTTTTTTTCCCCCTCTTTTTTTAGTACAACATGTTACGTGGGGCAGAGAACTCTGAGAAGGAGAAAGCAACACCCCCGATGATATCTGCAGACCTGTAAGCCAATCTGCGACCTGCAGGCTTATGTGATGTCACACAGCCTTATAAAACCCAGCCATTTTCAATCTCGGCACTTCACACTGCATGTGCTGTCTGTAGCGTCTAGCTGCTGCTACTGTACTGTGCAGTAGCTATTCTTGCTGCAATCCCTGGATGTTCTTTGAGGGGGATCTAGTTATTCCAAATAGCAGTTCTATTTAGTGACAAAATCGAATAGGAAGAAATCTGTTTCACATTCATGCATCTGCTGTAGTGATTTGTGGACCAATCCCTGGTTGTCAGTTGAGGAATATCTATATAACGCAAATTGCCATACCTTTTTGGGGCTATAGTTTACAGCCAGATTTATGTGTGAAATCCATGTAGTTTATAGAGTGATTTTTGCTGAAATTACAGTGGGTGGGGCAGACTTCTGCTGCTTCCTGCAGTAGGCAGGGTGTGCATAATGACACCGGTGAGGAGAGTAGCAGTGACCAGAGGCGATTACAAAGTGACAAGCCATCCAAACGTCCAGCCATCCTAAGATGCAGAAGTTTTCTGTGCTTTTGTCAAAGTTGTTGGTACTGCAGTCTCTCCCTTTCCAAGTCGTGGACTCTGTACCCTTCAGAGAACTAGTGGCTTGTGCCGAAGGTGGAGAGTTCCAAGCTGCAATGTTTTTTCCAAAAAGGCTGTGCTAGCCCTTCACCAATATGTACAACAGAAGGTGGGCCAGTCCTTGAGCTTATCAGTTTCTTCCAAGGGGAACAGCAGCGTGGACGTGTGGAGCTGTAACTATAGTCAGGGCCAGTACATGTCCTTTACAGCCCACTGGGTGAATGTGCTTCCCACCGAGCCACACCAACAACTTCCACAAGAGACGGCGCTTTCTCCTCCACGTTGTCAAACTGCTGCTCCTGCGGCAGTGTCTGCCTCCTCCTTCTCCACCACCACCTCAGCCTCCACAAGTGCTGCTCCATCATACCACATGTGCAGGGCACAGCGGTGTCATGCAGTTCTACACCTCATTTGCCTGTTCTGCGTCATGCAACAAGAAATCAATGTGTGGCTTTCTCCGCGACAACTAAAAATCGGAACCAATGTGACAGACAATGGGAGGAACATGGTGTCCACGCTGCACCGAGGAGGGATGGTCCATGCGCCCTGCATGGCACATGCAATCTGGTAGTGTTCAATCTGGTAGTCAACAAGTTCCTGAAGTCTTACACCCATCTGCAAGACCTTCTAAAAATGGCCAGGATACTGTGCATGCACTTTAGCCATTCTTACAAAGCCAAGCACATCCTCCTCAAGTTGCAGCGTCAGAACGGCCTACCCCAACATAGTCTGATATGCAAGGTTTCCACCCCATGGAATTCCAGCCTCCATATGTTAGATCGCCTGTATGAACAGAGAAAAGCCATTAATGATTTTTTGATGATGCAAGCAGACTGGAGTACTCCCCTTTGTAACTTTGATGTCAGCCACTGGCAGCTCATATGTGACACCTGCCATTTGCTCAGGCCCTTTGAAGAGGCAACAGTATTTGTTAGTCCCCAGGACTGCGGGATGAATAACGTCATTCCACTGCTTCATGTCCTGGAACTCATGCTGCAAAATCTGTCTGGTCAGGGCTTGGGGGCTGAACTGAAGGAGGAAGAGGAGGAGGAGGACATTGGAGCACAAGCAGAGTCTGGTGCAATTTGTGGTTTTTCTTCTCAGGTGACAGGAGAGGAGGAGCAGGAGCATCTGGAGGAGGTAGAAGACGAGGCAAATGACCCAGAAGCACTGTGGCAGTATACTGTGGAGATGGAGGCTGGGAGTCCCTCAGAGTCACTTGCGCAGATGACCCGCAGCATGCTGCTTTGCCTAACTAGTGACAGCCGAATAGTCAACATCCTCCATAGGGATGACTTTTGGATCTCCACCCTCTTGGACCCTCGCTACTGGGCAAAAATGGGTGACTTTTTTCCAGCTGCTGAGAGGGAGAAACAACTGGCATACTATAGCAAAATCTTGTTGCCAGATCTTGTTGCAGTGAGCTCAGCAGAGTTTTGTGGCACATTACCTTTAAAAAAGCATCAGAAAAGCGAGTGTGGGAGCTTGGTGGCGAGTGTGCATTGATCCTTAGTGTGTGCAGTGTCTTAAGTGTGACTTATGTTTAAGGGACTTAAGTTTGAGGGACTTTAGCAGGTAACTGCTGTATTTTGTGTTACTTTGACTGTAAATTCTTCTTTCTGTGCATATTTCTATTGTAATCCCCATTAGAACAATGGACTCCATAAATGGCATTGCTACACAGTGTACATCCTGTGCCATGTATGCTTTCCTTGAACAGCCGTTCGAGGGGGAATACTGCTATGTGGGATGTGTGAAAATTTCTCATCTGGAAGCCAAGATTCTGGATCTAAATGAGCAAGTTTCAAGGCTGCGGGCAATTGACAACATGGAGCGAAGTTTGCTGCTTCTGGAGCACAAACTCTCTGGGGAAGATGGGAGTGGGGAGGGAAGTATGGAGGTGCAGAGTGAGGGGGCAGCTAGTTGGGTAACATGTAGAAGGTGGGGTAGAGGGAAGAGTTGTATGGAGTCTAGTCCTGATTTGGTACACCCCAATAAGTTTGCCAGGCTGGGGGATGAGGGGGATATCAGCTCTGGGGTATCAATGCTGCAGCAAGACGTGACCTCTAGCAACCAGGGCACTGTCTGCTCCAGTAAGAAGGGCAATGGGAGCACAGGCAAGGTCAGACAGGTGCTGGTAGTGGGAGATTCGAGGGCAATCTGTCACAAAGACCGTGCATACCGAACAGTGTGTTGTTTGCCGGGTGCTCGGGTTCGGCATGTTGGGGATCGGGTTGACGGATTACTGGGAGGGGCTGGTGAGGAACCAGCGGTCATGGTCCACATTGGCACTAATGACAAAGTAAGAGGTAGGTGGAAGGTCCTTAAAAATGATTACAGGGATTTAGGCCATAAGCTCAGGGCAAGGACCTCAAAGGTAGTTTTCTCCAAAGTACTACCTGTACCACGTGCCATACCAGAAAGGCAGCGGGAGATCAGGGAGGTAAATAAGTGGCTCAAAAGTTGGTGTAGGAAGGAGGGTTTTGGGTTCATGGAGAACTGGGCTGACTTTTCTGTCGGCTACAGGCTCTACAGTAGGGATGGGGTGCACCTCAATGGGGAGGGTGCAGCTGTTTTGGGGGAAAAAATGGCTAGAAGGTTGGAGGAGTGTTTAAACTAGAGACCTAGGGGGAGGGCAACTACACTTGTGCAGGGCAAATAGACAGTGTGCATAGAGCTGGGAAGAGTCATAGTCCATGGGGGAGGAAGGGGGGCTGGAATGAGATTGGGGAATAAGAACAAAAGGAATACGGACAGGGAACACCATATAAAGTGTATGTACACAAATGCCAGAAGCCTCACAAACAAAATGGAGGAACTGGAACTCTTGATGTTGGAGCGGAAATATGATATAGTGGGTATCAGCAAGACATGACTGGACAGTAGCTATGACTGGGCTGTTGCTATAGATGGTTATAGTCTTTTTAGAAAGGATCGTATAAATAAAAAAGGGGGAGGGGTTTGTTTATATGTGAATTCTTGCCTCAAGCCTGTCTTGCGAGATGACATCAATAACGCAAATGTGGAGTCCCTATGGGTGGAGATAAGGGGAGGGAAAAAGAATACTACTAATAATATTACTAGGGGTTTGTTATAAGGCTCCAAATATAATGGAGGCAACAGAGGAAATGCTGATAAGTGAAATGAATGCGGCTTCAAAGCATGGTGAAGTACTTATCATGGGGGACTTCAATTACCCAGATATTGACTGGGGGGCAGAAACATGCAGGTCCTTTAAAGGCAGCAGGTTCATGTCAACAACAAAAGACAATTACCTGTCGCAAATAGTCCGAGCCAACAAGAGGGGGAGCACTGCTGGACCTTATCCTAACCAACAGACCTGATAGGGTATCAAAACTACAGGTTGGGGGGAACCTGGGGAATAGTGATCATAATATCATTGATTTTGTACTACGGTTTACTAAGAACGTTAGGGAAGGGGCAACCAACTCTCTAAACTTCAGGAGGGCAAATTTTCAGCAACTAAGGGAAGACCTTAAAGGCATAGACTGGGATAATGTTCTCAAAGACAAAAGCCCCCCCCAAAAATTGGACTTTTTCTCATATATTCTGAAAATGTCCTGTGAGAAACACATACCTTATGGGAAAAAGCATAAGAGGAACAAGAAACAGCCAATGTGGCTAACTAGTCTTGTAAGGAAAGCAATAAGCGAGAAAGATAAGGTGTTTAAGGTGCTAAAACATCAAGGTAGCGATGAGGCATTACAGGATTATATAGAGGAAAATAAATTCTGTAAAAAGCAGATAAAGGCTGCAAAAATCGAGACTGAGAGAAAAATTGCCAGGGAGAGCAAAAATAATCCCAAATTATTTTTCAAGTATATAAATGATAAGAAACTAAAAACAGAGTGTATGGGTCCCCTTAGAAATAACATGGGGTCATGGTGGAAGGAGATGAGGAAAGGGCCAATCTACTGAATGTCGCCTTATCAACTGTGTTTACCCAGGAAAATCCCCTGGTGGAAGACACAATGAGGAATAATTTAAATTCTTTTTGGAATGTCAACAGTTTAACCCAGGATAGATAAATCACCGGGGCCTGATGGCATACACCCCCGGGTTCTGCATGAACTATGTAACTATGTACGTGATAGACAGACCGTTATTTTTAATATTTGAAGATTCACTGAGGACTGGTTATGTTCCACAGGAATGGCGCATAGCAAATGTGGTACCAATATACAAAAAAGGATCAAATAGCGATCCTGGAAACTACAGACCCGTAAGTCTAACTGCTGTGGTGGGGAAAATATTTGAGGGGTTTATTAGAGATGCTATCCTGGAGTATCTCACTGTGCACAACCTTATAACCCAGCGTCAGCATCGGTTTATGAGTGATCGGTCCTGTCAGACTAATCTGATTGGTTTCTACGAGGAGGTAAGTTCAAGACTGGATCTGGGGGATGCTGTGGATGTTGTATATCTGGACTTTTCAAAGGCATTTGACACCGTGCCACATAAAAGGTTGGTATATAAAATGAGACTGCTGGGAATAGGAGAAAATCTGTGTATTTGGGTAAGTAATTGGCTTAGTGATAGAAAACACAGGGGTCAGTATTGGGGCCACTTCTTTTTAATATTTTTATTAATGACCTTGTAGTGGGTTTACACAGTCAAGTTCCAATATTTGCAGATGATACTAAGCTGTGTAAAGTAATAAATACTGAGGTCGATAGTTTAGCATTACCGAGGGATTTGTGGAAGCTTGAGGAGTGGGCAGAGAAATGGTTGATGAGATTTAATGTAGATAAATGTAAAGTTATGCACTTGGGATATGGAAACAAAAAGTATAATTATGTTCTAAACGGTCAATTACTTGGTAAAACTGGAGCTGAAAAGGACTTGGGGGTATTGGTGGATGGTAAACTTAATTTTAGTGACCAGAGCCAGGCGGCCGCTGCTGCTAAAGCAAATAAAATTATGGGATGTATCAAGAGAGGAATAGATTCTCATGATAAAGACATAGTTTTGCCCTTATGCAAATCCCTGGTCAGACCACACATGGACAGTTTTGGGCACCAGTGTATAAAAAGGACATAGTAGAGCTGGAACGGGTGCAGAGGAGAGCAACCAGGATTATTAGGGGAATGGGGGGATTAGAATACAATGACAGATTAAAAAATTTGGGATTATTCAGTTTAGAAAAAAGACGACTGAGGGGAGACCTCATTACAATGTACCTGAACGGATAGTACAAGGATCTCTCCAAAGATCTTTTTATACCTAGGCCTGTGACCAGGACAAGGGGGCATCCTCTGCGCCTGGAGGAGAGACGATTTTACCATCAACATAGACAAAGGTTCTTTACTGTAAGAGCAGTGAGACTATGGAACGCTCTGCCGCAGGAGGTTGTTATGGAAGACTCTATGTACATGTTTAAGAGAGGCCTGGATGCCTTTCTGGAGAGATAAAATATCACGGGTTATGGGGATAAAACATTTATTTAATTCTTAAAGGTTGGACTTGATGTACTTGCGTCTTTTTCCAGCCTTATATACTATGATACTGTGCACACAGTTGGCCGCTGCCTATGTGCGCCGTTGTCCATCCTCTGTCAGGAATGACCGGAGGATTTCTGGCAGTCATCGCTCACGTACTACTGCCACGGCTGCTGTGGGGAGCTGGAGGGGGGGTAGGAGCAATAGCAGCTCTATCAGCAGCAGTTTAAGTCTGGATTCCTTATTGAGCAACTTCCTTCACCCGCCTAGTGAGGAGGGTAGCCGCCACCAGCAGCAGCAGGACATGGAGCAGATCTGGCATCAACCTACTTGGCCTACTTGGACAGCACTTTACCAGCTCAGGTAGAGGATCCCATGGACTACTGGGCAGCCAAACTTCATGCATGGCCGCAGCTCTACTAAGTTTGCAGTAGAGAAGCTGTCCTGCCCGGCCAGCAGATTGGCATCAAAGTGGGTTTTTAGTGCGGCAGGGGCCATCGTTACCCCAAGGAGAATCCGCTTGTCCACCGGTAACATGAAAAGACTGACCTTTGTCAAGATGAATCAGGCTTGGATCGGCCAGGATTTCAACTCACCAATGCCTTATGCATCAGATTAGATCAGCCATGAGGCCTCCTCCAAACGTTGAGAAATGAGTCTGGGTTCTAACTATCTGCCTCAGCTACTATTCTGATGCTGCCACCCGCCTGATGCCACACATCTGCTGCCAGTTGCTCCATCTGCCTCCTACCATCCGGACACTCAAATTGTCCGCCACCTCCACTATATCATTGTGCCATTCTGTGGGCTTCTGCTGCTGCTGCTACTGCCGCCACCTCCACACTATATCATTGTGCCACTCTGTGGGCTCCTGCTGCTGCTGCTACTGATGCTACCTTCACACTATATCATTGTGCCACTCTGTGGGATTCTGCTGCTGCTGCTCCTGACGCCACCTCCACACTATATCATTGTGCCACTTTGCATTCTCCTGCTGCTGCCACCTTCACACTATATCATTGTGCCACTCTGTGGGCTCCTGCTGTTACTGATGCCACCTTCACACTATACGGGCTCCTGCTGCTGCTGCTACTGATGCTACCTCCACACTATATCATTGGTCCACCCTGCGGGCTCTTACTGCTACTGATGCCACCTTCACACTATATCATTGTGCCACTCTGCAGGCTTCTGCTGCTACTGATGCCACCTCCACACTATATCATTGTGCCACTCTCCCTTCTCCTGCTGCTGCCACCGTCACACTATATCATTGTGTCACTCTGTGGGCTCCTGCTGTTACTGATGCCACCTTCACACTATACGGGCTCCTGCTGCTGCTGCTACTGATGCTACCTCCACACTATATCATTGGTCCACCCTGCGGGCTCTTACTGCTACTGATGCCACCTTCACACTATATCATTGTGCCACTCTGCAGGCTTCTGCTGCTACTGATGCCACCTCCACACAATATCATTGTGCCACTTTGTGGCCTCCTGTTGCTGCTGCTGATGCCGCCTCCACACTATATCATGGTGCCACTCTGTGACCTACCATGTTGTCGCCACCTCCACACCTCTGACCTCATGCTGCTGCTGGTGCCACCTCTGCAGTTCTTTTTTGTCAAAGACCTGATGTTTTCTTTTTTTTTTTTTTTTTTAAATCAAATAGTTTTTATTGATTTTTGACAATTTTACATGTATACAAACAATCCCCCGTACCCACCCCCCTCCCCTTTCCAAAGACAAACTCCCTCCCTTCTACCCCTCAAACCTACTGGACAATAAACCATTTTACAATAAGTACTTCAAAGTTTCAGTGTTACATGGGTGTACAATGAATGAGTAAATATAGGACTGTACAGATAATACAGAGTTTAAAGTATTACATAAATGCAGAAAAAGGATTACGTTTCAAATGTGCAGATGGGAGACCCGGGGAGTCCAGCCAGGGGCCCCATATGCGCTCGAATTTTGCATTAGCTCTTCTTTTACAGTAGACACTTTTTTCTAACCGAATGATATTATTCGGTTATTTACATACGCCTCTAACCCCGGTGCCTCGGGGCAAAGCCAGTACATAGAGATAAGTTTTCTGGCTTGATACAACATTCTGCTGATTCCTGTAATTACCCCATCTTCCAAGTCATTTTGATCTAATACTCCAAAAAGACAAATCATCGGTGTGGCCCTAATTGTTACCCCAAACACTTTCAAAATCAGGTTTATAACATTTTTCCAGAACCTACTTAGTTTCCTGCACTCCCATATCATGTGTAACATATGTGCTCCTTCCACACCGCATTTTAAGCAGCTATCTTCCCCCCTAAAGCCAACCCGGTATAACCAATGGGGGGTGCGGTATACTCTATGTATTAAATATAGTTGTGACAACCGGTGAGCCTCACAGAGTGAAAGTGAGGGGACAGCAGATAACACATCAGCCCATTGCTCGTCCGTAAATGGCCCTAAGTCGTCTTCCCACTTAGCGGTCAGTCAGGGGGTATTTCTCATGTTGGGAGTCTAGAAGCGCATTATATGTCCTGGATATATATCCTTTGGTGCCATCTGCAATTGTGAGGTCCTCTATTAAATCATGGGTGGCAAGTATTAGAGCTTCCGCTCTATTCTGTACTTCTAAGGCATGCCTTAGTTGTAAGTACTGATAGAAACAATCATTTGCGAGTTGAAATTCCTCTTGTAGTTGTTCAAAGCTTTTTAGAATTCCCCCTTCATATAGCTGAAATAAACCATGTATACCCTTATCTTCCCATCTCCTGAATCCCTCTAGACCTATCACTTCGCCCAGCACGGGATTATTCCATAGTGGGGTAAATCTTGTATGACCCTCTATTTTTAGCAAATCTTTGATTTTCCGCCAAAGTTTCTGGAGTAAAATAATAGTAGGAGCACGGTCAGGTGGCCTACCCTGCGCTCCTAGTTCCAGTATATAAAGTGGGGATCTACCTCCTCCGCGTATCTGTAGCAGAATTTCAGATGATAGACAACTATTAGGATGGCCCCAGCCCTTCAAGTGCTGGAGTTGAGCTGCTAGGAAATACAGCCATGGATTTGGAGCCGCCAGTCCTCCCTGATCCTTCGCCCTTTGTAGTATCTCTAATTTAATTCTAGCTGATTTCTTACCCCAGATTAGGGTTCTAAACATCCTTTGGATTCTATTAAACATACTCAGTGGGATCCACACCGGGGAATTATGGAGAATATACAAGAATTGGGGCATAAGTGTGTTAGTTAAGTTTGTTCTACCAATTACTGTCAGGGGAAGACGGCACCAAGTGTCCACCTTGGCCGTGGCTCTCTCCATCAATGGGCCTAGGTTATTGGATACGTAGTCAAGCACTCTGGCCGAAATCCAGATGCCCATGTACTTGAACTTTGCAACCAATTGAATCTGATGCAGGTCCAGGTCAGTCGATAAGGGGTCTAGTGGCATTAGTACAGACTTATGCCAATTGATGGTAAGGCCTGAATATTGTCCGAACTCTGTTAGTAAGGTCATGAATGGGTCAAGCGATCAAACTGCCCGGTTTTGGTATTACAACAATAATTGCATCACGCATAGAAGCCGGGAATTCCCCTACTTCCTCCGCTATCTTAATGACCCGTAGGAGTTCCAGCAATAGGAGAGAGCCATAGGTCTTGAATACCTCCCCTGGCAGACCATCCGCCCCCGGAGCTTTCTCATTCGGAAACATTTTAATCGCCTCTTCTAATTCCTCCAGTCTCATTGGGGCATCTAGCGCCTTCTGTTGGTCTCTTGTTAATTTGGGTAAGGAGATTTTATGCAAAAAGCCTTCCATATCTACAATCGATTCATTTAATCTAGATGCATAGGTGTCCTCGTAATAACCCCTAAAGGTTTCAAGAATATCTTTTTCCGTGGATATCATTTCCCCCAATTCATTGATTAGAGACGTTACTCGAGAGGAATCTCTCTGAGCCCTTATGAGTGACGCCAGCAATTTACCTGTGCTTTCCCCACTTTCAAAGTATTTCCCTTGGATAAAGAATTTCTTTGCCTCTGCAGTTGCTATTGTGTGTAAAAGACCTGATATTTTCAGTAAAACTGTAATGTATAATGGATGTGGCGTCTCGAATCTACAAATTAAAATTTACACTGAATATTTGGAATTCAAATTCATTTCAAACTTCATTGTTGTGCCACAGTGTGGCCTCCTCTGCTGTGGGTCTTGTGGGCTCTTGCTGCTGCTGATGCCACCTCCACACTATATCATCGTGCCACCCTGCGGGCTCCTGCTGATACTGATGCCACCTCCACACTGTGTGGCTTTCCCTGTTGCTGCCACCATGTTGCTGCCACCTGTGGGCTCCTGCTGCTGCTTCTTCTGCCGCCACCTCCATACTCTTATCATTGTGCCACTTGGTGGCCTACTGTTGCTGCTGCTGATGCTACCTTCACACTATATCATTGTGCCACTCTGTGGCCTAACATGTTGCCGCCACCTCCAAACCTCTGACCGAATGCTGCTGCTGGTGCCACCTTCGCAGTTCTTTTTTGTCAAAGACCTTATATTTTCAGGAAAACTGTAATGTATAATGGATGTGGCGTCTCGAATCAACAAATTAAAATTTACATTGAATATTTAGAATTCATATTCATTTTAAACTTCATTGTTGTGCCACAATGTGGCCTCCTCTGCTGTGGGTCTTGTTGGCTCCTACTGCTGCTGATGACACCTCCACACTATATCATTATACCACTCTGTGGCTTTCCCTGTTGCTGCCACCATGTTGCTGCCACCTGTGGGCTCCTGCTGCTGCTTCTTCTGCCGCCACCTCCACACTCTTATCATTGTGCCACTTTGTGGCCTCCTGTTGCTGCTGCTGCTTCTGCCACTTCCACACTCCTATCATTGTGCCACTTTGTGGCCTCCTGTTGCTGCTGCTGATGCTGTTGCCGCCACCTCCACACTCTGTCATCGGACCACTCTGTGGCTTTCCATGTTGCTGCCACCTGTGGGATGCCACCTTCACACTATATCATTGTGCCTCTCTGTGGCTTTCCATGTTGCTGCCACCATGTTGCTGCCACCTGTGGGCTCCTGTTGATGTCACCTTCATACTATATCATTGTGCCACTCTGTGGCTTTCCATGTTGATGCCACCATGTTGCTGCCACCTATGGGCTCCTGTTGATGCCACCTACACACTATATCATTGTGCCACTCTGTGGCTTTCCATGTTGCTGCCACCTGTGGGCTCCTGCTTATGCTTCTGCTGCCACCACCTCCACTCTCTTATCATTGTGCCACTTTATGGCCTACCATGTTTCCGCCACCTCGATAATTTGTCATTGTGCCACTCTGCAGCATACTTATGCTGCTGCCAACTGACCGCTGTCTCCCTGGAACACCCTGTGATTTCCATAATGCTATTATCACCCTCCACTACTCTTTGACATTGCCACTGTTTGGTTTTCCGCTTCATTTCATCTGTCAGAAGGATGAAAAGCTTCAGGATTGATAGCCAAAAACAGGAGTGGATACAGAAAACAGAGGACATGCAAGTATCCCATTTACTACTCATCTCTATTCTGGATAAGCTCCTGTTTGTTTTTGGCTTTAGCAATACTGATGGATTATTGACCGATTGAGAGAGGACACTGACGGATGAAAAGTAGGGGAAAATGATCAGTGATGTAATTTAAAAGGTCATTTCTGCCAGTTGGGTTTTGGCATCAGCAATCAATCAGTTAATTCTCCATTAAGAGGTTTTGGGTTGTTACTGTCAGCTGAAAATGAGTGGCATGTTACTGGCAAGCTACTATTATCATACAGAACAATGGCTGGACCAGTATGTTTGTTTGTTTTTTGTTGTGCTTGTACTCCTGTTTTACCATTTAAAGTAGTCCATGTTAGCCTGAGGATTTAAGTTCTAAATCTGTTTTTTTTATGTTAATTTTTCTATTTCACCGTACCTCATTCACTTCACGGAACAAAAGCCTTGCAGTAGCTGTCAGACAGATTACATTTGTGGTTCCTTGGCTGTGAATTCTAATTAGGTTTTCCACCACTGACACTTTGCACAAGCTAAATTTAGGACAGCAGAGGTTTGGGACTGGAAGACACCCAGGAAACATTCCTTAATTGTATCTAAACAGAACTAGGGAAAACAAATAATCTTCTTTATTGTAAAACATTGGAACAATGAAAATAGTTCTCATGTAAGTTACAGAATAAAATCAACTATAGTGGCACATTTCCAGTTACAGTGAAATGTAACAATCCAATCATTCTCCTCATTTTGTGTTGTGCAGAGACGAGCAAAATCAACCAAAGGCAACATGCACACATATGTGGTTTTTAACTGTGTGCAATCGTTTTTTTTCTGGATGATATGGCAGAACATTTTCAGTGATTTCATGCACATGACTGTGTTTTTCACTGACCCATGTAGGATGACATACAGATGACACCATTTTTGCAGACAAATGGCTTGGCAATGGATTATACACTGATAAAATACAGACAACATGTTTGTCCGCACATGACTATTTCCAATGCAAATCTATGGAAGTTGTGAGTTGTCCACTGTTCACTGCCAAAATTTACAGTTGTGTGCATGTCGCCTTAGCCTGTTACATTTTAGGGGGTTTCCAATCATAAATATTATCACTGGTCACTTGTTTCCACAAAGCATATAGTTGGGACAGTACCAAGAAGAAATGGGTTCATGTAAATCGAATCTTTGTAAAATAAACATGCAAAATACAACAACTTTATCATTTAAGCTCATTCTACTTTTAATCTATTTGTTGTCATATTAATACTTTAAGTTCCTTTCATTCTGTGTATCTCTCTATCAGAGCTTTATATCTCAGGTTTTTTTTATTATAATTTTGAGAATATGATGTAATATAAAGTGTTATAAAACATCATATATCATGCCATAAAATAAACATTCACAGTATATTACATGCTTATACTGGGAGGCTACTGGATATCTTTCAAAGAATAGTGGCTGCATTTCCAACTCTACGAGTATACTCTAGTCAGCAGCCTCCGCTCATTAATAAAATGTCCAGTAGCCTCCCCTCATTATTACAATGTCCAGTAGCCTCCCCTCATTATTACAATGTCCAGTAGCCTCCCCTCATTATTACAATGTCCAGCAGCCTTCCCTCATTAATATAATGTCCATCCCAGACCCCTCATTAATGAAATGTCCAGCAGAGCCCCCTCACAAAATGTAATTTACCCTTCAGCACTTACCTCCAGGGTAATCTTCAACCCATAGATCCTCTTCTGGCATTCGGGTTCCCAGTAACGTGGGCATATGCACATCTATGCGCTCTAGCGTGCACACCCTATAAGGTCGGCAACACCCCTGCATGGTACATGGACCCCAAGAGGAGCTGTTGGGGAGAAGTGGAGATGCCAGGGAGAAGAAGACACCTGAGTTGAGGGCCCAAGGGTAAGTATTAAGTATATTTTTATATGCCTGCATTTAAGGGGATTGGGGTTATTTCAGCAGAAAAATGGTGCTGAAAAACTAGGCTTATACTTGAATATGTACAGGAACTATTTCCAGTGTATAGAAATCCTTCCCATTTCAAAATCACCTCACCAGTATGAAAGACTTTGTTCAAAAACAGGTCAAGTTTATCTAGCAAGCTTAAATGTGCCTTAAACAGTCTGTCATTATAACCACTTAACGGCGCTTGCAGGTGTTGATACAGTCTTTGCTGCATATTATAGCAATGACAAAGACTAAAGATTGCTAGCACCGATCGTGGGTGTTATCCCGTCGATTATCGCCGGCAAAGCTGTCAGCAGCTTCAAAAAAATGGCGGCGCATCTTGCCGTAGATCGTCGCTCCCCGTGACGTCACCGTCCATTGCTATGACCGCCTCCGAAGACCTAAGGCTGTCTTATTTTAATCCATTCATTACAATGTGCTAATTGCACATTTTAATGGCTAAGGAAGAAAATCCCCATATACTGCCATACTGTAGTATGGTAGGATTGATCAGACAACCTAGGGGTTTAAAAAAACCTAGGGTTTAAAAAAACCTAAAAATTTAATTCACCCCTCTTTCCCTAGAAGTCATATAAATAAACTTTAAAAATCATAAACACATTAGGTATTTCAGTGTCCGAAAAATCTATCAAAATATAATAATGGTTTTCACTGCGTTTAACCCCTTAACGGAAAATAGCGTCGAAAATGGCACATTTTTGCCATTTTGAAAAAAAAACAATATTCAATAAAAAGTGATCAAACGGTCGTGCAGTTCAAAAAATCATAGCATTGAAAACGTCATCAAAAGTCGCAAAAACTGACACCCACCCACAGCTCCGTACACCAAAGTATGAAAAAGTGATTAGCGCCAGAAGATGGCAAAATCAAAAATAGACAGGAGGTTTTCAATTTTGTGAATGTATGAAAACATTATAAAACCTATACAAATTTGGTATTTCCGTGATCTACCGACCCAAAGAATAAAGTAGATATGTAATTTGGGGCGCTCAGTTAAAGCCGTAAAATCCAAGCCCACAAGAAAATGGCGCAAATGTGTTTTTTCACCATTTTCACTGCATTTGAAAATTTTTTCCCAGTACACAGCAAGGAATATTCAATACCATCACTATGAAGTGCAATTTTTTACGCAGAAAACAAGCCATCACAGAGCTCTTTAAATGTAAAAATAAAAAAGTTACAGATTTTGAAGGTGTGGAGTGAAAAATGGAAATGAAAAAACTACTAAGGGTCAAAGGGAATTCTATTTTTATGTAAATTAACTCTTCGGTGCACCAGAGGATGGGACCAGGGTCGGATTGGGGTACCTGGGGCCCACCAGTGAAATTGATTTGGGGGGGCCCACCTACTACTACATAGAAATATTCTGGGATAAGGGAATTTCTAAGCACTTGGGGGGGCAGTGAAGCAGAGGATAAGCTAAGCTCTTTCTCCCTCCCTCTTTGCTAGCGCTAGGCTCTTGGTTTGTGTACAGGGGTTGCAGTGATGACGTTATCTCAGGGCACTTCATCTTCAGCCACTGGCAGGGGCCTCCAGTGGATACAAACGGAGGCCCCTGCCATAGTGCCAGGTGTTGGGGCCCACCGGGGGATTCACCCCCCCCGACGGGTTAGACTGAGCCTGGATGGGACCTAATGCACCAACTTTAAAGTTTTACATTTCAGTATCACCCTCTAATACTCAAGTAATAATAACTATTAAATCACATTTTTCTATCTACTATTGTTTTGTTTGTCTGTGATTAACATTACTTTTTCCTGCCAAAGCATGGATGGTGTCAAACAGCAGTGTCCATGTTGCAGTGTCCAAGAAGCATTACATCCTATGGTTAGTTTTACACATCAGTATCCTGCTTAGTACTTTGCATCAATATTAGAAAACCAAAACCTGGAGTCCATCCTAAGCTGAGAATATATGTAAATCTTCACATTATATTTTTCATATTTGCATTAACTCCTGTTTTGAGATAAGAAATCCAGAAGCAAATTAAAGAGCAAAATCATATCATGTGACACTGGTCTTATGAGGCTTTAGCAAAAAACCTAAGTGATAAGAAAACTGACAGTGGCTTATAGCTATCAACACACATGTCTAGTACTAAATCTTTATAACCAATGAAAGACTGATGTTACCAGTTTAGTATTTATTTTCCTTTGGGTTGTGTGGAAGGCAAGGAGACACTCATAAAGGGTGATTATCTGTCATATTTGGTGTGAGGGCCTTATGCAGCAGGAATGTTATGGACTAAACGTCCAAACTTTAGAAACCCCTTGACTCAGCGTTCAGCGTCCGATATATCAGACGCAGCTCAAGATCTGAGCCGAACCGGCAAAGGGACACACTGGGTGCCTGCTATAACTAATGGCCCCAGTGTAACACCCGCGGTCGGAGAGAGCCCGCTCTTTTCGGGGGTTGACAATCATTGCTATGGCAACTCTGGGCTCCGATCAGGACCCCAGAGCTGCCTGTAGGCACTGCCTGTAAGATGGCGTCTGTGACATCATCTTAAAGGCACAGTGTCAGCCTATTCATATGCATAGGCTGGCGCTTCTAATACCCAGAAATACATCAGTATTGCAGAGTATTATCATGAAAAAACAATCAGATCTTTGCTTGTTCATTGTCCCATGGTGGAAAAGTAAAAAAAAAAAATGTTATTCAATAAAAAAAGTAATAAATCAATAAAAATGCCCATAATCTCCATAACGTATAAAAAGACATATAACGCTAAAAAAAAGTCTAAATCATAACACAAACCCCACATATATCACCGTGTCTGTAACAACCCGTAGAATAAAAGCAAATAATTATTGAGCCCGCATGATGAACGCCGTTCATCTGCCAAAAATGATGATTTTTACCTATTCAATCACACAAAAAATGCAATAAAAAATGATCTAAAAAACATATGTACTGCAGAATGATACTGTTGCAAAGTACAACATGTCCCGCAAAAAAACAAGCCATCAAACAGCTCCAAAGCCAGAAAAGTTAAAATGTTATGCCACTTGGAAGACGGCAATGCAAAAATGATAGATTTTTTCCCCACATTTGGTTTTATTTGGCAAATTTAGTAAAATGTAAGAAAAAATATTCAACTATTCAATTATCTCCATAATCGTACTGACCCATAGAATAAAGATAACATGATTATTCGGCTATATGGTAAACACAAAAAAAAAAAAGTAAAAAATCCAGTACAGAATTGATGCTTTTCTACTCCTGCCCTCAAAAAAATATCCCTAAATTTTCAACAATAGGGGATACCAACCCCAAAATGGTAACACTGGAAAAAGCACCTCATCCCCCCCCCCCAAAAAAAATGCCATCACATAACCAATAATGAAAACCCGAAAATTTTATAGCTTACAAAAGGGGCCAATGAGGAAACTAAAATCCTGGCAGCTACGGGGTGCTCCTTCCCTTCTCCACCCCGCTGTTCGCCCATAAAACAAGTAACGGCCACATGTAGGGGGTCTCTGTACTCAGGAGAAATTGCAGAACAAATTGTATGGTGAGTTTTCTCTTTTTATCTTTTGAAAATGTGTAAATTTTAGGGCTAAATGAACGTATAACTGACACAATTTGATTATTCTAAATTTCACCTCCATTTTGGTGTAATTACTATGAAGATCTCAAGGGGTTAACAATCTTCCTAAAAGCTCTTTTTGATAGTTTGAGGGGTGCAGATTTGAAAATGGGTTGATAATATAAAGGGGGATTTGATGTTAAAAATCTAAAATTTCATTTAAAACTGTATTTATCCCCAAAATAGTCAATTCTGCAAATCCGGAAAATCGATATTCGGTTTGTAAGCTGCATGAAATCAAAATAAATTATCCAGACATTTCAAAAATTATGAAAATGTAAAATAGACATATGGGAAATGTTATTCAGCAACTTATTTAGGTGGTAAATCTATCTGCCTGAAGATAGAGATAACTCCTTTTGTTCTGGTTGCTGGTGCCCCCTGCTGGTAGCTGTGTCCCATCCTGAGTTACAGCTGATCTAGCCGAGTGCGCACAAGCATTCAGCCAGCTGCTCTGCACTACAGATCACTCCACGGGCTTACAGCTCCTCTCCACACTGAGAGATCAGCTGATACACTGCAGCCAATAGGAAGTAAGAGAGGAGGAGGGGCAGAGATTGTGCTGTGATGTCCACTGCTTACCAGTGTCACAGGTGCTTCCAGCAGCAGATACAAGGTAACTGCAGCCAGACATGACTATATGATGCACAGAGGAGTCCTCCCCTAACATGGATCATAGCAATATAGCAGCCCTTCCCCCCTCCACCATTAGTCAGGTCACACAGGAGGCTGCAGAGATAACACAAGTAACAGGCTGAGCTCTGATCACTCCTGATGCAGTCCTCCTCCTACTCTCCACCATCACCTGTCATCAATCATCTATCTATCCATCCATCCATCTCATATCTATCTATCACATATCCATCTATCTATCTCATAAATATCTATCTATCTATTTATCTATCTAGTGATTTAGTTGCAATTCCTTACAAAATACACAGAAAGAGATGCAATTAACGGCCTCAAAGTAACATACAAAAATACAAAAGTTTATTAGTAAAAGTCATAAAAACAACTGAAAAGGTCCATGTTATTGCACCTAATTTTGTACAATCAATGCCTACAAGTAGAACAAAACAATGTATTCTCACAGCATCATGGTCGGTCAGGCGGACAGTAAAGTGTTAATATGTCGAAGGTCTAGAAAAATGCAGAGACGGCAAACTCCATGTGTATCCTCACTTTGAAGTGACTTCCTCAGGGGTAAGTGTCACTTTGGTCTGCCTCCACCTAGACTTCCGCCATGCATGTCAGCCTGACCGACCATGATGCTGTGAGATTACATAGTACATGTGTACTATGTGCAGTGTCCTGTGTAGTGTGCAGGGGGCGCCAGATTCAGGATTTCCGGCGCACGTTCTTCATGAATCTGGTTCCCCCTGCACTGCTTTGACAGACTGCACCAACTTTTTTTGGTGCACTTTTAACATGGGACGTATGACACATTTCTATTGAATCAGTAAATGCAGGGACTATTTGAGCACAGCAGGTGGAAGGAGACTCTGAAGGCTGAACGCTCTGTAGCACTGAGTTGTGCAATAACAGCCGCTGTCAGTGCTGTGCATGTGCCTGGCTAGGCCCCTCCCACATCTGCTTCTTTGTGGAGCAGAATAGAGGCTGAACAAGCATCATAATAACAAATAGAAAGGTATCTTTAATTCCAGGTAACCATTACAAATAGATTTTTGAAATATTTTAACCTCTTTGACAGCTTTTTGTAGTCAATTGTTTCGTGGCATAACCCCTTTAAGCTGTAAAATGCCTGCGTCCTTAAGGTGTTAATGCAGCTGCGCCACAAAACAGTTGCATGCGACACAAATATGTAGACACTTCTTAAATACCTGTACAAGCAGTTTGTACCTAAAAGGACTTGCAAAGTCTGACAGAAAACTGCAGCATGTCACTTAGTAAATGTGTCCCTATGTCCTTATCGTGGGAATTTATTCCTCTCTACATACATCCCATAATTTTTTTTAAGATCAAAGAAATCAAATTTCTCTTCTTACCCATTGCAATCACTTCATTAATTTATTTTAAAGGTTACAAGCCTCCCGAGGCCACCAAACTATATTAAAGCATTGGAAGCACTGTACCTTGGCATGGCTGTGATAAATGTGACCAGGAGGATGGGGGCCTTTTCCTACCCCACTTTCCCCCAGCCTCAGCTTAATTGTCCTAATTGAGCTAGGTTGTTTATGAACACAGCATGTGTCCGAGCTTCAAAGGGCCTCTGCAGCCTCATCGTCTACATGCAACCCCCCCCCCCAAGTTTCAAACAGACAAAGGACTATAAAAACCCTTAAACCAATAGGTTGAATAGGGACAGTTATGGTCCATCCCACCATGGATTGTTATTTCAGGAGATCACAATAGTCCAATTTCCCGGGGCTCTAGCACTCTTGAGTCCAGAGATATCAATGTCTCTGGATAAGACCAGAGCAAATGGGTTAGGTTTGATATCAATGCAATCCAGGGATTCACTCGGATCCAATTATACCAGAACCTATGGCTTCTCCAGGGCCCTGTTTGTAGTACCAGGTAGGAGGAACCCATCACCCCTCCTGTTTGGTGGGCAGAGGTGTGTCTCCACCAGATAATCAGGCACCTCTAAGGCCACATAGTCTTTTTTCTGGGAACCTTTGAAACATCAAAAGCAGAGAAGGATCTTAAGGTGTGGACTAACAGGTTCCATTAGGCCACACACAAGGTAACGAACTTACTGAACTACTGTTAATTGTAGTGCTACCTTATATTTTGTACTCTGTGTAATATATCTCTCTGTATATACCTCTACTGTATATATTGTTTTGTCTAGTGTGCCCCCTCTCACATATATACATGCTACCGGGTTGATTCCTCACCCTATATAATCCCGTTACGGACCGGGCTTATATTAAAGGAGAACCGGTGGCAGCACCTTGAGTTCAGGGCTGTGATTTATTGTTGTGCAATGTGTGTGGACAACTTTAACCGGTTAAGGACCGGGCCCTTTCCTGTTTTTTCATGTCCATTTTTCACTCCCCACCTTCAAAAATCTACAACTTTTTTATTTTTACACGTAAAGAGCTGCGTGACAGCTTGTTTTTTGCGTAACAAATTGCACTTCATAGTGATGGTATTAAATATTCCATGCCATGTACTCGGAAGTGAAATGAATTCCAAATGCAGTGAAAATGGTGAAAAAACGCATTTGCGACATTTTCTTGTGGGCTTGGATATTACGTTTTTCACTGAGCGCCCCAAATGACATGTCTACTTTATTCTTTGGTTGGTACGATTACGGGGATAACAAATTTGTATAGGTTTTATAATGTTTTCATACATTTACAAAAATTAAAACCTCCTGTATAAATTATTTTTTTTTATTTTGCCAACTTCTGGCGCTAATAACTTTTTTATACTTTGGTGTACGGAGCTGTGGGTGGTGTCATTTTTTTTCGAATTTTGATAATATTTTCAACAATATCATTTTTAGGACAGTACGACCTTTTGATCACTTTTTATAGATTTTTTTTATATTTTTCAAAATGGCAAAAAAGTGCCATTTTCGACTTTGGGCGCTATTTTCAGTTACGGGGTTAAACACATTGAAAAGCCGTTAATATATTTTGATAGATCGGGGTTTTTTTTTCGAAGCGTCGATGCCTAATGTGTTTATGATTTTTACTGTTTATTTATATTTATGTCAGTTCTACGTGAAGGGGGGTGATTTGAATTTTTAGGTTTTTTTATTATAATTTTTTTTTTAAACTTTTTTTTATTTTTACTATTTTTCAGACTCCCTAGGGTACTATAACCGTAGGTTGTCTGATCGATCCTATCATATACTGCCATACTACAGTGTAGTATACAGCCAGCTCCCATGTAGTATACAGCCAGCCCCTGTGTAGCACACAGCCTGCCCCCGTGTAGCATACAGCCTACCCCCGGGGGCAGGCTGTATACTACACGGGGGCAGGCTGTATACTACACGGGGGCAGGCTTTTTTCTACACGGGGGCAGGCTTTTTTCTACACGGGGGCAGGCTTTTTTCTACACGGGGGCAGGCTTTTTTCTACACAGGGGCAGGCTGTATACTACATGGGGGCAGGCTGTATACTACATGGGGGCAGGCTGTATACTACATGGGGGCAGGCGGTATGCTATGTGGGGCTGGCTGGCTGTATACTACATGGGGGCTGACTGGCTGTATACTACATGGGGGCTGACTGGCTGTATACTACATGGGGGCTGGCTGGCTGTATACTACACCCTCGGCATACATACTCGAGTCAAAAGGCACAGGACCGATTAAAGGGCCAGTAGGTTTTTTTAAACTGAAACATTGGGGCTCACTTACTAAGGGTCCGCGGAGCGGGTTTCCTGGGGATTTCCGTTTTGTGCCGCATTTAACAGGGGATTTTGGCGCACGCGATCGGATTTTGCCGCATCGGTGGCAGCTTGCACTCGACACAAATCGGGGGCGGGCCGCCTGACAACCCTGCGGATTCGGACAACGCGCAGGATTTAACATTTCGAATTGTGTCGCAAGACAGGCACGTACAAGCATCGAGCAGAAGAAGGTTAACTCCGACGGACCTCAGCCGGGAAGCAACGGATGCAGGAACTCGAGCTCATGAGCTACGTGAATCGCGACAAATCGGGGATCGCGACAGGACCAGGTAAGTAAATTTGCCCCACTATGTACATTTTCTGCTAAAGCAAGCAGAATTGAAAATAACATTCAATTACATATTACATTTAATTTTAATGACATTTCTAAATACAGATTATTCTTATTCCTGGAATACCCCTTTAAGTGAAGTTTGTGAAGTTTGTGGTAGTTCCTACACACATATACATGGCACCAGCTCAGGGTGAGCTGGTGCCAGAGCATATTTTCATTAGTAAAATAAACTGCTGTATCACTGATTTATAAGTTATTTTAACATTTATCTCGGCGCACCGCACTAGGGCACGGCTCACCATACGCGCGCCCGTGCGTGCGCCAGATTCTTACGTGCTGGAGAGCCAGTGACGTCACCGAGCTCTCCGGCACACGTGTGCCTGCGCAACTTCGCGCTGGGAAACAGGGGGTGCTAAGTTGCACAGGTGCGTGGGTATGTGTCTTAGAACTAACACTTTTAAGTGGTAGGTTTCCTTTAAGGTTTGATCTACTTTGGAGGATTGGATGCGTAATATGCATGCCGTTTGGCCCATGTGCGATTGTATGTATTCCAGTTCTGGTTGCAATACGTTTTTCCATAGTTGTGTTGAATTGTATACCCTGCATAATATCTCTAAGTGATGGGGGGAGGGGAGCTAGAGTTCCATTTTCAGCTACGTGCTCTGGTAACTGTCAAGAAGTGGAATGTCATCAATTTGTCCACTTTGTTTACATCATCCATGTCTAGGGATGGGAGAGCTACCTGAGGGCCCCATGGGGGAGGCAACAAGAGGATTCTTTTCAGGAAAAAAGAAAGATGAAATCCAGTCTCTCTATTTACATCTTCAGCATGTGGCTGAAGGGGAGAGATGCATTTTGGAAAGACGAAATGGGGTCAGATACCACCTGTACTTTGTTTCCTCGTGTCCGACTATATGAGAGTGCCATAGATCACCGAAATACGTTTACGCTTTTCAAGAGGCTTGTAGAAAAAGGATTCTAAGGGAGTTGGAGGATGGGTTGCACCCACGTGCAACACAGAAGAAATGTCTGATCTGAAGGTATTTGAAGAATTCTTTATTTGAAATATTAAATTTGGAAGTGATTTCACTAAAGGGAATAATAACTGACCCTTGATGAAGATCACCTGTACTCAGTAAACCCTTACTTAGCCAAGAACAAAAGTCTGAGATAATGGGGGTCATTTACTAAGGGCCCGACTCGCGTTTTTCCAACATGTTTCCCGAATATTACCGGTTTTCCCTGAATTGCCCCGGGTTTTTGGCACACGCAACGGAAATCGGGGGGCATGGCCATTGGAAAACCCGACGGATTCGGAAAAAACGCAGTTTAACACGCGCTTACCTGCACCCAGCCTAGCTTGGTGAACTCCAGCGGACCTCGGCGGACTTCAGCGCAGCAGCGACACCTGGTGGACATCGGGCGCACTACCTTAGTGAATCCCCGGAAGACACGAATCAGCATCGGAGAACCCGCCGCTGGATTGCGAATGGACCTGGTAAGTAAATCTGCCCCAATGTGTGGAGGGTATTAAAAGGAACATCTGCATATCTGAGGGGGAGTAATTTAGGGGATTATAACAAACCTCGTCACAAGGATATGGATGCCCTAAGTGTAGGGAGATAAGTAGGACATGGAGACTTGTCCACCCTAGCCTTCCACAACCAGTCGTTGGGGGGTATATTATGAGGTAGCAGACTCAATTTGTACCCATAGCTTGGACGTGTTTCCCTGCCACAGAGGTCTGACTTGGTCAGACTGCTCTGTAAATGACTTGACACACACAAAGGAGGTCAAACTTTTTTTGAGGCGGTGCAATAGAGAGTTTGGCAAAAAAAACAGGGACATTCCTAAAATAATATATAATTTTGGGGAGGATCATAATTTTAATTGTGGAAATGTGGCCAATCCAAGATATAGGCAGGTTTTAGTTCTTTTTGATAGCGATTCAAAAAGGTGGTGGAAATTTGCTGCAACTGGAGATGAGCGAGCACTAAAATGCTCGGGTACTCGTTATTCGAGACGAACTTTTCCCGATGCTCGAGTGCTCGTCTCGAATAACGAGCCCCATTGAAGTCAATGGGAGACTCGAGCATTTTTCAAGGGGACCAAGGCTCTGCACAGTGAAACTTGGCCAAACACCTGGGAACCTCAGAAAAGGATGGAAACACCACGGAAATGGACAGGAAACAGCAGGGGCAGCATGCATGGATGCCTCTGAGGCTGCTTAAATGCACCATTATGCCAAAATTATGGGCAACAGCATGGCCATGACAGAGTGACAGAATGAAGCTAGATAGCATCTAAAACATCCAATAATTGACCCTGACACTATAGGGGATGGCATGCAGAGGCAGCGGCAGCAGCGGCAGGCTAGAGAGTGGCATGGCGACATACCCTAAATGGACTCAGGCTTCAAACCAATGGGTGGCAGAGAGGAACCAAAGGAGGTGAGCAAGAAGCGCTCAAATAATATCGGTACATGATAAAAGTTTGCCAGTATATTTTGTGGATTACACAGCAGGGTGGCGACAAAGTTAACATGGAAGCCATGAAAACAACCCAAAATTCTGCCTGACACAGCTCGTTTGATAAGGGGACCATGTATGGAGGCAGTGAACTAGTAGTAGATTAAAGGTGCTGCAGTTAAAACTATGTTAGTTGGATCTTGGCATGGAGCTGGCGCTCCGCTGCCAGGCGAGCTTTCGCCAATCCAAGCCCCTGTCTCTAGGCTACTCCCCAAACAGCACTTCTAAGAACCTTTTGTATAAGATCAAGTGTAGTAGCGTTCTTATAAGTTTAGGATATGGCGGGTGAGGGGAATGTAAACAGATGCGCAAGAAGCGCTGAAATAATATTTGTAAATGATAAAAGTTTGCCAGTATATTTTGTGGATTACACAGCAGGGTGGCGACAAAGTTAACAAGTTTGTTGTGGAAGCCATGAAAACAACCCAAAATTCTGCCTGACACAGCTCGTTTGATAAGGGGACCATGTATGCCTACAGTTCATGCCAGTCGCTGCACTGGCTGCCAGTCTCCTTTCGAATACAGTTTAAAATAATAACCCTCATCCATAAAGCTCTGTATAATGCTGCACCCCCCTACCTCTCCTCTCTTATCTCAGTCTATCGCCCAACCAGTGATCTTAGATTAACCTCTACCCTAGTGCGGACCTCCCACTCGCGTCTCCAAGACTTCTCTAGAGCTGCACCAATTCTATGGAATGCTCTGCCCCGGACTATCAGACTAATACCTAACCTCCAAAGTTTCAAACGTGCTCTTAAAACCCATTTCTTTAGGCAAGCCTATAACACTCATTAACTGCATGAAGTTTTAACTCTTCTACTAACCCGTCCTGTGTCGTCCTCCCATCTGTTATCCAGCAACCAACAGGCACCAGACTTCTCTGCAGTCCCATTCACCCTGGACCTGGTATATAAGATGACGGCTGAGTGGTTCAAGCGACAGCAATTCCATTTATTATATTTTGTTCTATTCCCTAAGAAGAATGGCTTGACCATTAAATATTCTTTTACCTCGTGTTACCCCATCATCTTCATAAACCGTAAGCTCTGGCGAGCAGGGACCTCACTCCTGTTGTTCCATACAAATGTTGTGCTCTGTTACATTACATTTGTATTTGTTTCCTATGATTTGTAAAGCGCTACGGAATATGATGGCGCTATATAAATAAAGATTATTATTATTATTATTATGGAGGCAGTGAACTAGTAGTAGATTAAAGGTGCTGCAGTTAAAACTATGTTAGTTGGATTTTGGGATGGAGCTGGCGCTCCGCTTCCAGGCGAGCTTTCGCCAATCCAAGCCCCTGTCTCTAGGCTACTCCCCAAACAGCACTTCTAAGAACCTTTTGTATAAGATCAAGTGTAGTAGCGTTCTTATAAGTTTGGGATATGGCGGGTGAGGGGAATGTAAACAGATGCGCAAGAAGCGCTGAAATAATATCAGTAAATGATAAAAGTTTGCCAGTATATTTTGTGGATTACACAGCAGGGTGGCGACAAAGTTAACAAGTTTGATGTGGAATGCCCTGTAATAGTTCTTGGGCGGGGTGTGCCTTTTATCGCCTAGGCTCAGCAGTTTGAGCACCGCCTGCTGTCGCTTAACGACGGCACTGCTGCTGTGCCTAGAGCTAGCGACTGATGGCGCCATGCCCACGGATGGTAATTCGGAGGAGGAGGAGGAGGGGTGGGAGGAGGAGGAGGTATAGTAGGCCTTTGAGACCTGGACCGAGGTAGGCCCCGCAATCCTCTGCGTCGGCAGTATATGACCAGCCCCAGGGTCAGACTCGGTTCCAGCCTGCACCAAGTTAAGTGTAGTGGCGTTCTTATAAGTTTGGGATATGGCGGGTGAGGGGAATGTAAACAGATGCGCAAGAAGCGCTGAAATAATATCCGTAAATGATAAAAGTTTGCCAGTATATTTTGTGGATTACACAGCAGGGTGGCGACAAAGTTAACAAGTTTGATGTGGAATGCCCTGTAATAACTCTTGGGCGGTGTGCCTTTTATCGCCTAGGCTCAGCAGTTTGAGCACCGCCTGCTGTCGCTTCATAGTATCATAGTATCATAGTATATAAGGCTGGAAGGAGACGCAAGTCCATCAAGTCCAACCTTCAAGAATTAAATAAATGTTTTATCCCCATAACCCGTGATATTTTTTCTCTCCAGAAAGTCATCCAGGCCTCTCTTGAACATGTACATAGAGTCGGCCATAACAACCTCCTGCGGCAGAGAGTTCCACAGTCTCACTGCTCTTACAGTAAAGAACCTTTGTCTATGGTGATGGTAAAATCGCCTCTCCTCTAGGCGTAGAGGATGCCCCCTTGTCCTGGTCACAGGCCTAGGTATAAAAAGATCTTTGGAGAGATCCTTGTACTGTCCGTTCAGGTATTTGTACATTGTAATGAGGTCTCCCCTCAGTCGTCTTTTTTCTAAACTGAATAATCCCAAATTTTGTAATCTGTCAGTGTATTCTAATCCCCCCATTCCCCTAATAATCCTGGTTGCTCTCCTCTGCACCCGTTCCAGCTCTATTATATCCTTTTTATACACTGGTGCCCAAAACTGTACACAATATTCCATGTGTGGTCTGACCAGGGATTTGTATAAGGGCAAAACTATGTCTTTAACATGAGAATCTATTCCTCTCTTGATACATCCCATTATTTTATTTGCTTTAGCAGCAGCCGCCTGGCTCTGGTCACTAAAATTAAGTTTACCATCCACCAATACGCCCAAGTCCTTTTCAGCTTCAGTTTTACTAAGTAATTGACCGTTTAGAACATAATTATACTTTTTGTTTCCATGGCCCAAGTGCATAACTTTACATTTATCTACATTAAACCTCATCAACCATTTCTCTGCCCATCCCTCAAGCTTCCACAAATCCCTCTGTAATGCTAAACTATCGACCTCAGTATTTATTACTTTACACAGCTTAGTATCATCTGCAAATATTGAAACTTGACTGTGTAAACCCACTACAAGGTCATTAATAAAAATATTAAAAAGAAGTGGCCCCAATACTGACCCCTGTGGCACTCCACTGGTAACATCAACCCAATCTGAGAATGTGCCATTAATGACCACCCTCTGTTTTCTATCACTAAGCCAATTACTTACCCAGATACACAGATTTTCTCCTATTCCCAGCAGTCTCATTTTATATACCAACCTTTTATGTGGCACGGTGTCAAATGCCTTTGAAAAGTCCAGATATACAACATCCACAGCGTCCCCCAGATCCAGTCTTGAACTTACCTCCTCGTAGAAACCAATCAGATTAGTCTGACAGGACCGATCTCTCATAAACCCATGCTGACGCTGGGTTATAAGGTTGTGCACAGTGAGATACTCCAGGATAGCATCTCTAATAAACCCCTCAAATATTTTCCCCACCACAGCAGTTAGACTTACGGGTCTGTAGTTTCCAGGATCGCTATTTGATCCTTTTTTGTATATTGGTACCACATTTGCTATGCGCCATTCCTGTGGAACATAACCAGTCCTCAGTGAATCTTCAAATATTAAAAATAACGGTCTGTCTATCACCGTACATAATTCATGCAGAACCCGGGGGTGTATGCCATCTGGCCCCGGTGATTTATCTATCTTAGTGGTTGCGAGGCGGCGCCGTACCTCTTCCTGGGTTAAACTGTTGACATTATAAAAAGAATTAACATTATTCCTCATTGTGTCTTCCACCAGGGGATTTTCCTGGGTAAAGACAGTTGAGAAGGCGACATTCAGTAGATTGGCCCTTTCCTCGTCTCCTTCCACCATGACCCCCATGTTATTTCTAAGGGGACCCACACTCTCTGTTTTTAGTTTCTTATCATTTATATACTTGAAAAATAATTTGGGATTATTTTTGCTCTCCCTGGCAATATTTCTCTCAGTCTCTATTTTTGCGGCCTTTATCTGCTTTTTACAGGATTTATTTTTCTCTCTATAATCCTGTAATGCCTCATCGCTACCTTCACGTTTTAGCACCTTAAACGCTTTATCTTTCTCGCTTATTGCTTTCCTTACAAGACTAGTTAGCCACATAGGCTTTTTCTTGTTCCTTTTATGCTTTTTCCCATACGGTATGTGTTTCTCACAGGACTTTTTCAGAATATATGAGAAAAAGTCCCATTTTTGGGGGGGGGCTTTTGTCTTTGAGAGCATTATCCCAGTCTATGCCTTTAAGGTCTTCCCTTAGTTGCTGAAAATTTGCCCTCCTGAAGTTTAGAGTGTTGGTTGCCCCTTCACTAACGCTCTTAGTAAAGCGTAATACAAAATCAATGATATTATGATCACTATTCCCCAGGTTCCCCCCAACCTGTAGTTTTGATACCCTATCAGGTCTGTTGGTAAGGATAAGGTCCAGCAGTGCCCCCCCTCTTGTTGGCTCCAGGACTAGTTGTGACAGGTAATTGTCTTTTGTTGTTGACAAGAACCTGCTACCTTTGAAGGACCTGCAGGTTTCTGCCCCCCAGTCGATATCTGGGTAATTGAAGTCTCCCTTGATAAGTACTTCACCTTGCTTTGAAGCCGCATCCATTTCACTTATCAGCATTTCCTCTGCTGCCTCCATTATATTTGGAGCCTTATAACAAACCCCTAGTAATATTTTATTATTCTTTTTCCCTCCTCTTATCTCCACCCATAGGGACTCCACATTTGCGTTACTGATGTCATCTCGCAGGACGGGCTTGAGGCAAGAATTCACATATAAACAAACCCCTCCACCTTTTTTATTTATACGATCCTTTCTAAAAAGACTATAACCATCTATAGTAACAGCCCAGTCATAGCTACTGTCCAGCCATGTCTCGCTGATACCCACTATATCATATTTCCGTTCCAACATCAAGAGTTCCAGTTCCTCCATTTTGTTTGTGAGGCTTCTGGCATTAGTGTACATACACTTTATATGGTTTTTCCTGTCCGTATTCCATTTGTCCTTTGTCTATCACTTTATTGTCCCTCTACATGCCTGTAAACCTAAGCAATGAGGTCCCAAAGCTGTATGCAAATGACCTGTGAAATGTCCAATGAAGCATTAGCATATTCAAGCTGTCCACTCTATTCAGTGAGTGGGAGTGTGAGTGGGAGGCACAGCCACACCCCCAATGCATGACTGACAGCCTGTATAATGATGTGGGGCTGTATAATGATGTGCTTCCTGGTGCTGATGGCCACGCCCCCTGCAGCCTGTGTGTGCATGTGTGTGTGTTTAGGAGAGATACAGCAGCTCCAGGCTGCAGCCATGTTATAGCAGAACATGTCAGATTCATGTGTAGCTGATGTCTGTGTCTCTCACCTGTATATTAGGAGGATGCAGCATGTCAGCAGATGAAGCACACACACTAGCCATGCTTTACTATACATTACACACAGACATGAGCATGGGGAGGAGAGGGGAGGGGGAACAGGGGTGACATCACTGCCTCTGACCATGTGACCAGCCTCATTTACATGATAAAAAATAGATGATTTTACAATGAATAATGTATGAAATAACTAGATAAAGGCTGGGATGGGATCCTTGTGAGCTGCTCCAACAGGTAGTAGTGACAGGACAAGTGACACAGACCTGATGACAGGTGTCCTTTAAGTGGGTCCGCACCTTATATGACTCCCCCACAGCAAGAATGAATATCAACGGTAGTTTCTCAAACTCTTTCCCCTTATATCGTGGCACTCGACAGGGGTGCCCCCTCTCTCCCCTACTTTTTGCTCTATTTATAGAATCCCTTGCAATATTGATCAGACAGGCGGAATGGATTAAGGGGTGGGGAAGTGGGGGCGAGAAGGACAAGATATCGTTGTATGCCGACGATGTCTTTATGACTATTCAAACTCCAGCAAAAATATTAAAAGAGGTTTTTAATCTTGTTTCAAAATTAGGACAGTTTTCGGGATTAAAAATTAACTGGGAAAAAACAGTACTACTCCCGTTGGACGGAGAAATAACCGACTTGGGAATGCAAGTAGAGGTACTGCATAAGGATGATGCCATTAAATATTTAGGGGTTATGGTTACAGCTGATCTGAACAAATACGTGGAATTGAATATTACCCCAATATTGGAAAAAATGCGGAATAATATTACCAACTGGCTTAGAATGCCCTTTTCAAGAGCTGACAGGGTTGGACTGATAAAGATGTTTTTACTACCACAATTACTATATCCACTAACGGTCTGCCCAGTATAGATCCCCAAAAAATTGTTGAAAGTAATAGACTCTATATTGAGTGAACTGATTTGGGAAAAAAAAGGGCTAGGATGAAATTCACTAATACGTGCAGGACAGTAGAACAAGGGGGAATGGGAATCCCATGGATCTTTGGTTACTATATAGCAGCCCAATTGAAATATTTAGTTAACAGACGCAATTGCAACGCATATCATAGGTTAGTTAGTTTAAGTGTAGGAAGTAGGGACTCAATTTTCACGTTATTAGAGAGTGGGGAACTCACACAGGGAAGATATAGAGGTATGCATATTACAAGGTTGTTGAATAAAGTTTGGAAGGCACTGAAAGAGTTGTTAAATTTGAAGGGGATTTTCCCGTTTTCACCAATATGGGATAATTTCAATTTTGAAAAATTTAGATTGATCACTGAGAAGGATGTTTTGAGATAGAGGGGACTGAATTCATTGGCACAAATATGTTCACAAACACGTATGTTAAGTTTAGAAGAAATGCAAATACAATTTGGGAATAGGGATAATAGCTTTTTTAAAAAATATCTTCAATTATATTATGCCTATATAAGATCTGGTGATAGAAGTAGGTTTAAAGTAGAGACAAATCAGTGTATTGAGTTTCTGACAAACTCTTTAGTCACTAAGAAAATCACATCACATTTATATAAAATGATACTGCATGTATGGGCTGAAAGGGAAATAATACCTTCGAGTAAAAAATGGGAAAAGGTAATTGGTAGCATGTCTAAGGAATTTTGGAAACAATGTTATAAAGGAATTACACTCTCATCTATGTCATGGAATCATAGAATGACTCAGTTTAACTTCGTACATCAACTATATTATACCCCCAAGGCACTATATGATATAAATTTGTGGGAAAGCTCTACCTGTCAACGTTGTCTGGAAGAGGAAGCGGATTTCATACATCTAGCCTAGTCCTGCCCTGAATTAGGGAATTTTTGGAGGCAAGTTTTTCAATTTGAGGAAAAAGAATTGCTGACGTCTCTCCCCTGCTCACCCTAAGTTGCTATTTTGGGGGTCTATGTATTAAATCGGCAAGACACGGGCAAAAAACGGGCTAGTAGTAAGATCTTGATGTTAGCAAGATTGGGAATAGCAAAAAAAAAAATGGGATAGTACGCAATCTCCCACCTTTATGGAATGGATTGAAATGATAAGAAAAGTCAAAGCCTGGGAAAGAATTAGCTTTATGAGAAGGGGATGTTTTTATACCTGGAAAAAAATCTGGTTGGTAGGAGGGAGAAAGTTCCAAGAATTATAAGTGATATATTAAATATATTCATATAATTTTCCTTTTTTTTTTCCCTGCTCTTTTCTTTCTTTTCCCCTTACTTTCTGCTCTCTAACCGGTGGGCAAGGGTTGGTATGGGGTGGAGGGAGGGGGGAGGGAATGGTTGGGTGAAAAATTGTTATTAAGACTTTAAGATTTTTAAAGGAATTGTATTACATGTAAACTCTAGATCTGTATGTTCTATTTTTGTACACTGTAGGAAAAAAATAAATATATTTAAAAAAAAGGGAAAAAAAAAAAGAAAAGAAGGTATAGTCGTGGTCGGAGGGGTGGCGTGTGCACCATGCATCATATAAATCATACTTAAATACAGTAGTGGAATAGGGAATGGGCTCCTGAGGATGGGTGGGGTATGTAGAGTCAATGAAGGGCCATAAAACCTGATCAAAGTCTCCCCCAATGATGAGAGATCCCTTCCTAACTGACTGTACTTTCCTTGGTAGTGTCTTCAGAAAGGTGTGTTGTTTTGTGTTAGGGCTGTATACTGCGACCAGACTGTAGTCAATGTTGTTAACACTGCACACAAGAATTATATAGTGGGGTTATCATCAATTAACTGATCATGGATTGTAACAGTCACTGTGTCTTTAAATGCTATGGACACACCACACCTCTTGCCAACTGCTAGAGCATGAATAATTTTGGGTAAGCGTTTGTGTTTCAGCCTATAGCAATCTTCCTGGTTGAGATTGGTTGAGATGAGTCTCCTGTAACAGCAAGATCTACATGAGAGTTACACACTGCAGACCAGAGAGTTGACCTTTTGCAAGGGGAATTCAGACCTTTAATGGAATATTAATGGAATACATTTTAATTACCATCAGGGGGTAATAGATAAAATTGTGTGGTTTGTTGAATGAGGTGTGGTGCCCCACACACATAAGTAATATCAATATGGAGGTTCATACACTGTTATCAGGGAACAAAAAAAACATAACTAGAAAACAGTAAAACAACAAGGTTCCTAAAGGAAAAGTAGAGTGAAGAAATCAGTTGATACCTTTTTGAGTCTAACTGAGTATATTTGATGGTGAGCTTTCGAGAATACTAGTTCTCTTTGTCAGATATGTCAGACATGCATGAAACAGAAAATTCACAGCATTTTATACACACTAAACAGTGATCATCAAAGGATATTAAAAAAAAACCTCTAAAACAACAGATTGAAAATACAGGGACATCTTATTTATAACAGGATGACAATAAAAACATGAAAAACCTATGAGGCGGGACACATGAGCCCTGGCTCTTATCTGCTTGTGGCCTCCAGGTCAGAGGTAGGAGGTCATGAAGATGGCATGAATGTTAAGACCACTTTGCAGGTGTTGAATCTCCTCATTAATTTATACTCCCATTCTTTTTTTCCTTTCCCTCTGTGTCTTAAAATGTCCCATTAAAATAGTAATCTGCAAATCCTCCATAGTGTGGTCCTCTCTGAAGAAATGTGTCATTTTTAATATCAGCTCTGTGTGAGTTCATACATTGATGGAGTCTCTGGCCTGTTTCCCCAACATAAGGCCTGTGGTTGGACACTGCTGACACATAATAAGGTAGACCACATTAGAGGACCTGCAGGAAAAGGTCCTCTTGATCTGATGTACCTGCTGTGATTGAGGTACAGGTACTTGGTCACCTGTGCGAATGTGCTGGCACGTTTTACACCTGCTTTGTAGGCAGGGCGAGGTACCATTTTCTGATGGATGTCTCAGGGCAGTCCGGACAACCAGTTGTTTCAGGTTTGGTGGTTGCCGGAAGGAAAGGAGAGGAGGGACTGGAAATATTTCTTTTAGTCTTGTATCTTTATGCAGAATCGGTTGCAGTTTCTTGGCAATGTGACATAGGATCTCCAGTTGTGGGCTGTAAGTGACTACTAGGGGTACTCTGGCCTCCTGTTGGGTCTCCTTATAATTTGAGTAAATCATCTCTGTTGATGGCTGCTGCTTTTTTGGTTATCAGTCACTTTTGGTCTGTTAAGGTTCCTAAAGGGACACACAGTAACATACAGTGAGTTGTGGCACTGGAAGTCACTTCCCTAGTGGTATTTGGATAAACAATTATCTAAAGGATACATGCCTATAGCGGCACCAGATGAACAAGAGCACTAGAGTAAAAAAAACACCATAGAACCAGCAGTTCATCTGACCAAGTCAAGTTAAGTGAAGTCAACAGAGCTTCAGGCTTGGGAGTGATTTTTTTCCGTTGCAAGAGATATTGGACCACTCTTCTGGAATTGAAGGGGAGGAGTGCCCCTTAATATGGGAGGTTCCAGTCTTTGCGCAGGTGAGGAGCTTGTTCTGGAGTGTTGGCTGTAAATTTAGTGCAGTTCCTCGACACTATCAGCTTCACCAGGAATCCCCACCGGTAAGAGATGTTGTTAGTTCTGAAGATCATGATGCTCTGTTGGAACTCTCTCCTATGTGCCATGGTAAAGCCTGTGACATGCTTGCAGCCGCAATTTTCTCCTTAATGTGGAAGAAATGGATACAGGCTATAGTGTCCCTTGGCGTGGAAGGTGTAAGTGGCTTGGGCTTAGAGACGGTGTGCCCTGTGATGAGATCATTGGGGCTCATTTACTAAGGGTCCGAACACCGCACTTTCGTCCGGTTTCCCAAATATTCCAGTTTTGCCCCGAATTTCCCTGGGATTTTGACACACACGCTTGGATTTTGGCGTATTGGCGCCGGCTTGCACGCGACAGAAATCGGGGGCGTGGGTGTCGGACAACCCGACGGATTCGCACAAACCGCGATATTTAAAAAAAGGTTTGTGTCGCAAGATCAAGCACTCACATGCACCAGGAAGAAGCCGGGGACCTTGTGAGGAAGGGACTCGGACGCAAAATCTTAGTGAATCGTGCCAGAACCGAATCCTCGTCGGACAACGTACCATGGGATCAAGCACCGACCCCGGTTATTAGCGGTGGGGGTTTGCTGCAATATGCAACAGCCCCCACCTTTGTATGAAGAGGACTCAGCCCGTGAGCCCTCTTCATACATTCCCTATACCTCTGCGCCGCAGAGCTACGGCGCAGAGCGTTAAGGGGTTAAAGAAATCCTGTCACCACACTATCCACCCCAAACCACACACAGTACATACTTAATATGTATATCTCCTGGAGGTCTTTTTAGCATATTTATGGGTTGCAGCAAGAATAAAAATATCAATATTTTATTATTTTATACAATGTAGAATGAAGAATAAATATAATAGAATAAAATGTTTTTTTTTCATGAAAGCAGCAAAATCTAGTACAGTACATGGAAAGAGAGATAAAAAATACCATTAAGTTTATTGCATGCTGCATGTTTTATTCTGTTTCTCAAGTATTTTTGGCAAATTATAGCTGGATCTGAATATGTTAACATGCTGATTTCAGCACAGATTTTCACTGGGTTCTGCAAAAGACTTGACAATTTGACCTCAGTCTAAATGTTCAGCTATAATTGTACAGTATATAAATAGCTGTAAGACAGAGTCTATACATATAAACACGGCCTTCAAGTTTTATAGAAACAGGAATACAAAGCATTTAAAGATGTAAATGTTCTGATATGTGTTCTATTTGATAGGAATGTAGTAAGCTCTTTGCTTCTAAATGAATAAGATGTTGACATGGGATTTACTGCAGTTTAAGAGCTTTTCTTGAGCCATGATGTGGAAAGCCATTCCTTAGGATAGGTATATCCTATATCAGATTAGTGGGGTCCAACTGATCAGCTGTACATCTAACTCAAAAACCAGTTCCCATAACCAATTGAAACCCATTAAAGGGTTCTTCACTTTCAACAAATAACTGATACTGTTTGTGTATGAAGTTATACAATTTTAGTTTCATTGTTTGCTTCCTGTGGATAAAAACTGGACCAAGGGTCATGTGATGTCACACAGGTACAACTCGTTAGGATCACAAAGAGTTATCAGAGCTGTGTGTTATGACATCACATGACCTGTGGTATAACCAGCATTGCACCTGTGTGAAATCATATAACCAGGGATATAACAAGCTGTGCCCCTGTGTGACATCACATGACCATTTATATGAGTAGTGCATCTGTGTGACATCACATGACCAGGAATCGGTCAATCGATAACAATGAATGGGAAAATTGTACACATATTGTATAAATTATTTGCTGAACTACACATTTTCCAGTCATGTGATCTGTACCCAGTAAAGAAGCTACCGTAGCCTCCACAGCCTCCTCAGTTGGTCAATAGGCTGGGATTGGGTTTCCGACCCACGTCCGACCCACAACCATACCAGTTAAAGAAAGAAGGGTCTCAAGGGTTTCAGACTTATGGACAATGAGGAGAAGATAAATAGATTGATACAAGAATTCTGGACATGTAATTTGAGGAGTGGGGAACCAGGGAGGGCGTGGTGTTTTTTTTCAGAGATTAACTGGAACAAAAGGAATTCAGACAGAGGGAGATAAAATTAAAAACTGAGTTAGATCTTAGCCAAGAGACCTGGGTGGCTACGTCCTCAGAAGCAGATAGAGATAAGTTCCTGAGGGCCCAATCGGCTTATAGTTCTTTTATGACAGAGAAATCCCAGCATAGAGCTTTCTTTGTGGGATATAGAAATAATGTGGATGGAGGTAAACCGGGTAAACTTCTGGCTAACTTCCTCAAAAAAAAGATAGTAATCAAGGGGTACATGCAATCTTAGATCCCACAGTAAATCTTGTAAAAGAACAGAGTGCAATCTTGGAGATCTTTAGGCTTTTCTATGAGGCACTTTATGCATCAGAATCAAGATACCCGGATAGTCAGTTAGATAGTTTCCTGGAGTCGATCCCTATCCCTAGTCTGTCAGAGGAAGAGAGGTTCCCACTGAATGAACCCATAAGGGCAGAGGAGATCTTGGAAGCTATCAGGACTTTATCGTCAGATTCAGCAACCGGACTCGACGGTTTACCCTTTGCATTTTATAGAAAATATCAGAATGTTTTGTCCCCAATACTAGACGCGGTCTTCGCGGCAGCATTTACAGAATGGGGAAATACGGGGCTCAATGACCAAGGCTGCTATAGTATTGATTCTCAAGAAGGATAAAGATGAAGTTGAGATGGGCTCTTATAGACCGATCTCTTTATTGAATTCTGATATAAAAATCTTAGCAAAAATTCTTTCCTCTAGGTTGAAAAAGGTGATCTCTGTCATTGTCCATCCGGATCAAAATGGGTTTATCCCGTCAAGGAGTATGGGGCATAATTTACATAGACTGTTTTCAGATATGCAATTGGGAAACAAAGGGGACTGCTCCATCCTGTCTTTAGACGCAGTTAAAGCGTTTGACAGGGTGGAGTGGCACTATTTATGGAAGGTTATGGATAGATTTGGGCTAGGTGGGGTATTTGTTAAGTGGGTTAATATCATGTACCACTCCCCTATAGCTAGAATGTGTGTCATTGGAGTGCTCTCCGAGCCATTTCAATTGTATAGGGGGACTCAGCAGGGTTGTCCGCTCCTCCTCCTTTTTGCCCTATTTGTCGAGCCTTTGGCTATCCTGATTTGTGAATCTGATCAGATTAGGGGCTGGGAGTGTGGGGGAGAGAGGGACAAGATATCCCTGTATGCGGATGACATCCTGCTGACCAGATAAGTTCAGATAATTCTATACAGGAGACCATTAAGTTGGTAAATGGGTTTGGATTTTTTTCGGGATCAACTGGGGAAAATATCTGGGAATCTGGATCTCTGGGGATCTTGGAAGGTATGTGGAATTAAATATAATCCTGCTTGTTAATAGGTTAAGAAGGAATATCTCGGGTTGGATAAAAATGCCCTTTTCTAGAGCTGACAGGGTAGGTATTGTTAAAATGATCCTCCTCCCGCAACTCCTGTACCCTTTAGCGGTATCCCCCATTTGGCTTTCCAAGAAGCTGTTTAGAATTCTGGAAGGTCTGGTTAGAGATATGGGGGAAGAGGCGGGCTAGGATTGGGCACATAAACAACAAGAAGAAAAGATAATGCAGAGAATTTCCACGGGTAGTTATTTCAAAACTGCAGCTGGAATTGCTTGCCAGTTTAGCACTGAACAAGGTAAGGTAATCTGTCTTGTCATACAGTGTCTCAATGGTTAAGAGAATTTGCACTGAAAGCCCACTCTGCAGTGACCAAACCCCTAATTAGAATAAATAATCTAAAGGCTACACTGAGGAAAAGTGGTCCACAGTTCATTTTAGTAAAGAAAGCATGTTTAATTTATTTGGATCCAATGGGAAACATTTTGCTCATCAATAAACTAAGGAAAGGCTGATCCCAAAGTGTGTAAAGAAGTAAGTTAAATTTTCTCAGTGGTAGACTGTCCTATAACGTACCCTCATTACCTGCAGGGGATGACTGAGCCTTTTTTAGGACATCTGTTAGAGCCAGAAAATACATTTATAAAAATATTCAAATAAACTGGAGGCACTCAGGGTCACATGGGCCAAGCGGCTCTTAGCTCCTTCGGTTCCTAATTTATGCATGTGTCTTCCCTTCCCCCCCCCCCTGCAGGTAATGAAGGTGTGCGCTATAGGACAGTCTACCACCAAGAAAATGGTGGTAGATGTCCTTTAACAATAAAAAAAGGTTACACATCATAGTTAACATACAAACAATTATTCCAGGGATGACTAATCCAAGCATGTATCCATAAAACACAAGAGCAAATATATAAGTATTAGTTTATTAATTAATTATTAAATTATATTAATATATATAAAAAACACTAATAAAACTAATATCCGGTCCGCAACCCCAAACCCCTCTCAAGAGTAGTGCAAGCCAAGCCCATATGTAACATCACGTCTTCCTCTCAACCAGATATCCCCAATTCCAAACTCTTTTTCTCATACCTGAATCCGTCTGACAGGATTCTCATTTAGCTGTGAGAATGCTCTAAAATGTATTTATAAACACGTAAGGGAGAGGGAAGACAAGGGTTAGAAACAGTCAAAGATAAGGAGAAAGAGAGAAAGAAAAATCGGGCTTCAGAGGGGAGATGGGTAACCCCACATGAGAACTTGTTGAGGCATACCACCATCCTCAAGGCCACAAAGCCCATTTAAGGCCTGTTACCATATTGGATTCAAGGATCCCAGGTAGCCTAGAATAGTGGCAGCTTATCGTTAACCATTATCCACAACATTTTGCCTACAACAGGTCAAAGTTAATGTGTGGGGATCTCCAGTGTCTAGCAATTGTAATCTTGACCACCAAGAAAATATACATTATAAGTAGTTTAGCATGCTGGGGGGCCTGAAATGAGAAAATATGTAGTAGATCCTGCTCCGGTGTCTTCAGTATATTCATGCCTGTAAGGGAAAATATAAATTGGTGAATCCTAATCCAAAATCTTTGTACCTTAGTGCATTCCCACGATATATACATTACTGAACCCTCTTGACAGCTGCCCCTAAAGCAGTTAGGTGAAGATGCAGGGTACATTTTATGCAACCTTTGAGGTGTTAGATACCAGCTTACCAGTGTTTTATATCCTGCCTCAGTAATTGAGGTTGAGGAAAAATGGAAGAAGATATCCGACCAGGTTTTGGCCTCTAACTCCTTTCCAATATCCTTCTCCCAGGCCTCCATGTTATAAAGACGCAGAGCAGCTGTGAATTGGGCCATATAAAGAGAAGAATTAATACCCATGTAGAAGAAGGAATGTAAACGTGCTAGTTCCATCGCCAATCCCCGCAGAGATTGAAGGAAATGGCGTATCTGCCGGGAGCAAAACAGTTTGGTTGGATGTGCCTAATGGACCACCTTAAAGTAATCCCACTATTTTACACAAGTCGGATAAATAAAGTCCCCAATTCTAAAGAATCCCTTATTAGTCCACCAAGTAAAGGCCCCATTACCTGCTGCCCCGGGGGGAACCTCATATTGTTAAACAGAGGGGCCAACGGGCAATATGAAGACACTAATGCGTTCCCTTTGCTTGTTCTATTTCATAATGTGTGAGAACACTGGGGAGAGTATTGCAGTGGACTCCCTAGCTTAACGCCATAAAATCTAACTTAGGGGGAGTCCGGGACAAGCTTGTTACTCAATCTGAACCTATAAAGGAGCCAGAGTGCATGCAAGGGGGCTAGAAAAGCAAACTGGGCAGATCTATAGTACTTGTTTAAACAAGAAACCCCCAGGCCCCCCAATTTTTTCAGGGTTAAGAGTATTCAGTGTGGGTGTCTCAGCCAGTGTGTCCCCCAGATAAAGTGAAATAATTTACTTTGAAAGAGATCTAATATTTTTGGGGGGACTGCAATTGGGAGGGTGCGAATGTAATATTTTAATTTGGGTAAGAGTGTCATTTTGGGCAAGGCAATATGACCAAACCATGAAATATTGTAAGAAGACCATCTTGCCAAGTCCTGCTTCAGGCAATTCAGAATAGGGGGGTAGTTTACTCTATAAAACTTATCTATCAAGGACGACAAGGGGATGCCCAAATAGGCCATCTTATTTTTGCGCCAATTGAATTCAAAGTTCAGGGCCAGCAGTTTCATAACTGGGTCTGGCACTGAAACATTCAGTGCCTCTGATTTGACATGATTAAGACGTTAGCTTGAACTAGCGGAGAACTGATCTAAGGTTCTGTACAGGTTAGGGAAAGACACAAAGGGGGATGAGAAGGTTAGCAAGATGTCATCTGAAAACAAATAGCATTCATTCTCAATATTGCCTGTCTTTATACCTTTAATATTTGGGTTATCTCTAATAGCGAGATCTAATGGCTCAATAGCCAATAAAAACCAAGAGTGGAGACAGGAGGCAACCCTGTCTAGGGCCTCTCTGTATCAAAATATCTGTCGATAAAAACCCCCTAACTTGCACAGAACCCACTAGGACCGAATACAACCCCTTTATAATAGATAGGAAGTTTCTCCCACAACCCCATTTCACTAGGTTGTAAAACAAATTTACAACATTTCACTCCCAGGACACCGAATCAAACGCTTTATGAATATCTAAAGATAGCAATAGGCCGGGTCATTCTCCTTCCCCATCCCACCCGGATCCCATAATACAAATGAGGTCATAGACTAGTCTGGTAAGGTCAGTGGCCTGTCGACCCGGGACAAAGCCTACCTGGTCCGGATAGATATACTCTGCAATGAACCTATTAAGATTCATGGCCAAAATTTTTGTCATGAGCTTAAGATCAGTATTGATCAAAGAAATCGGGCGGTAAAACCCACAGTATGTGTGATCTTTTATCGGTTTAGGGATCAAAAGAATTGTTGCTCTCGACATTTCTTTAGGTAAAATGCCACCCTCCCGGATGTATTTAAACAGTCCAGCTATAGTTACTGCCAGAATCTCTGCAAATTTTTTATAATATAAATAAGAGAATCCATCTGTACCAGGGGGAGAAGATGTTTTTACTACCTTTAATGCCACCTGAATTCCCTCCAGGGAAAAGGGCTCTTCTAGGATTGCAGCATGTTCAGACAAAATGGCCACCAGGATAAATTAGAAAAAAATGCCTCCACTTTGGCCATATCTAGTACAGGGAGACTGGTATAAAGTGGAGAGTAGAAACGATAAAACTTTGTGAGGACTGCCTGAGGGGTCAGAGATAGGAGGCCATTTGATAGACTAAGTTTTGGGATAGCGCTAGGATATTCCCATGGTGTAAGCTTCTGGGCAAGCAGGGCCCCTGGTTCATCTCCTTGACAAAAGAAATTATGTGTTTAGACTACTGTAGGCTTTGCTCCACTCTAGTAGTGAGACATAAATTCAATTCCTATCTCAAATGATCTCTTGTCTCAAATATAATAGGGGGTTAGCCTTGTGTCTATCTAGCACTAATTTTAGCTGTTCTTCCTTATGGGCTGTCTGTGCCCACCTTATTTTGTTTATTCTTGAGCTCATTTTAGTGAATTCGCCCCGTAAGGTTGATTTATGCATTACCCAGTCCAATGCTACTTACGTGCCCCCTAGTGCTCTGTCCCTAAATACTTTCTCAAACTCTTGCTCGATTTCCTTACATAACCTTTGATCCAAGAGCAGAGAATTATTCATTCTCCATCTGAAACCCCTGGTTTGTGCCAGGTGCTATCAAAGCGAATAAGAACAGGGTCATGATCCGACCACACTGTGGAAGGGATCTTTTCCTCAATCTCCAGGGACAGCACCATAGAGGAGATAAAAATGGGAGTCATCAAGCGGTATATTTGTATGACATGCCCAGGCATACTAAGAAACCACCATTATAATGATATCCTGAATTTTGCCCTATTTTCACCTATCGCCCTGGAAAAGAATATTCCCTCCCCCCTTTTTTCCTTCCCGGAGGCTAAGAAAAATCTGGCATATGATCTATACATGTAGTTAAGTGAGGATGCCTGTGAAAAGTGGGTCTCTTGCAAACACCTTGAAAAGCCTTTCCGGTGTTTAGATGGAGAGTTGAAGCATTGCACATTATTGGTTACCAATTTGCAAAGAGCAGGAACTAAAGTAGTCATCTCAGCCATAGAACAATATGAAATTTGTATTATCTCAAAAGCCATAAGAACTAAGCCAAGACTAAGCCCTGGTATTACGCTTGAGGGGTCCCCCTTTAACTTAGAACTGCTAGAGAGGGCATGGTTCCCCAGTAGTGACCTTAGTGAGCACTGCTATTTCCACTAAACAAAGAACAGGAAAAGGCAAAATATCACAACTTTGCTGGCCCTGACATAGCAGTCTTTACTTTAAGCTAGCCTCGGACAAAATATTATTTTGTAGAGCTCAAGAGGGTAGATCTTGGTGATTTTGGAGATTCTTTTGCTGTGAAGCTTGTAGAGGTGTCTCTCTTGTCGATAAACATAGGTGTTCCAAAAGGGCATCTCCCTCAGCCAACTTGTTAAAAGAGTACATTTTGTAAGCAAAATGGAAAAGCCCATCTGTATTGTATCTCATGATTTTGCATTGTTTGTAAAAGAGGCTTAATGGTTGTTCTTTACTAAAGGCGAGAGATCTGAAAAAATTTGGATGGGATTATCCCCCAATTTTAAATCTGGAATGTCCCTTGCCACTTGAACCACTTTCTCTTTTGTAGAAAAATAGTGGGGGCAGACTTTGATATACCGTGGTAGGCCATCTGGCCTGGGGGTTGTCAATGCCTTAATGGATTCTATCAGTTTCAAACATGTGGTCTGGAGTACCTGGTAGCATTTGTTTGAATAAATCCAGGGCCACTTTGCGGAAGTCAGATTCTGTTTCAGGTAAACCCTGGATCCAAAAGTTCTCCCTGCAGATGGGGTTCTCCGTATCTTCTAGCTTAGCTTGTACTAGGTTAAGTTGCATAGAAATATCATTAAATTTGGCCAGGTGCTGATTCACTTCCGTTTGATCTAATTTATTTTCTATAGCTTAGATCATGTGACCCAGGTTAGAGAAGTCCTCTTTAATCTCATTTGTTATACTCACTGCCGCTTTTTCTAATTCCTGCTGTAGCAGTTGGGAAAAATGTTCAAGCAGTACCTTGCCTGTGGAATAATATGGTAAGGGAGGATGTGCTTGCTTACCAGGTGCTAGGCCCGATGCTGTGGATGTCTTTCTGATTGGTAAATCTGGTAATAAATCATCCAACTGAGAGTCTGGCTGGCTTTCCTCCCCGAATTGGTCTGCGGTGGGGCTTTGCTGACAAAGGGGTTGTTGAGAGTCTGTCTCCCTCATTGTCCCTAGGGACTCCTCCCCAGAAAGTGGGGAAGTTGCACCTGTCTGAGCTTGTTGAGCGGGTGTTGCCGCCATCTTGGGAGCAGCCTGTTACGTCATTTGCTAGGTAGAGGAACAGGGCCCTTTTCGCAGCATCTAGCCACCTGCCATCCATGCCCAGTAGATTTGCAGGACCTCCGCAGGGACCATTCTGGCTTTCTCTGTAGTGTAGTCACTAATAATAATTAGGTCGCACGCTGGTCGCGGAGCTCCGGCTCAAACGCCCACCATTAATCTTGCGGGTATGCGCTCCAACGAATGGTTATTTTACCTATTGTACATTTAGAATGTGAAGTAAATGTGGTATAACCTTTTAATTTGACAAAGAGTATATCTGCATTGTGCACATGGTAAAAGTGTCAGAGGAAAGTGAACGTACCAGTCTATCATGAAAAAGATTGAAAATATAATTTTGAAAAATTAAAAAAATATTCTCTAAGGAGACTCTGAGAACACATGCAGACTAAGCTCATAGATTATAGCAGGGCCGCATCTGCCATGAGGCGAGATGAAAATCTCGCCTCAGGCGGCAGAATGCGGGTCCCTGTAAAGGGCGGCGAAATTCGCCGATCTAAAGTGGGCGATTCGGGCATCCATTAACGCCCGAATCGCCCACCAGCTAAATAAATCGCGCCTGTCTCTTTAAGACACAGGCGCGATTTATATGCGGAGCGACACAGCGCCTTTCCGGCAGCTGCGTCGCTCCGTTCTAAGCAGTGACACAGGCGTCATGACGTCACGCACCTGTGTCACTGTGCGGAGCGGCGGCTGCCAGAAGAGCCGCGTGAGGACGGGACCCGCGCGCCGAGGGAGCAGCTGTCTGCAGGTGAGTATTATTTTATTATTTTTCATGTACTGTCATTTATTTTATGTGGGGGAGTTAAATGTGGCCATAATTGATGTATACTGTGTGTGTGTGGGGGGGTATACATTACATGGGGCCAGAATTGTTTTATACTGGGCGGGGGGGTTTGGTTACTGTATATATTGTATGGGTCCAGAATTATTTTATACTGGGGGGGGGGGGGGTTTGGTTACTGTATATATTGTATTATGGGGCCAGAATTGTTTTATACTGGGGGGGGGGGTTTGGTTACTGTATATATTGTATTATGGGGCCAGAATTGTTTTATACTGGGGGGGGGTACTGTATATATTTTATGGGGCCAGAATTGTTTTATACTGGGGGGATGCAGTATATATTATATGGGGCCAGATACATTTAAACTGGGGTGGGGGGTTCTCTATATATTATATGGGGCCAGAATAATTTTATACTGGCGGGCTGTATATATTGTATGAGGCCAGATTATTCTTCTCCTGGGGGGGTTATATATTTATATGGGTCCAGATTTCAGCTGGGAGTGCTGTATATGGGGTACAGTATATTACTAAGCTGGAGGGCTGTATATGTGATACAGTATATTACTAAGCTGGGGGGCTGTATATGTGATACAGTATATTACTAAGCTGGGGGGATGTATATGGGGTACAGCTTAGTAATATAATGTATCCCATATACAGCCCCCCAGCTTAGTAATATACTGTATCCCATATACAGCCCTCCAGCTTAGTAATATACTGTATCACATATACATCCCCCCAGCTTAGTAATATACTGTATCCCATATACAGCCCCCAGCTTAGTAATATACTGTATCCCATATACATCCCCCAGCTACTAAGCTGGGGGATGTATATGGGATACAGTATATTACTAAGCTGGGGGGCTGTATATGGGATACATTATATTACTAAGCTGGGGGGCTGTATATGGTGTACAGTATATTACTAAGCTGGGGGGATGTATATGGGATACAGTATATTACTAAGCTGGGGGGCTGTATATGTGATACAGTACATTACTAAGCTGGGGGGATGTATATGGGGTACAGTATATTACTAAGCTGGAGGGCTGTATATGGGATACAGTATATTACTAAGCTGGGGGGCTGTATATGGGATACATTATATTACTAAGCTGGGGGGCTGTATATGGTGTACAGTATATTACTAAGCTGGGGGGCTGTATATAGGATACAGTATATTACTAAGCTGGGGGGCTGTATATGTGATACAGTATATTACTAAGCTGGGGGGCTGTATATGTGATACAGTATATTACTAAGCTGGGGGGCTGTATATAGGATACAGTATATTACTAAGCTGGGGGGATGTATATGTGATACAGTATATTACTAAGCTGGGGGGATGTATATGGGATACAGTATATTACTAAGCTGGGGGGATGTATATGGGATACAGTATATTACTAAGCTGGGGGGCTGTATATGTGATACAGTATATTACTAAGCTGGGGGATGTATATGGGATACAGTATATTACTAAGCTGGGGGGCTGTATATGGGATACAGTATATTACTAAGCTGGGGGGCTGTATATAGGATACAGTATATTACTAAGCTGGGGGCTGTATATGGGATACAGTATGTTACTAAGCTGGGGGGGATGTATATGTGATATAGTATATTACTAAGCTGGGGGATGTATATGGGATACAGTATATTACTAAGCTGGGGGGCTGTATATGGGATACAGTATATTACTAAGCTGGGGGGCTGTATATAGGATACAGTATATTACTAAGCTGGGGGGATGTATATGGAATACAGTATATTACTAAGCTGGGGGGATGTATATGGGATACAGTATATTACTAAGCTGGGGGGATGTATATGGGATACAGTATATTACTAAGCTGGGGGGATGTATATATGATACAGTATATTACTAAGCTGGGGGGCTGTATATGGGATACAGTATATTACTAAGCTGGGGGGCTGTATATGTGATACAGTATATTACTAAGCTGGTGGGCTGTATATGGGATACAGTATATTAATAAGCTGGGGGGATGTATATGGGATACAGTATATTACTAAGCTGGTGGGCTGTATATGGGATACAGTATATTAATAAGCTGGGGGGATGTATATGGGATACAGTATATTACTAAGCTGGGGGGCTGTATATGGGATACAGTATATTACTAAGCTGGGGGGCTCTATATGGGATACAGTATATTACTAAGCTGGGGGGCTGTATATGGGATACATTATATTACTAAGCTGGGAGGGGGCTGTATAGGATACAGTATATAAATAAGCTGGGGGGGGCTGTATATTAGAGGGTGCTATATATTCACATTGGTCAGGGTTGCACTGTATGTAAAATCATGTAACATAATAACAGGGTGGGATATATTAGTTATAGGATACAATAGATTACTTTGCATAATTTAAACTAAATGTTAGTGTTGTATATTGATTGGTGCTGTACACGCTATAATTCCAGTAGAATATATATAATGAATGGATGTTTTATATGTGGGAGAGTGCGGTAAGTTGTGTTGTGAGGGGTATATACTTTATACTGTAAGTGACTGTGGTATTTTTAGGGACGCCGGGTGGAGATCCAGCATGGAGCTGAATACATCTGTCCATGAACTCAGCAGTGATACGTAATGGATTGGAGAACCCGGAATAGAGTTCTACTGATGGAAGAGATTGGCATCTATAAGGTACTAGATGCCACTAATGACTCTCAGATCCTGTAGTCAGTCACACAGTGTCAGGGAGCTGCCTGTAAGGTTGTTAATTGTTAGTAAAGTTTTCAGCATTTACTTAACAGGGAGCGGGGGGGGGGGGGCAGCATTTTAATATTCGCCTCAGGCAGCAAATATGCTAGAATCGGCCCTGGATTATAGGCATTCTTAACAATTTTCTGGTGAATTTTACCCGGACCCATATTCTGTGCTGTCATGTTGACCACAATTTTCTGAAAATTGCAAAGTATTTTCTAAGGTGTCATCCAAATCTTACCCTCAGGATGCTCTTGATCTAATCTAATAATCTCTTCCAAAAGAGTGTTTTCACACATCTGTATTATCTAACTCTGGCTATTTTAAATGCCATATCTTACAGAGTGTATTCCCACTGTGACTTTATTCGCAGCTCAGACACATGTAACAGTTTCTCTGATTTACTGCACTCTGCAGAGCTGACCTTTTAAAAAGATTTGGGTAAAACTCTTTTATTGTTTCTTGACGTCCGCAATGTAAACCATATTTTCTTTACTTTACATTTAAAGTATTTTGGGTTCTGAACTTTTCCATAATTTCCTCAATCCTCTGCGTACATTTATGGATGATACAGATGTACAGGCAGTGAAAATGAGTAATATCTCTGCTCCTGCCTTTTTACTGTAAGAGGGAGAACATGAGATTAAACCAGTAGCCTGACAGGCATATAAATATTAGATGGATGGATAGAATTACACTACTGTTGAGGTAGGATTCAAGATATCCTCTTTTAGTGTGTGTGTTTCTGTGTTTCTAATCAATAAGCATGCAAAGAGCAGACTCTCAGCACTGAGCAGGTTTATTTGGTTTCAAAAAACTATATAGAACAACAAGAGAGAAACAGAAGGGGAGGAGGGTTCCCAGCTTATGAAGTCTCTTGATTGGAGAACTTCCCTGCTGTCGCACATTGACGTCAGGATAATGCATTTTTGAAATTCTTTAGCCTTGATGTTTTGGTTATGGTCCAGGATACCATGTTCATCTTAAAATGTATTCTCTGTTACAATGCTTTTAGGAAAATAAGACAAGTAGAAATTATAGGATTTTATCCATCAGCTAGGTTTACCTTAACAGTCCCCCTAAATCCTGGAATTTCTCTCAGCTACTCTTAGTCTAGAAGGACCTACAGATCTGCCAATATGTGCTTCGTTCTCCTCTTCACCAGTTGGATGACAGCAGACCCCTGTTGGGTGTGCTCCCATTTAGTGGACTTTCACATATGGAAATCAAATCTCTACTCTACCTCTCCCTACTCCAGGGGGCTGTTTGATATGTATCAGGGGTGGTTGATCTCTGAGTGATATCTTAATTATGCAAATTTAGGTAACTTGAGTAAGGGGTCTTTGGCTTGTCTAACTCCTGATACCCATGATACTTTGTGGACTTGATGAGGGGGACCACATAACATGCAATAAATGATAAGAGCAAAATCACAATCCTCAATATTACCCCCATTTAAAGGAAACCCTTCCAATCCCCCAACCACAAAGTGAAGGATTTAGCGTCCACTTCTGAGTTTCTCTTGAGTTCCCTGGACAGTCTTTCAATCTCTTCAAGTGCATGGGTAATGGATCCATAGGGGGCGATGTCATCCGGGATGTACATACAACAAGCCGCTCCCACCATCTTACAGACTCCTCCCTTCTCAGCAAGGATCATGTCCAAAGCCATGCAGGTCTGGAAAACATCTTGGATATAATTCACAAATCTCTGTTGATTACAATAAAAACAGTTAACAATCAACATCTTTGATCATAGCTATGTGGGGAATAATGGACTCTAGACCTGCCCATTTCTGATTGTGGGCCTTGAACTCATCTGGGACCCCCCTTGGTGCTCCTGTATCTATATAAACGTTGTCATCTAGGTGCTTCTCTCTTTGACCTCCAGAATCCCTTGGGATTCTCTACCTTTTCTTTGTGTCCGATCAAACTCATCCTTAGGGATCACCAGGAAGGAATGCACAAATTTTATCACAGTACACTCACCTTTCAAGGCTCAGGTAACCCTGTACTAGCAGTGTCTGATGTGTACTGGATTTGTGGGGATAGGAGAGTCAGTTCAGGCCTACCTGGACTGACTCTCCTATCCCCACAAATCCAGTACACATCAGACACTGCTAGTACAGGGTTACCTGTGCTGTCAAGAAGGTCATTGTCTTGTTGCACCATCTGTAGGTAAAGTCTCCTACCTGGGGGCATCCTGGTCAGCCCTATGGATACAGTGATAGTCATGGTTGGGGTGTCCCTGAGCATACAGTCAGTCAGAAGAGACCAGCTAGCAAGAAGAAAAAGTAAGTTTTCAATAAAAAGCGTGACAGCATGCCTGCTTCCTCTCAGCTCCACAGACGTGGCGCTGGTCAGCAGGACTTGGAAAGGACCGTCGTAGCGAGGCTCCAGACTCTCTGGTGTGTCTCTTTACCACCACGTAGTCTCCAGGCTTCAGTCTATGCATCCTGAGGTCTCTTTCTGGATCTGAAAAGGAATCAGAAACACTTTTGCGGACCTTTTTCAAGGTGTGGCATGTTCCACCTGGTTTCCTGGCATCAGCTATATGGTCTGTGGAAAGTAGAGGCCTAGTCTGGGTGCACAGCCAAAAAGTAATTCAAAGAGGAACAATACCATCTTTCTGTTGGGGGTGATCCTAACTGAATAGTGGGCAGCAGGAAGACACTCAGGCCATGGTTTCCATGTTACTTCCATGGCCTTCCGGATCTCTTACTTATGAGTGCCATTTTGTCTCTCAACCCCACCACTAGCTTGCGAAGGGTAAGGGGTATGTAGGGCCTGTTCTAGACCCAGAAGGTACAAGGTTTGAATCTTCACCTGTCCAGTGAAGTGGGTTTTGTGACCGGACTCTATGGTCTCTGGAAGTCCAAACCTGCAGAAAAATCTCACTCACCAACTTCTTGGCTGCAGCTCTAGCAGTAGCATTGGTCGTGGGAAAAGATTCTGGCCACCCTGTAAAAAGATCAATGCACACAAAGCACGTATTCCTGCGTACCACTTTTTGGTAGCTGGATAAAATCCATCTGCAGTCTTGCGGCTCGGGTGTCACCTTCTCTGGGTTCTTTACCACCTTACCCGGGTTGTGGTGGGCACAGACTATACAGGCTTTCACTAGTCTAGTGACAAGGGTAGTAATACCCGGGGCAAACCGCTTGCGGTTTATGAGCACTAGCATGGCCATTTTGGATATGTGTGAGTGTCCGTGGGCAAGTAGCTCACAACCAGCTCCGTCAATCAAAAAAAATTATAGTTATGCCACTCTAAAAATGGCAATACTAAAACGAATGCAAATATTCTATTCTAAAATTGAATTTTTTTTATAGTGCATCTTGTCTCACAAAAAAAGCCGTTATTTGTCTAAATTGCCAAAAAAATTTAAGATTGTATAGCCTATTCCTGACGTGCGTTGTCATAGAACGGTGCGGCGGGTAGTGACTTGTCAACACGGTTCAGACACAGTGATCAGGGCAAGATGGCGGATATTCCTGACAGCCATTCATCCTGCCCCATGGACCAGAAAGGTTATGCCCCCTCCACCCCCCATTTCATGATCGCTGCTATTGGCTCATCAATGCAGACCAGGCAATAGCAGCAAATTTACTTATGATGTCAGTAATACCGATCAACATGTCTGTAGACACGGTGATCGGGGAAGGGTGGCGGCTGTTCCTGATAGCCACCAATTTTGCCTTGCGGTCTAGAGGGGTTTTGCTGCCCCCATCTGTCCATGTTTGCCGCTACTGGCTGGTCGATTTGGTCCAGCCAATAGCAGCAATATTCGTCACAATGGGCATCAACAATGATGCTGTACAACTCTTACGAGCTGTTCCAATGATCCTGCCATATCATTTCAACATTTTCAAGAGGAAGATATTAGGAAACTAATATTTGGACAAGACGGACAGGGCCCCAGTACCCCAGTAGATGTTCCTGTGTTTTGCCAGGACAGCATTTTCCTGGTGAATTCTGCTACTTCTAAAGGTAGGACTCAATAAAGAGTGTGTTCCAAAAGAGGAGTTAGGATGGACACTATATACTACAAAGAGACCTGCGTCAACTCCAGAGGGACAAAAGTTTAGTTTGGTCCCCTGCTATATTCCACCTCCTTATACGCAACACATTCACAATTTGCGCCCAACCTGTTGTGAATTCATTTCGGTAAAATGAATAATTGTAACAACTGCTAGGTCACATTGCTCCCTATACAACTCAATTATTTCATTGCGGGATGTAGTTTGCAAACGAGGGGCACTTGTGGGTTTTATGTTTTTTATTTAGGTTTTTTATTTACCCTCTAAGTCTCTGGATTTGTTAGCAGATGCTTTATAATTCTCCAAGTTCTTTCTTTATTATTATTATTTATATTCTAAGTGCTTTATCATTCCGGAGCCCTGCTGGATTTTCTGGCTAGCATTTAGGATCACATGTTGGGTCTTTCTCGCATAAGGAAATATGAGAGTTGACATTTTACAGTGGCACAAACTGGGAATCTTATAATGGACACCACATAACGGGCGCCACATAATGGGCACTGAACTTTCCAGAAATAATTGCAATTTCAATCTTGGACTCCATTGCACATTATATTTGAAAAGTAACTACCGTATATTACCGTATATACGACCCCTCTACTTTCCTGTTTAAAATATAGAGTTTAAGATATATTCGCCGTATAAGACTACCCCTTTTCCAACGCATACAAAACACCGGTAAAATTAAAAAAAAAAACAGATTTGAATATAACATGGTCCTTTTTTTAATTTAAATTCTTATGACATGCAGGTATATAGCAGGAAAACTGTCGCTCATAAACATAAGGCATACAACAACAACATTACCATCGGTATGCATCCTCACCAGTAGCCATAATTAATGTCCCCCATCTACCAGTAGCCATAATTAATGCCCCCCATCTACCAGTAGCCATAATTAATGCCCCCACCCACCAGTAGCCATAATTAATGTCCCCCCAGCAGTAGCCGTGATTAATGTCCCCCATAGGTAATATCTTAATAAACTATTCTGCCCTAAGGCAGAGAGATGCCTTCTCGGTCAGGCCTAAAACTTAACTTTTAATAATTAAGTAAAATTGTAACTTAAACTAAATTCACACACATTTTAAAAAATGCAGGTGAGGGTTGCAGATTATAGTATGGTGTCGCCTGTGAGGTAAGTATCAACTCAGGATATATTGTATGTTAGTCGATCCCTGCAGTGATCGTACTCATTTGCAACCACACACTTGCGCTTAAAACACACACTCTAGCCCCCCTAGAGTGTGTGTTTTAAGCGCAAGTGTGTGGTTGCAAATGAGTACGATCACTGCAGGGATCGACTAACATACAATATATCCTGAGTTGATACTTACCTCACAGGCGACACCATACTATAATCTGCAACCCTCACCTGCATTTTTTAAAATGTGTGTGAATTTAGTTTAAGTTACAATTTTACTTAATTATTAAAAGTTAAGTTTTAGGCCTGACCGAGAAGGCATCTCTCTGCCTTAGGGCAGAATAGTTTATTAAGGTCATAGAAAGCCTTGGCAGTCCTAAATGGGCTAACCCTCGTGTTTAATTTCCATAGGTAATATCCCCCCAAATAGCCATTTCCTAACTTTCACATATGCCCCCCCCCCCCCCAAATAGAAACAGGGCCCCATAGATTTAAGCAAAATAAAAAAAAAATAAAACTCTTACCTAGTTATTCCGCTCCTCTTCGCGTCCTCTCTCTCTTCTAAAGATCGGCGCAGGCGACGGCTGATGACGCGTCTACCAGGTCAGGTGCCGGGTCATAGACCTCAGCAGACCCGGCGCAGGCAGGCGCGTCATTAAGCCTATGCCAGCGTCGATGGATGAGGTGGGTGGGAAGGTGGGCGGATTGGAGGCCCGTTCAAATTTTAAATTGTGACAGCTCCGGGCCCTCCTGATCCAGCGCACGGACCAGATGCAGAACAGTCCGTGCGCTGTAACGGAAAGGCCCGCGGCTCTCACAATTTAAAACATCTGCCCGCGGTGCTGCGCCGACTTATCAGCGCAGCACAGGGGTACCGCGATCGGTACAGTACCGCGATCGGTACGCCACTGTTTGAGGCTGCCGGCAGCTTTGCCGGCAGCCAACGCTGTGAAAACACCCGCGATCGGTATGCAGCAAAGACTTACCGGCTATGGAGAGGGCTCAGCCCGTGAGCCCTCTCCATACCCTCACCGGCGAATAAGACGACCCCAGAGAAGACAGAAGATTTTTCTGTCTTCAAAAGTCTTCTTATACGCCGGAATATATGGTATATGTTCAAAATGCTCATTTGACCACGTGTATTGCAATACACCACATATTACACCTTGCTAATTTCCCCAAGGGGTATACATTCAACAATTAGGGTCACGTTTCGGGTTTTCTTCTGTTTTGGTACCACTATGGCTCTCCTGACACATGTGAAGGATTTCTGTCAAATTTAGCTTCTAAAATCCTCTACTGTGTGCCCATAAGGCATTTTGTATGCAAATGTGGGGTACTTCTACACTCGTGAGAAATAGTTTTACACCTTTTTCATGGTTATTTCATATATTATCCCTATTGGCTTACAAAAATTAGGGGTAAAAGTGACATTTATAGGTAAATTTTCACCTTTTTAATATTTAGGGCCTACTTGGATCATTCACCTGTAGGGGCAAATACATATATTACACATTGCGAAATTCGCTAAGGGGTGTGGATTCAAAAATTAGGGTCACTTTTCGGATTCTTATCTGTTTTATAAATGCATGTCTCCAAATGCATGTCAAACATTTATTTCAAATTTGGCTTTTAAAAGGCAAACATCCCTCTTTCCTTCTACTGTGCGCCCATACAACATTTTATGTACACATACTATATATGTATAAACATATATATACAGAGTACTTCTACACTCGAGAGAAATAGGTTTATACATTTTGGGGGGTTATTACATTTTTTATCCCTTGTGGCTATAAGAAATTAGGGTTAAAATGACCTTTTGGGGACCTAATTAAAGCAAACACCTTTGCAGACAAATACACATATTACACCTTGCTAAATTCTCTAAGGCGTGTGCTTTACAAAATGGGGACACTTGTTGGGGTTCCCCTGTGTTTTGGTACCACTACGGCTCTCTAAATGCATCTTGACACATGTAAAGGATGTCTGTCAAATCTGGCTTCTAAAAGGCCAAAGCCCCTCTTTCCCTTCTGAGCCCTACTGTGTACCCATATAACACTTTATATGCACAAGTGGTGCAATTCTGTGAGAAATAGTTTAACTTATTTAACTTATTAACTTATTGTTTCATCTTTTATCCCTTGTGGCTTACAAAAATTTGGGTTAAAAGTGACTTTTTTGAGAAAATTTTCACCTTTTTGGGGCCTAATAGAATCAAACACCTGTTGGGGCAAATACAGAAATTACACCTTGCTAAACTCTCCAAGGGGTGTACTTTACAAAATGGTGTCTCTTGTTGGAGTCTTTCCTCTGTTTTGGTACCATTAGGGCTCTCCAAATACATCCTCCTGACACATGAAAACTTTCTCAGCCATACACTCACAGGCCACTTTATTAGGTACACCATGCTAGTAACGGGTTGGACCCCCTTTTGCCTTCAGAACTGCCTCAATTCTTCGTGGCATAGATTCAACAAGGTGCTGGAAGCATTCCTCAGAGATTTTGGTCCATATTGACATGATGGCATCACACAGTTGCCGCAGATTTGTCGGCTGCACATTCATGATGCGAATTTCCCATTCCACCACATCCCAAAGATGCTCTATTGGATTGAGATCTGGTGACTGTGGAGGCCATTTGAGTACTATGAACTCATTGTCATGTTCAAGAAACCAGTCTGAGATGATTCCAGCTTTATGACATGGCCCATTATCCTGCTGAAAGTAGCCATCAGATGTTGGGTACATTGTGGTCATAAAGGGATGGACATGGTCAGCAACAACACTCAGGTAGGCTGTGGCGTTGCAACGATGCTCAATTAGTACCAAGGGGCCCAAAGAGTGCCAAGAAAATATTCCCCACACCATGACACCACCACCCCCAGCCTGAACCGTTGATACAAGGCAGGATGGATCCATGCTTTCATGTTGTTGATGCCAAATTCTAACCCTACCATCCGAATGTCGCAGCAGAAATCGAGACTCATCAGACCAGGCAACGTTTTTCCAATCTTCTACTGTCCAATTTCGATGAGCTTGTGCAAATTGTAGCCTCAGTTTCCTGTTCTTAGCTGAAAGGAGTGGCACCCGGTGTGGTCTTCTGCTGCTGTAGCCCATCTGCCTCAAAGTTCAACGTACTGTGCATTCAGAGATGCTCTTCTGCCTACCTTGGTTGTAACGGGTGGCGATTTGAGTCAGTGTTAGAGATGAGCGAACATACTCATCCGAGCTTGATGCTCGTTCGAGCATTAGCGTACTCGAAACTGCTTGTTGCTCGGACGAATACTTCGCCCGCTCGAGAAAATGGCATCTCCCGCCGTTGTGATTTTTGGCAGCCAGAAACAGAGCCAATCACAAGCCAGGAGACTCTGCACTCCACCCAGCATGACGTGGTACCCTTACACGTCGAAAGCAGTGGTTGGCTGGCCTGATCAGGTGACCCTGGAATAGACTAGCCCCTGCCCGTGCTGCTCGGATCATTCTGTGTCTGGATGCCGCTAGGGAGAGAGCTGCTGCTGGTCAGGGAAAGCGTTAGGGTGTTCTATTAGAATAGTGTTAGGCAGGAGTGATTCTACAAGAACCCAACAGCCCTTCTTAGGGCTACAATAACGTTTTATTTAACCTTTTTTTGGTTTGCCTGTGGCTGGGCTTGCTGCCATTAGTAGTGCAGCTAGTACCATATTGTGAGTAATTTGCAGGGAGACTTGCTACCGTTGTGTTTAGCTTTTAGTGACACACATATCCACCTTAAACACTGAAGTGGGACAATTTATTAGGGGTTTGATTAGAATTAGGCACAGTCTTCTGATTTATTTTTTTTTACGTTTATTTCTTTTTATAAATCAAAGTAATCTGGCAAAGCAATGTGCTTTCAGTATAGGCTAGAAAATAGAAATAGGAGAACCCCAACGGCTTACTTAGGCCTACAATAGCGTTATATTTTACTTTTTTTGTTTGCTTGTGGCTGGACTTGCTGCCACTAGTAGTGCAGCTAGTACCATATTGTGAGGAATTTGCTGGGAGACTTGCGACCGTTGTGTTTAGCTCTTAGTGACACACATATCCACCTCAAACACCGAAGTGGGACAATTTATTAGGGGTTTGATTTGAATTAGGCAGAGTCTGCTGATTTATTTTTTTTTTACGTTTATTTTTTTTTATAACTCAAAGCATTCTGGCAAAGCAGTGTGCTTTCAGTGTAGGCTAGAAAATAGCCATAGGAGAACCCCAACGGCTTATTAAGGCCTACAATAGCGTTATATTTTCCTTTTTTTGGTTTGCTTGTGGCTGGGCTTGCTGGCATTAGTAGTGCAGCTAGTACCATATTGTGAGGAATTTGCTGGGAGACTTGCGACCGTTGTGTTTAGCTCTTAGTGACACACATATCCACCTCAAACACCGAAGTGGGACAATTTATTAGGGGTTTGATTTGAATTGGGCACAGTCTTCTGATTTGTTTTTTTTTACGTTTATTTCTTTTATAACTCCAGTTGTGTGCTGTCAGTGTAGGTTAGAAACTAGCCATAGCAATAGGATAGCATTGTTTTGTTTAAAAAAAAAAATAAACACAAAAAAAAAAATTTAAAGTTTACACTTTAATTTGGAAAATGTTTAACCCGAGGGCTAGGGGTAGAGGACGAGGGCGTGGACGTGGGTGTCCAACTACTGCAGGGGTCAGAGGCCGTGGTCCTGGGTGGGGTGAGACACCACCTGCTGATGAGGGAGCAGGGGAACGCCGCAGAGCTACACTCCCTAGGTTCATCATGTCTCAAGTTACTGGGGCTCGTGGTAGAGCACTGTTGAGGCCAGAACAGTGCGAAGAGGTGATGTTGTGGATTGCGGACAATGCTTCTAGCCATTTGTCCACCACGCAGTCTTCCACGCAGTCCACCCATGTCACCGAAATCAGCACTCCTCCAGCTCCTCCACCTCAGCCTACTTCCCCCCAGTCTGCCCCCTCCCAGCAAAATTTGGCATTTGAACCGGCATACTCTGAGGAACTGTTTTCTGGACCCTTCCCACAGTCACAAACCACTTGTCCGGTTGCTGCTGAGCTATTTTCCGATGTCCAGGTTTTCCACCGGTCACAGTCTGTGGGTGACGTAGTGGAAGAAGTGTGTAAAGAGGTGTCGGACGATGAGGAGACACGGTTGTCAGACAGCGGTGAAGTGGTGAGGTTGTCAGGGCAGGAAGTCCAAGGGGGGAGCAGACTGAGGGATTGGAGGATGATGAGGTGACAGACCCAAGCTGGGTTGATAGGCCGGCTGAACACAGTGCTTCTGAGACGGAGGCGAGTCCTACAGTAGAACAGGTTGGAAGAGGCAGTGGTGGGGCCAGACGGAGAGGCAGGGCCAGAGCTGGTGCATCAGCGCCAAATGTTTCCCGTAGTCAAGCTCCCGTGGCGAGGGCTAGATTTTCAGAGTCTGGAGGTTCTTTAAAGAAATACCGGATGACCGACGGACTGTGGTGTGCAACCTGTGCCAAACCAGGATCAGCAGGGGTTCCACCACTACTAGCTTAACTACCACCAGTATGCGCAGGCATATGAATGCTAATCACCCCACTCAATGGCACCAAGCCCGTTCACCTCCGGCCGGGCACAACACTGCTCCTTCCCCTGTGTCATCTGCTAGTCAGCCCCCTGCCCAGGACCCCGGCCCAAACACCTCCCGTGCGAAAACCCCATCTTCGCCTCCACGATCCTCCATAGCATCCACCAGCGTTCAGCTCTCCATACCCCAGACGCTGGAGCGCAAAAGGAAGTATAGTGCAACCCACCCACACGCCCAAGCCCTCAACGTCCACATCCCCAAACTGCTTAGCCTGGAGATGCTGCCCTATAGGCTGGTAGAGACCGAGGCCTTTCAAAACCTCATGGCGGCAGCCGCCCCTCGGTATTCGGTGCCCAGCCGCCACTACTTTTCCTGATGTGCCATCCCAGCCCTGCACAAGCACGTGTCAGAGAACATCATCCGTGCCTTCACCAACGCCGTTTCTGACAAGGTCCACCTGACCACGGACACATGGACGAGTGCTGCCAGACAGGGCCACTATATATCGCTGACGGCACATTGGGTTAACTTGGTGGAGGCTGGGACCGAGTCTGACCCTGGGGCTGGTCATATACTGCCGACGCCGAGGATTGCGGGACTACCTCGGTCCAGGTCTCAAAGGCCTACTATGCCTCCTCCTCCTCCCACCCATCCTCCACCTCCTCCTCCGAATTACCATCCGTGGGCATGGCGCCATCAGTCGGTAGCTCTAGGCACAGCAGCAGTGCCATCGCTAAGCGACAGCAGGCGGTGCTCAAACTGCTGTGCCTAGACGATAAAAGGCACACCGCCCAAGAGCTATTACAGGGCATCACGGCGCAGACTGATCAGTGGCTTGCACCGCTGAACCTGAAGCCAGGCATGGTTGTGTGTGACAACGGCCGTAACCTTGTGGCGGCTCTGCAACTCGGCAGACTGACACATGGGCCATGCCTGGCCCATGTGTTAAATCTCATAGTTCAGCGTTTCCTCAAGACATACCACAATCTGTCTGATTTGCTCACGAAGGTGCGCCGCATCTGTGCGCATTTCAGGAAGTCCAGCACAGATGCTGCCACTCTCAGGGCAGCACAGCGCCACCTCCAACTGCCCGCTCACCGACTGTTGTGCGACGTGCCCACGAGGTGGAATTCAACATTAACCATGTTATCCAGAGTTTACCAGCAGCGCAGAGCGATTGTAGACTGCCAGATGTCAACTTCCACCAGAACTGGTAGTCAAGTCAGTCAGCTTCCTCAAGTCTACAATGAGGAGTGGACGTGGATGTCTGATATCTGTCAGGTGCTGAGTAACTTTGAGGAGTCAACACAGATGGTCAGTGGCGATGCCGCCATCATCAGCCTCACCATCCCGCTGCTTGGCCTGTTGAAAAACTCTCTGGTCAGCATGAAGTCGGAAGCTTTGCGCTCGTCACAAGAGACAGGGGAAGAAGATTCCCTTGTTGATAGCCAAAGCACCCTTAGGTCTGTTTCTCAGCGCATATCGGAGGAGGTGGAGGAGGATGAGGAGGAAGAGGAGGAGAATGTTGGCGAGACAGAAGAGGGGACCATTGTTCAGTACTTCACTGTTCAGCATGTATGGGCAGAAGAAGAGGAGTTGGAGGAGGAGGAAATGGAGAGTCAGGCCAGTGAGGGGAGTGAATTCTTGCGCGTTGGGACTCTGGCGCATATGGCAGATTTCATGATAGGCTGCCTATCCCGTGACCCTCACGTTCAAAGAATTTATTCCAGCACCGATTACTGGGTATTCACTCTCCTGGACCCACGGTACAAGCAAAATCTTTCCACTCTCATCCCTGGAGAGGAAAGGAGTGTGAGAATGCATGAATACCAGCAGGCCCTGGTGCACAAGCTGAAACAGTATTTCCCTTCTGACAGCGCTAGCGGCAGAGGGCGTACTTCTGCGGGACAAGTAGCGAGGGAGAGTAGGCGAGCAGGCAGCTTGTCCAGCACTGGCAGGGGTACGCTTTACAAAGCCTTTTCCAGTTTTAGGTCACCCCAGCAAGACACTGTCACCTGTCCCCACTCTCGGCAGAGTAGGGCTGATCTTTACAGAAAGATGGTGAGGGAGTACGTAGCTGACCATGTGGCACGAACTGGCGCTGTACGCCTTGGAGGTTCTTGCCTGCCCTGCCGCTAGCGTGTTGTCTGAGCGGGTTTTCAGTGCAGCTGGTGGCATCATCACCGATAAGCGTACACGCCTGTCGACTGACAGCGTTGACAGGCTGACGCCTATCAAGATGAATAAAGCCTGGATTTCTCCGGATTTTCATTCTCCACCAGGTGAAAGAAGCTCAACCTGAATAATGTATGCCCTCCTCCTTCTCATTGTCCTCCTTCTCCTCCTCTTTGTACACTAAAGCAGAGGAAACTGGCTATTTTTTGCCAGGGCCAACTGGCTCTAGCTATAGTACTCTATGTATTTAATTTTTCTGGAGGACCACCTACCTGCTCCTCTGGTTTGAAAACTTTTTTGGACTGCCACATACAGGCACTCAATTAATTTAATTTTTCTGGAGGACCACCTACCTGCTCCTCTGGTTTGTAAACTTTTTTGGACTGCCACATACAGGCACTATCCAAATTAAATTGTCTCCATAGCAGCCTCCACATGTCATCTTTTTAGCTGTCTCCACACGTTGTCTCCATTGCTACCTCCACACATCATCTCCATAGCTGTCTCCAAAAGTCGTCCATATAGCTGCCTCCATACATGGTCTCCTTATCAAACGAATTGTGTCAGACAGAATTTTGGGTTGTTTTCATGGCTTCCACATCAAACTTGTTAACTTTGTCGCCACCCTGCTGTGTAATCCACAAAATATACTGGCAAACTTTTATCATTTACCGATATTATTTCAGCGCTTCTTGTGCATCTGTTTACATTCCCCTCACCCGCTATAACCCAAACTTATAAGAACACTACTACACTTGATCTTATACAAAAGGTTCTTAGAAGTGCTGTTTGGGGAGTAGCCTAGAGACAAGGGCTTGGATAGGCGAAAGCTCGCCTGGCAGCGGAGCGCCAGCTCCATCCCAAGATCCAACTAACATAGTTTTAACTGCAGCACCTTTAATCTACTACTAGTTCACTGCCTCCATACATGGTCCCCTTATCAAACGAGCTGTGTCAGGCAGAATTTTGAGTTGTTTTCATGGCTTCCACATCAAACTTGTTAACTTTGTCGCCACCCTGATGTGTAATCCACAAAATATACTGGCAAACTTTTATCATTTACCGATATTATTTCAGCGCTTCTTGTGCATCTGTTTACATTCCCCTCACCCGCTATAACCCAAACTTATAAGAACACTACTACACTTGATCTTATACAAAAGGTTCTTAGAAGTGCTGTTTGGGGAGTAGCCTAGAGACAAGGGCTTGGATAGGCGAAAGCTCGCCTGGCAGCGGAGCGCCAGCTCCATCCCAAGATCCAACTAACATAGTTTTAACTGCAGCACCTTTAATCTACTACTAGTTCACTGCCTCCATACATCGTCCCCTTATCAAACGAGCTGTGTCAAGCAGAATTTTCAGGTGTTTCACCAGATACATAGTGGAACTCGGCCAATCTGTCGCCGCCATGCTGGAGACCTAAAGTTGCAATCATAGCAGCGCAATATGAATGCCCCATACTGTCGCTCTTAATCATGGAAGTCGTCTCCATGGCTATCTCCACATTTCGTCCCCTTATCAAAAGAGATGTGTCAGGCTCATTTTTCGGGTGTTTCACCAGATACGTTATGGAACTTGGTCACTATGTCGCCACCATGCTGTGTTATCGACTAAATATTCTGTCAACCTTTTGTTCACATAGGTAATCATTATATTGCTTCTTGCTCACCTCCTTTGGTTCCTCTCTGCCACCCATTGGTTTGAAGCCTGAGTCCATTTAGGGTATGTCGCCATGACACTCTCTAGCCTGCCGCTGCTGACGCTGCCTCTGCATGCCGTCCCCTATAGTGTCGGGGTCAATTATTGCATGTTTTAGATGCTATCTAGCCTCATTCGGTCACTCTGTCATGGCCATGCTGTTGCCCATCATTTTGGCATAATGGTACGATTAAGCAGCCTCAGAGGCATCTATGCATGCTGCCCATGCTGTTTCCTGTCCATTTCTGTGGTGTTTCCATCCTTTTCTGAGGTTCCCAGGTGTTTGGCCAAGCTTCCCTGTGCAGAGCCTTGGTCCCCTTGAAAAATGCTCGAGTCTCCCATTGACTTCAATGGGGCTCGTTATTCGAGACGAGCACTCGAGCATCGGGAAAAGTTTGTCTCGAATAACGAGTACCCAAGCATTTTAGTGCTCGCTCATCTCTAGTCACTGTTGCCTTTCTATCAGCTCGAACCAGTCTGCCCATTCTCCTCTGACCTCTGGCATCAACAAGGCATTTCCGCCCACAGAACTGCCGCTCACTGGATATTTTTTCTTTTTCGGACCATTCTCTGTAAACCCTAGAGATGGTTGTGTGTTAAAATCCCAGTAGATCAGCAGTTTCTGAAATACTCAGACCAGCCCTTCTGGCACCAACAACCATGCCACGTTCAAAGGCACTCAAATCACCTTTCTTCCCCATACTGATGCTCGGTTTGAACTGCAGGAGATTGTCTTGACCATGTCTACATGCCTAAATGCACTGAGTTGCCGCCATGTGATTGGCTGATTAGAAATTAAGTGTTAACGAGCAGTTGGACAGGTGTACCTAATAAAGTGGCCGGTGGGTGTATTTGCCCTCCAAAAACGAAACAACGCTCTTTCCCTTTCCCTTAGCAGGGTACAGTGACAAAATGGGTATTGGCATACTCAGGAGGAATTTTCCTTTTTAACCTATTGTGAAGGTGCAAATTTGTTGGGGCCTTATAAAGTCACTTCTATTAAATTGACCCTCCAAAAGTAGGTTTTGATGATTTTCGTGAAAATCGGAAAATTTGCAACAAAAGTTATAAGCCTCCTAGCATCCTTGAAAAATGATGCCAAGTTAACTAACATTTTACATATGTCTGCTTTATCAAGTTATTTTAGTGATATGACCAACTTTCCAAAAAGTTGAACATTTTGAATTTGGAAAAAGTTGTTTTTTTCAAAATTTTCGCCAAATTTCCATTTATTTCATAAATAAATACTAAACTTATTGCTTAAATTTCTCAACCAACATGAAATATAGCCTGCCAGCCCCTGTGCCCCGGGAAATTTAGCCCGCCAGCCCCTGTGCCCCGGGAAATATAGCCTGCCAGCCCCTGTGCCCCGTTATTGAGTCGAACCCCTGCCCCGTTGATGAAAAAAAAAATAATCAAAACTCACCTTTCCGGCGGCCCCTTTGGGTCTTCTGTGTGATCCGGCAGTCAGCGGCAGGTCCGTGGCGCGCACAGCGCTGACGTCAGCCGCAGCCGCTGACATCACTGTGTGTGCCGGCTGCCGCCATGCACAATACCATTGCAGCGGCGCGGTTGATGATAGTGCCTTTGACATCGCACGGACCTGCGGCTGACTGCCGGATCACACAGAAGACCCGAAGGGGGCCGCCGAAAGGTGAGTTTTGATTTTTTTCATTTTTTTTTTGGTGTCGATTTTTGTTCGACTCTAGTATAAGCAGAGTTTGTGTTTTTCAGCACATTTTTGTGCTGAAAAACTCGGCTTATACTCAAGTATATACGGTAATCATAGTTTTAAATGAAGTATTTATTTTGGGTGGGTTCATTTAAATGGCAGGTTATCTTTACAGGGAAACTGTCAACAGCTTTTAACTTAATCTACTTAATCTACTAGTCCCCTCAGGTAGAGTATAAAATTTCCATTCTAAATTCCCTCTTTTACGTGGAACCTCACAGATTTACCTATAAATAATCTCCCCCAAAGTCACCTGAAATAAGTCAATTTTAGTTGTTACTTGGATAGTGTCATTTTAGAATCCCCCACTTCTATTCTATAAAACCTAGAAATAAGATTTTGTATCAAATTAAAGATTAAAATCTCATCTTTCAGATCCCATCAAGTTTATAGTTATGTGAGCTACATTTCTGAACATAAAGACTGTTAAAAAATAGGTGGATACTGCACCTTTATATGCAGCTTGCATTTCCAACTATGTATTTAGCTGGTGTTTATCTCTGATTCTGTAGTTCATTGAACCATAAGCTCATAGTATCTGAAAGAAGATAGGATCATCCGAAGTTACACTACCCCTACAGCCACTAAACTTGAGTTATCTTGTATGAAAATGAGATGAGAAGAGTCATTGTACACTATTAGAATAACATTCAGACAACATAGCCATTTCTTATTCCAAATTTTCTATTTATCAACGTTCTTCACAAAACATTACAATACAACAAAGATAAGTGAAATTTCTTTACATCACCGATTCTCAGCACAATGTCTATATATCCAAGTTTGTAATGCACACTATTTCTTCTTGTCTCAATGAGAACGCACCCTCCTGTGCCATGAAATTTCGGGACATGTCCCTCCTTCCTCAGTCACGTGAGAAGAGTCGCATTTGTTTGAATTGGAGGAAGATTTTCATTTTTATAGGTTAGTATATGTGAGATTTCACATAGAAGACCAGGTGGGCTGGTAGTTTAGTGAGGTAAAACCGGGTGACGGGTTCCCTTTAATATAACCAGATAATTCTATTCTGTAAACCTGTGATGAGGTCAATAATAAAAGTATTACAAAGAATCAATACTGATCACCATTGCTCCACTGGCAACTGCAAAGCATCCAGAGGATGTACCATTAATGCTGACCCTCTATTTTTATCCATTGTGCAAACCATAAAAAATAGGGTATTGTAATTTTTTCATGCTGTAAAAAACTTAAGACCATTTGGTGACAATTTGTGTAAAAATCTGATCTTTGGGGGTGTGATCCCACCACCATGCTGATTAACTGACTCGGAGGCAGCAGAAAATATTTGTTCTTTATTATTTACTAGATAGCACAGTAAACCCCTTAATTTTTACTTCACTCATAAAATTTGTTTAGATGGATAGATAGATTCCCTGACCTTGTCTTGTCAGAATGCAGACATAGAGGTGGCCAAAATTAGAGCAAGCACTGATCAGGCATGCTATAATTTTGCCGAAATCTCAGTTACCCCAGGTTGGCACCTCCAAGCAGTAAGTGGTTGTGGAAACCCCGTTCCAAAGATAGGTGCCAGAAGGACACCTGCATCAGTTATTCATTGCATTTCTTAAAAGGGAATTAGCACTTTAAGCAATAATCTGATTAATATACATAGGATTGTTTCATTACGAAGCACCACAATTAACCACTTAGATTCTTTTGTATGCATATATTTGATATATATGTCAAGACAGGGAAGAAAAGTGCGCCCTGCGCTTCCAACAACCTCTGTCCTTGCCTACTTGCTGACCCTGCGCTAAACCACACGCAACTGGGCAACATTCCTTACCCTGTATAGGTCCACAGTACAGGAAGACAAACAAACAGACATAACACAGACAAATAGGCAAGTTCTAACAAACTGGATCAAAACCAAGATGGCGCACAAACTATCAGGTATAAATGGAGTAACCGGACACCTGCAATAAATTGCTTTGGCTGTCCATTGGTTTGGCCGCCCCTGCAGTCGATTGGTTTGGCCTTCCATCTGAAACATACCCCAAGTCATAGATACTGCTGAGCTGGCACGCAAAAAACCTCCTGCAAAACATCACACCAGGGTGTGGTTCTCAGCCAAGAGAAGTGATCTGCAGAATCTTGCTTCAACAAAAACCATAGAGCAAGGAAAATGTGGAATGAGTCAATCCAGAGAGGTCTGACCATATAATAGAATTTTAAACATACTTAAAGGGATTATTCCACTAGAGAAACAAACTATATGGTATCCCTAATCTGTTAATAAGTGTCTCATTAATGGGGTGCCGTCTGTTTGGTCAGTTGCTAGTGCAAGCACTAAAATGCTCGGGTGCTCGTTATTCGAGACAAACTTTTCCCGATGCTCTAGTGCTCTTCTCAAATAACGAACCCCATTGAAGTCAATGGGAGACTCCATCATTTTCCATCAGAAAATGATGGAAACACCACGGAAATGGACAGGAAACAGCAGGGGCAGCATGCATGGATGCCTCTGAGGCTGCTTAATCGCCCCATTATGCCAAAATTATGGGCAACAGCATGGCCATGACAGAGTGACCGAATGAGGCTAGATAGCATCTAAAACATCCAATAATTGACCCTGACACTATAGAAGACGGCATGCAGAGGCAGTGGCAGCAGCGGCAGGCTAGAGAGAGGCATGGCGACATACCCCAAATGGACTCAGGCTTCAACCAATTTGAAAAAATTCCTTTTGGCGAGGATAACGTGTAGCACTCTATGTATCAGTATTTTGCCTGGTTAAGACGGCAGAGAGGAACCAAAGGAGGTGAGCAAGAAGCGCTGAAATGATTTCCTATGTGAACAAAAGGTTGTCGATAACACAGCATGGTGGCAACATAGTGACCAAGTTCCATTACGTATCTGGTGAAACACCCTAAAGATGAGCCTTACACAGCTCGTTTGATAAGGGCACGACATGTGGAGGCAGCCATGGAGACGACTTCCATGATTAAGTGCGACAGTATGGGGCATCCATATTGCGCTGCTATGATTGAAACTTCAGGTCTCCAGCATGGCGGCGACAGATGCGCCGAGTTCCATTATATATCTGGTGAAACACCTGAAAATTCTGCCTGACACAGCTCGTTTGCTAAGGGCATGATGTGCTGTATATCCTCTCGCGCCCCAGCGTCTGGGGTATAGACAGTTGAAAGTTGCGCATGGAGACCTTGGTGGATGCTGTGGAGGATCGCGGAGGCGATATGGACAGGAAACAGCAAGGGCAGTATGCATGGATGCCTCTGAGGCACCCAAAATGGGCCTGGGGGCCAGAAGCGTTTACTTTGAAAAAATTATAATTTTCAAAGCAGGCGGGGTCGTTTGAATATTTCATCTAGGAATAATGGAATAGCATAGCGGTTCTATTTTTAATTCTTTTTACGGAAATGGTTCCATGATTAAGAGCGACAGTATGGGGCATGCATATTGCGCTGCTATGATTGAAACTTCAGGTCTCCAGCATGGCGGCGACAGATGGGCCGAGTTCCATTATGTATCTGGTGAAACACCCGAAAATTCTGCCTGACACAGCTCGTTTGATAAGGGGACGATGTATGGAGGCAGTGAACTAGTAGTAGATTAAAGGTGCTGCAGTTAAAACTATGTTAGTTGGATCTTGGGATGGAGCTGGCGGTCCGCTGCCAGGCGAGCTTTCTCCTGTCCAAGCCCCTGCCTCACGGCTCCTCCCCACCCAAAATGGGCCTGGGGGACAGAAGCGTTTACTTTAAAAAATTATAATTTTCAAAGCAGGCGGGGGCTACAAACAGCACTTCTATGAACCTTTTGATCAAGTGTAGTACTGTTCTTATAAGTAATTGGCTTGGTTATGGCGGGTGAGGGGAATGTAAACAGATGCGCAAGTAGCGCTGAAATAATATCGGTAAATACTAAAAGTTGGGCAGTGTATTTTGTGGATAACACAGCAGGGTGGTGACAAAGTTAACAATTTTGATGTGGAAGCCATGAAAACAACCCAAAATTCTGCCAGACACAGGTCGTTTGCTAAGGGGACGATGTATGGAGGCAGCTATATGGACAACTTTGGGAGGCAGCTATGGAGATGATGTGTGAACATAGCAATGGAAACAACGTGTGGAGGCAGCTATAAAGACGACGTGTGGAGGCTGCTATGGAGACAATTTAGTTTGGATAGTGCCTGTATGTGGCAGTCCAAAAAAGTTTTCAAACCAGAGGAGCAGGTAGGTGGTCCTCCAGAAAAATTAAATAGATTGAGTGCCTGTATGTGGCAGTCCAAAAAAGTTTTCAAACCAGAGGACCGGGTAGGTGGCCCTCCAGCAAAAAATTTAATATATAGAGTACTATAGCTAGAGCCAGTTGGCCCTGGCAAAAAATAGCCATTTTCCTCTGCTTTAGTGTACAAAGAGGAGGAGAAGGAGGAAAATGAGGAGGAGGAGTGCATACATTATTCAGGTTGAGCTTCTTTCAACTGGTGGAGAATGGAAATCCTGAGAAATCCAGGCTTTATTCATTCTAAGCGTCAGCCTGTCAGCGTTGTCAGTCGACAGGCGTGTACGCTTATCGGTGATGATGCCACCAACTGCACTGAAAACCCGCTCAGACAACACGCTAGCGGCAGGGGAGGCAAGAACCTCCAAGGCGTACAGCGCCAGTTCATGCCACATGTCCAGCTTTGAAACCCAGTAGTTGTAGGGAGCTGTGTGATCATTTAGGACGATGGTATGGTCAGCTACGTACTCCCTTACCATCTTTCTGTAAAGATCAGCCCTACTCTGCCGAGACTGGGGACAGGTGACAGTGTCTTGCTGGGGTGACATAAAACTGGCAAAGACCTTGTAAAGCATACCCCTGCCAGTGCTGGACAAGCTGCCTGCTCGCCTACTTTCCCTCGCTACTTGTCCTGCAGAAGTACGCCCTCTGCCGCTAGCGCTGTCAGAAGGGAAATACTGTTTCAGCTTGTGCACCAGGGCCTGCTGGTATTCATGCATTCTCACACTCCTTTCCTCTCCAGGGATGAGAATGGAAAGATTTTGCTTGTACCGTGGGTGAGTGGGTGAGGAGAGTGAATACCCAGTAATCGGTGCTGGAGTCCCAACTCGCAAGAATTCACTCCCCTCACTGGCCTGACTGTCCATTTCCTCCTCCTCCAACTCCTCCAACTCCTCTTCTTCTGCCCATACATGCTGAACAGTGAAGGACTGAGTAATGCTCCCCTCTTCTGTCTCGCCAACATTCTCCTCCTCCACCTCCTCCGATATGCGCTGAGAAACAGACCTAAGGGTGCTTTGGCTATCAACAAGGGAATCTTCTTCCCCCGTCTCTTGTGATGAGCGCAAAGCTTCCGACTTCATGCTGACCAGAGAGTTTTTCAACAGGCCAAGCAGCGGGATGGTGAGGCTGATGATGGCGGCATCGCCACTGACCATCTGTGTTGACTCCTCAAAGTTACTCAGCACCTGACAGATATCAGACATACACGTCCACTCCTCATTGTAGACTTGAGGAAGCTGACTGACCTGACTACCAGTTCTGGTGGAAGTTGACATCTGGCAGTCTACAATCGCTGTGCACTGCTGGTAAACTCTGGATAACATGGTTAATGTTGAATTCCACCTCGTGGGCACGTCGCACAACAGTCGGTGAACGGGCAGTTGGAGGCGGCGCTGCGCTGCCCTGAGAGTGGAGATGCTGGACTTTCTGAAATACGCACAGATGCGGCGCACCTTCGTGATCAAATCAGACAGATTGGGTTATGTCTTGAGGAACCGCTGAACTATGAGATTTAACACATGGGCCAGGCATGGCCCATGTGTCAGTCTGCCGAGTTGCAGAGCTGCCACCAGGTTACGGCCATTGTCACACACAACCATGCCTGGCTTCAGGTTCAGCGGTGCCAGCCACAGATCAGTCTGCGCAGTGATGCCCTGTAATAGCTCTTGGGTGGTGTGCCTTTTATCGTCTAGGCTCAGAAGTTTGAGCACCGCCTGCTGTCACTTAGTGACGGCACTGCTGCTGTGCCTAGAGCTACCGACTGATGGTGCCATGCCCACGGATGGTAATTTGGAGGAGGAGGGGTGGGAGGAGAGGAGGCATAGTAGGCCTGAGAGACCTGGACCGAGGTAGGCCCCACAATCCTCGGCGTCTGCAGTATTTGACCAGGGTGAGACTCGGTCCCAGCCTCCACCAATTTAACCCAATGTTCCGTCAGCGATATATAGTGGCCATGCCCAGCAGCACTCGTCCACGTGTCCGTGGTCAGGTGGACCTTGTCAGAAACGGTGTTGATCAGGGCACGGATGATGTTGTCTGACACGTGCTGGTGCAGGGCAGGGACGGCACATCTGGAAAAGTAGTGGCGGCTGGGGACCGATTACCGATGGGCGGCCGCCGCCATGAGGTTGTGAAAGGCCTCGGTCTCTACCAGCTTATAGGGCAGTATCTCCAGGCTGAGTAATTTGGAGATGTGGTTGTTGAGGGCTTGGGCGTGTGGTAAGTTGCACTGTATTTCCTCTTGCGCTCCAGCGTCTGGGGTATAGAGAGCTGGACGCTGCCCACCCTCATCAGCAGGTGGTGTCTCACCCCGCCCAGGACCACGGCCTCTGACCCCTGCAGTAGTTGGACGCCCACGCCCTCATCCCCTACCCCTAGCCCTCGGGTTCAACATTTTCAAAATTTAAGTGTAAACTGTAAATTTTTTTGTGTTTTGTGTTTTTTGTGTTTTTTTTTTTCTTTTTCTTTTTTTTTTTTTTTTACAAAACGATCAGAAGAAATCACACAGCAACCACAGAAGATGATGATGATTGCTATGGCTAGTCTCTAACCTACACTGACAGCACACAACAGGATTTTGTGCTGTGTCTGTGATGACTTTCAGTTTTGAATAAAAAAAAAAAAGCGGCAGACTGTGCCTTATTCAATCAAACCCCTAATAAATTGTCCCACTTATGGGTTTGAGATGGATATGTGTGTCACTAAGAGCTAAATAGAACGTTCGCAAGTCTCCCTGCAAATTCATCACAATATGGTACTAGCTGCACTACTAGTGCCAGCAAGGCCAGCCACAAGAAAATAAAAAAAAATATATATATAACGCTATTGTAGCCCTAAGAAAGCCAGTTGGGTTCTTGTATGGCTAGTTTCTAACCTACACTGACAGCACACAACTGGATTTTGTGCTGTGCCTGTGATGATGACTTTTAGTTTTGAAAAAAAAATAAAAGTAAAAAAAAAATCGTCAGACTGTGCCTAATTCAATCAAACCCCTAATAAATTGTCCCACTTAGGTTTTTGAGATGGATATGTGTGTCACTAAGAGCTAAATAGAACGTTCGCAAGTCTCCCTGCAAATTCGTCACAATATGGTACTGGCTGCACTACTAGTGCCAGTAAGGCCAGCCACAAGCAAAGAAAAAAAAAATGTTCTAGCCCTAACAAGGGCTGTTGGGTTCTTGTAGACTCACTCCTGCCTAACAGTAAGCTAATATAACACCCTAACGCTATCCCAGCAGCAGCTCTCTCCCTAACGGCATCCAGACAGAGAATGATGCGAGCAGCGCGGGCAGGGGCTAGTGTATTCCAGGGTCACCTGATCAGGCCAGCCAACCACTGCTATCGGCGTGTAAGTGTACCACGTCATGCTGGGTGGAGTGCAGAGTCTCCTGGCTTGTGATTGGCTCTGTTTCTGGCCACCAAAAATCAAAACAGCGGGAGATGCCATTTTCTTGAGCTGGAAAAATCTTTGTCCGAGCAACGAGCAGTTTCGAGTACGCTACTGCTCGAACGAGCATCAAGCTCGGACGAGTGTGTTCGCTCATCTCTAGTCTTAGCCCATTTGAATTGAACATTGGATACCTGGCCATCGTCCATTTCACTGAAATGAGAAAGCAATCTACTGCAGTCCTCTAGAAGTGAATAATAACATATGTGCACCAGAACTTCATTTATAAGGGGCACATTTTTGATCATTTCCGGTTCCCAGTGTTCAAAGCCCTATTGATCAAATATTAATATCTATAAAAAGTTGATAAATGTAATTAATAGAAGAATCCCCTTTAATCACTTGTGAAAACCACAGTACTATTAAGTGAAAAGCTGAGCCTTTTGCATATTGCATTAACCCCTTAAGGACGCAGCCATTTTGTAGCTTAAAGCTCAGCCCCATTTCTTGGATTCGGACTTGCATCGCTTTATATGGTTATAACTTTTGAACTTCATAAAACGAAAAAGCACAGTGTGTGGAGTTTCTCTAAGGCAGTGGTCTAGGACGGGAGATTCTCCAATTCTCCCCTATAGCCGCATTCAATGAACAATGTCCAAAAATATGACCACACAGGTAACTTTGCACAAACGTGTTATTTTTACTTCATGAATTCACTTCCATACATTAATCATTAGAACTTTCATTTGTTCCATCAATACACATAGAAAATTGTACATTTCTCATTAGTGTTCATTTGCTTGCAATGATATTAATTAGAGATGAGCGAGCACTAAAATGCTCGGGTACTCGTTATTCGAGACGAACTTTTCCCGATGCTCGAGTGCTCGTTTCGAGTAACGAGCCCCATTGAAGTCAATGGGAGACTCGAGCATTTTTCAAGGGGACCAAGGCTCTGCACAGGGAAGCTTGGCCAAACACCTGGGAACCTCAGAAAAGGATGGAAACACCACGGAAATGGACAGGAAACAGCAGGGGCAGCATGCATGGATGCCTCTGAGGCTGCTTAATCGCACCATTATGCCAAAATTATGGGCAACAGCATGGCCATGACAGAGTGACCGAATGAGGCTAGATAGCATCTAAAACATCCAATAATTGACCCTGACACTATAGGGGATGGCATGCAGAGGCAGCGGCAGCGGCAGCAGCGGCAGGCTAGAGAGTGTCATGGCAACATACCCTAAATGGACTCAGGCTTCAAACCAATGGGTGGCAGAGAGGAACCAAAGGAGGTGAGCAAGAAGCGCTCAAATAATATCGGTACATGATAAAAGTTTGCCAGTATATTTTGTGGATTACACAGCAGGGTGGCGACAAAGTTAACATGGAAGCCATGAAAACAATCCAAAATTCTGCCTGACACAGCTCGTTTGATAAGGGGACCATATATGGAGGCAGTGAACTAGTAGTAGATTAAAGGTGCTGCAGTTAAAACTATGTTAGTTGGACCTTGGCATGGAGCTGGCGCTCCGCTGCCAGGCAAGCTTTCGCCAATCCAAGCCCCTGTCTCTAGGCTACTCCCCAAACAGCACTTCTAAGAACCTTTTGTATAAGATCAAGTGTAGTAGCGTTCTTATAAGTTTGGGATATGGCGGGTGAGGGGAATGTAAACAGATGCGCAAGAAGCGCTGAAATAATATCGGTAAATGGTAAAAGTTTGCCAGTGTATTTTGTGGATAACACAGCAGGGTGGCGACAAAGTTAACAAGTTTGATGTGGAATGCCCTGTAATAGCTCTTGGGCGGTGTGCCTTTTATCGCCTAGGCTCAGCAGTTTGAGCACCGCCTGCTGTCGCTTAGCGACGGCACTGCTGCTGTGCCTAGAGCTACCGACTGATGGCGCCATGCCCACGGATGGTAATTTGGAGGAGGAGGAGGAGGTGGAGGAGGGGTGGGAGGAGGAAGAGGTATAGTAGGCCTTTTTTAGACCTGGACCGAGGTAGGCCCCGCAATCCTCTGCGTCGGCAGTATATGACCAGCCCCAGGGTCAGACTCGGTCCCAGCCTGCACTAAGTTAAGTGTAGTAGCGTTCTTATAAGTTTGGGATATGGCGGGTGAAGGGAATGTAAACAGATGCGCAAGAAGCGCATGATGCGCATGGAGCTGGCGCTCCGCTGCCAGGCGAGCTTTCGCCAATCCAAGCCCCTGTCTCTAGGCTACTCCCCAAACAGCACTTCTAAGAACCTTTTGTATAAGATCAAGTGTAGTAGCGTTCTTATAAGTTTGGGATATGGCGGTGAGGGGAATGTAAACAGATGCGCAAGAAGCGCATGATGCGCATGGAGCTGGCGCTCCGCTGCCAGGCGAGCTTTCGCCAATCCAAGCCCCTGTCTCTAGGCTACTCCCCAAACAGCACTCCTAAGAACCTTTTGAATAAGATCAAGTGTAGTAGCGTTCTTATAAGTTTGGGATATGGCGGGTGAGGGGAATGTAAACAGATGCGCAAGAAGCGCATGATGCGCATGGAGCTGGCGCTCCGCTGCCAGGCGAGCTTTCGCCAATCCAAGCCCCTGTCTCTAGGCCACTCCCCAAACAGCACTTCTAAGAACCTTTTGTATAAGATCAAGTGTAGTAGCGTTCTTATAAGTTTGGGATATGGCGGGTGAGGGGAATGTAAACAGATGCGCAAGAAGCGCATGATGCGCATGGAGCTGGCGCTCCGCTGCCAGGCGAGCTTTCGCCAATCCAAGCCCCTGTCTCTAGGCTACTCCCCAAACAGCACTTCTAAGAACCTTTTGTATAAGATCAAGTGTAGTAGCGTTCAAGTTTAGGATATGGCGGGTGAGGGGAATGTAAACAGATGCGCAAGAAGCGCTGAAATAATATCCGTAAATGGTAAAAGTTTGCCAGTGTATTTTGTGGATAACACAGCAGGGTGGCGACAAGGTTAACAACTTTGATGTGGAATCCATGAAAACAACCCAAATTTCGGCCTGACACACCTCGTTTGATAAAGGGACGATGTATGGAGGCAGCTATATAAACGACTTTTGGAGGTAGCAATGGAGACAACGTGTGGAGGCTGCTATGGAGACAATTCAATTTGGATAGTGCCTGTATGTGGCAGTCCAAAAAAGTTTTCAAACCAGAGGAGCAGGTAGGTGGCCCTCCAGAAAAATGGAATAGATTGAGTGCCTGTATGTGGCAGTCCAAAAAAGTTTTCAAACCAGAGGAGCAGGTAGGTGGCCCTCCAGAAAAATGGAATAGATTGAGTGCCTGTATGTGGCAGTCCAAAAAAGTTTTCAAACCAGAGGAGCAGGTAGGTGGCCCTCCAGAAAAATGGAATAGATTGAGTGCCTGTATGTGGCAGTCCAAAAAAGTTTTCAAACCAGAGGAGCAGGTAGGTGGCCCTCCAGAAAAATGGAATAGATTGAGTGCCTGTATGTGGCAGTCCAAAAAAGTTTTCAAACCAGAGGACCGGGTCGGTGGCCCTCCAGAAAAATTTAATGCATAAAGTACTATAGGTAGAGCCAGTGGGCCCTGTCAAAAAATAGCCAGTTTCCTCTGCTTTACTGTACAAAGAGCAGGAGAAGGAGGAAAATGAGGAGGAGGAGGAGGAGTGGATAAATTATTCAGGTTGAGCTTCCTTCACCTGCTGGAGATTGGAAATTAGGAGAAATCCATGCTTTATTCATCTTGATAAGCGTCAGCCTGTCAGCGCTGTCAGTCGACAGGCGTGTACGCTTATCGGTGATGATGCCACCAGCTGCACTGAAAACCCGCTCGGACAAGACGCTAGCGGCAGGGCAGGCAAGAACCTCCAAGGCGTACAGCGCCAGTTCGTGCCACATGTCCAGCTTTGAAACCCAGTAGTTGTAGGGAGCTGTGTGATCATTTAGGACGATGGTATGGTCAGCTACGTACTCCCTCACCATCTTTCTGTAAAGATCAGCCCTACTCTGCCGAGACTGGGGACAGGTGACAGTGTCTTGCTGGGGTGACATAAAGCTGGCAAAAGCCTTGTAAAGCGTACCCTTGCCAGTGCTGGACAAGCTGCCTGCTCGCCTACTCTCCCTCGCTACTTGTCCCGCAGCACTACGCACTCTGCCGCTAGCGCTGTCAGAAGGGAAATACTGTTTCAGCTTGTGCACCAGGGCCTGCTGGTATTCATGCATTCTCACACTCCTTTCCTCTCCAGGGATGAGAGTGGAAAGATTTTGCTTGTACCGTGGGTCCAGGAGAGTGAACACCCAGTAATCGGTGCTGGAATAAATTCTTTGAACGCGAGGGTCACGGGATAGGCAGCCTAGCATGAAATCTGCCACATGCGCCAGAGTACCAACGCGTAAGAATTCGCTCCCCTCACTGGCCTGACTGTCCATTTCCTCCTCCTCCAACTCCTCCAATTCCTCTTCTTCTGCCCATACACGCTCAACAGTGAAGGACTCAACAATGGTCCCCTCTTGTGTCTCGCCAACATTCTCCTCCTCTTCCTCCTCCACCTCCACCTCCTCCGATATGCGCTGAGAAACAGACCTAAGGGTGCTTTGGCTATCAACAAGGGAATCTTCTTCCCCCGTCTCTTGTGAGGAGCGCAAAGCTTCCGACTTCATGCTGACCAGAGAGTTTTTCAACAGGCCAAGCAGCGGGATGGTGAGGCTGATGATGGCGGCATCGCCACTGACCATCTGTGTTGACTCCTCAAAGTTACTCAGCACCTGACAGATATCAGACATCCACGTCCACTCCTCATTGTAGACTTGAGGAAGCTGACTGACCTGACTACCAGTTCTGGTGGAAGTTGACATCTGGCAGTCTACAATCGCTCGGCGCTGCTGGTAAACTCTGGATAACATGGTCAGTGTTGAATTCCACCTCGTGGGCACGTCGCACAACAGTCGGTGAGCGGGCAGTTGGAGGCGGCGCTGCGCTTCCCTGAGAGTGGCAGCATCTGTGCTGGACTTCCTGAAATGCGCACAGATGCGGCGCACCTTCGTGAGCAAATCAGACAGATTGGGGTATGTCTTGAGGAAACGCTGAACTATCAGATTTAACACATGGGCCAGGCATGGCACATGTGTCAGTCTGCCGAGTTGCAGAGCCGCCACCATGTTACGGCCGTTGTCACACACAACCATGCCTGGCTTCAGGTTCAGCGGTGCCAGCCACAGATCAGTCTGCGCCGTGATGCCCTGTAATAGTTCTTGGGCGGTGTGCCTTTTATCGCCTAGGCTCAGCAGTTTGAGCACCGCCTGCTGTCGCTTAGCGACGGCACTGCTGCTGTGCCTAGAGCTACCGACTGATGGCGCCATGCCCACGGATGGTCGTTCGGAGGAGGAGGTGGAGGAGGGGTGGGAGGAGGAGGAGGCATAGTAGGCCTCAAACACCTGGACCGAGGTAGGCCCCGCAATCCTCGGCGTCGGCAGTATATGACCAGCCGCAGGGTCACACTCGGTCCCAGCCTCCACCAAGTTAACCCAATGTGCCGTCAGAGATATATAGTGGCCCTGCCCGGCAGCACTCGTCCACGTGTCCGTGGTCAGGTGGACCTTGTCAGAAACGGCGTTGGTCAGGGCACGGATTATGTTGTCTGACACGTGCTGGTGCAGGGCTGGGACGGCACATCGGGAAAAGTAGTGGCGGCTGGGGACCGAATACCGAGGGGCGGCCGCCGCCATGAGGCTGCGAAAGGCCTCGGTCTCTACTAGCCTATAGGGCAGCATCTCCAGGCTTAGCAATCTGGAGATGTGCACATTAAGGGCTTGGGCGTGCCGGTGGGTTGCACTATATTTGCGTTTCCGCTCCAGCGTCTGGGGTATGGAGAGCTGAACGCTGGTGGATGCTGTGGAGGATCGTGGAGGCGACGATGGGGTTTTTGTGGCAGGGTCCTGGGCAGGGGGCTGACTATCAGCTGACACAGGGGAAGGAGCAGTGGTGTGCACGGCCGGAGGTGAACGCGCTTGTTGCCACTGAGTGGGGTGTTTAGCATTCATATGCCTGCGCATACTGGTGGTAGTTAAGCTAGTAGTGGTGGAACCCCTGCTGATCCTGGTTTGGCAAATGTGGCACACCACAGTCCGTCGGTCATCCGGTGTTTCCTTAAAGAACCTCCAGACTTCTGAAAATCTAGCCCTCGCCGCAGGAGCCCTTGCCACGGGAGCTTCACTAGTTGACACATTTGGCGCTGATGCACCAGCTCTGGCCCTGCCTCTCCGTCTGGCCCCACCACTGCCTCTTCCAACCTGTTCTGGTCGAGGACTCTCCTCCGTCTCAGAAGCACTGTGTTCACCCGGCCTCTCAACCCAGCTTGGGTCTGTCACCTCATCATCCTCCGATCCCTCAGTCTGCTCCCCCCTCGGACTTCCTGCCCTGACAACAACTTCCCCACTGTCTGACAACCGTGTCTCCACATCGTCGGACACCTCTTTACACACTTCTTCCAGTACGTCAACAAGGTCATCATCACCCACAGACTGCGACTGGTGGAAAACCTGGGCATCGGAAAATTGCTCATCAGCAACCGGACAAGTGGTTTGTGACTGTGGGAATGGTCCAGAAAACAGTTCCTCAGAGTATGCCGGTTCAAATGGCAAATTTTGCTGGGAGGGGGCAGACTGGGGGGGAGGAGGCTGAGGTGCAGGAGCTGGAGGAGTGCCGATTTCGGTGACATGGGTGGACTGCGTGGAAGACTGACTGGTGGACAAATTGCTCGAAGCATTGTCGGCAATCCACGACATCACCTGTTTGCACTGTTCTGGCCTCAACAGTGCTCTACCACGATTCCCAGTAACTTCAGACATGAACCTAGGGAGTGTAGCTCTGCGGCGTTCCCCTGCTCCCTCATAAGCAGGTGGTGTCTCACCCCGCCCAGGACCACGGCCTCTGACCCCTGCAGTAGTTGGACGCCCACGTCCCCGCCCTCGTCCTCTACCCCTAGTCCTCGGGTTAAACATTTTGAAAATGAGAGTTATAACTTGAATTTTTTTTTTAACTTTTTTTTTTTTTTTTGTTTTTTTTTGTGTTTTTTAGTTTTTAAAACCAAACGATGCTATCCTATTGCTATGGCTATTTTATAGCCAAGTATGAAAGCACACTGCTATGCCAGATGAGATGACGCTGAGTTATGAAAAAAATAAACGTAAAATAAAAAAGGAAATGGCAGACTGTGCCTAATTGAAATACAACCCCGGGCCCTAATAAATTTTCCCACTTCGGTCTTTGCGATGGATATGTGCGTCACTAAAACACAGTGGTCGCAAGTCTGACTCCAAATTGCTCACAATTTACTAGTAGATGCACTGCAACAACTACAGCCACCAGCAGATCAACCAGAAATCAAATATATATAACGCTACTGTAGGCGTAATTAAGCCGTTTGTATTCTCCTATGGCTATTTTCTAGCCAAGTATTACAGCACACTACTATGCCAGATGAGATGACGCTGAGTTATGAAAAAAATAAACGTAAAATAAAAAAGGAAATGGCAGACTGTGCCTAATTGAAATACAACCCCGGGCCCTAATAAATTTTCCCACTTCGGTCTTTGCGATGGATATGTGCGTCACTAAAACACAGTGGTCGCAAGTCTGACTCCAAATTGCTCACAATTTACTAGTAGATGCACTGCAACAACTACAGCCACCAGCAGATCAACCAGAAATCAAATATATATAACGCTACTGTAGGCGTAATTAAGCCGTTTGTATTCTCCTATGGCTATTTTCTAGCCAAGTATTACAGCACACTACTATGCCAGATGAGATGACGCTGAGTTATGAAAAAAATAAACGTAAAATAAAAAAGGAAATGGCAGACTGTGCCTAATTGAAATACAACCCCGGGCCCTAATAAATTTTCCCACTTCGGTCTTTGCGATGGATATGTGCGTCACTAAAACACAGTGGTCGCAAGTCTGACTCCAAATTGCTCACAATTTACTAGTAGATGCACTGCAACAACTACAGCCACCAGCAGATCAACCAGAAATCAAATATATATAACGCTACTGTAGGCGTAATTAAGCCGTTTGCATTCTCCTATGGCTATTTTCTAGCCAAGTATTACAGCACACTACTATGCCAGATGAGATGACGCTGAGTTATGAAAAAAATAAACGTAAAATAAAAAAGGAAATGGCAGACTGTGCCTAATTGAAATACAACCCCGGGCCCTAATAAATTTTCCCACTTCGGTCTTTGCGATGGATATGTGCGTCACTAAAACACAGTGGTCGCAAGTCTGACTCCAAATTGCTCACAATTTACTAGTAGATGCACTGCAACAACTACAGCCACCAGCAGATCAACCAGAAAACAAATATATATAACGCTACTGTAGGCGTAATTAAGCCGTTTGTATTCTCCTATGGCTATTTTCTAGCCAAGTATTACAGCACACTACTATGCCAGATGAGATGACACTGAGTTATTAAAACAATAAACGTAAAATAAAAAGAAACTGGCAGACTGTGCCTAATTCTACTCAAACCCCTAATAAATTTTCCCACTTTGGTGTTTGAGGTGGATATGTGTGTCACTAAGAGCTAAACACAACGGTAGCAAGTCCCCCTGCTAATTCCTCACAATATGGTACTAGCTGCAAATAAAAAAAAAAAAAAAATTATAACGTTATTGTAGCCCTAAGAAGGGCTGTTGGGTTCTTTTAGAATCACTCCTGCCTAACAGTAAGCTAATAGAACACCCTAACGCTTTCCCTGACCAGCAGCAGCTCTCTCCCTAGCGGCATCCAGACAGAGAATGATCCGAGCAGCGCGGGCAGCGGCTAGTCTATCCCAGGGTCACCTGATCTGGCCAGCCAACCACTGCTATCTACGTGTAAGGGTACCACGTCATGCTGGGTGGAGTGCAGAGTCTCCTGGCTTGTGATTGGCTCTGTTTCTGGCCGCCAAAAAGCAAAACGGCGGGAGCTGCCATTTTCTCGAGCGGGCGAAATACTCGTCCGAGCAACGAGCAGTTACGAGTACACTAATGCTCGATCGAGCATCAAGCTCGGACGAGTATGTTCGCTCATCTCTAATATTAATACCTTCGGATCATATGCACCAGTTACTGCTTCAATTATTCAAAACTTTGAGTCCGATATATACGGTACATAAAATTATAGCATACTGGGCTAGACTCACGTCAACTTGATCCCCAGGGCAGAGACTGTACCTCATTTAGACACCTAACCACAATCTAGTAAGCTCCATGTTGGTTGTGACGTTTCGAGGGACATGCCCCCTTCCTCAGACATGGCAAGCTCTCATTCATTACCACAAGTTATAGTGACCACTACCGGAAACCCCTGTGTATATATAACACTACATATATAAAGTTAAAAACATGATAAGTATTATCCTTATGCATAACCTAACTATACTAACATCAGTCATAATACTATTAATGAGTCTAATCACAGATAAACATTAAAGTTACATTCTTCATTCAACCCTTTCGGGCTTTTTGTCTCCAATCTGCAAATCCAGTATACCTCTCTCTGTAGGAGGCGTTTTTTTACCTGTTACTTATCCTTCCCAAAAACCTCCTCTAATACCATGCATCTCAATTCTGATACCTGATGTCTCTGTTCTTTAAAGTGTCTCGCCACTATAGTTTCTCCATATTTTCCCTTTTCTAATTTCCCTTCATTTACATTAGAGTCAGCAACTGTCATTACACTATCTTGTTTCCCATATATTCTAATCGCGGACCTATGTTCATTTATTCGTATCTTAATCTATCTCGAGTCTGCCCTACATACATTTTGCCACAAGGGCATTTCAGTGCATAAATTACATTCTTGCTGTTACATGAGTGCCACCCTTTAATCATTATACTTGTACCATACGGGGGATGCGATAGTTTTTCCCCTTTGATAATGGAACTACAGTTCTGGCATGACAAACATGCATGGGTCCCACTTCGTCTAGCTCGTAGTTTATCCTTCTCGATGTCTGCTCGTATAAGCCGATTGGCTAATGATTTGCCCTTTTTAAACACAAATCTAGCTTTTTCTTTAAAAAGTTGTCCATATTAAACAGATTAAACAATGGAGGTGGTGGAGGAATGAATAATTTAACTTCCTTGGGGAGGTGGTGTGAGGATCGTATTTAAGCATATCCCAATGTTTAAGGATGGTGTTCTTAATCAAATTGGAATGGTTGTCATATGTTAAAACGAAAAGATGTCCCTTGTTATTTCTCTTCTGGTTTGGACCTGGTTGTCGTAATTTTTGCCATTTTTTCTCCTGTGCTACCTGTTTACTAACCTTAACCATTTCCCTTCTACAATAACCCTTCTCAACAAACTTCTCGATCATTTTTTGACTATGTAGTTCATATTCTTAATCATCATTGCAAATACGCCGTGTTCTTAAAAATTGACCCTTAGGGTACCTGGATGGTGGAAGCTTGATCTATTTCAGAGGTTATTTTTGACTGTCGGCTTTGAATACAGTGTGGTAGTAAGTCTTCCCTCTTTTAAAATCACTATAATTTTTGTATTGCTGTCTTCCAGGTGGCATAACATTTTTAATTTTTTGGTTATGCAGCTGGTTGATGGCTTGTGTTTTGCGGGACATGTTGTACTTTACACCAGTATCATTCTGGAGTTACATTTGTTTTTTTGATCACTTTTTATTGCATTTTTTGTGGGATTGAATAGGTAAAAATCATAATTTTTGGATGGTTTATAACTGCGTTCATCATGCAGGTTCAATAATTATTTACTGTTATTCTACGGGTTGTTATGGATGCGGTGATACATGTGGGGTTTGTGTTATGATTTGGACTTTTTTTGGCGTTATATGTCTCTTCATATGTTTTGGGGCACTTTACACTTTTTTACTTTTTCCACCATGGGACATGAACAAGCAATCATCTGCTTGTAACCGCGGGTGTTACACTGGGGTGTCGACTATTAGTTATAGCCGGTACCCCGTGTTTCCTGATGGCGGTTCGGCTCAGATCTTGAGTTGAACCGGCATTGGCTCTGGGTCCGATATATATCGGACGCAGAGTGGGAAGGTGTTAGACACCCCAGGCTAACACCATTAAATGCTTCTGGAGTCAATCCTGCTGGAGGCATCTATATACTGATCCATTACTATGACAGCCAGAAGTCTCCTTGACACAAGCAGGGAAAGATCACCTCCAATACTGCCATCTACTGCAATACAGTATTATTGCAGTATATAGCAGGAGTTATCAGACTTCTGGGGTTAAAGTTTTCTATAAATTCAATATTTCAGTTCTATATATACAGTAAAAAACTTTTAAAAAAGGGAAAATAATTTTAAATAATCCTAAAAGTTTAAATCATCAAAATAAACATAAAACAAAATAAACTAAATAAACCAAAAAGTCTCAATCTTTCACAACGGTTATTCCCGACACTGATCCTCATAATGGAAATTTGCACCCACTTTTTCACCATTTTGCAACATATAAAAAATGTCATGAAGTGATCAATACAGTCCCAGAAATGGTAGCAATAAAAATGTCAGATTGTCCTCCAAAAAAATGGCAATTATAAAAAATGAAGCTTATAAAAAAAGATATTAACGTCAAAATAAGGAAAAAATTAAATAATTGTTTTTGTAGAAAAAGTTTTAATTTTAAAAATATTATAATTATTTAAACATAAAAGGAAGGTGTCATTTAAAACATACAGTTTAAAGAAAACCTACCATTTGATTTGATGCAGTATGAACTAAACATACCTTGAGAATACCTTAGCTACACTGTTGCAGGATCATATCCTAGTTAATCCCTGAGCTCAGTGGTTTTGCTGATAAAACAGAGATACCATTAGGATAATGAAGCTTTCTCACTCCTTTCTGGCTCCTTCAGCTCTTGTCTAGCACATGGCTGCAGGAGAGAATGACATCATCTAGCTTGTGCCTGGAGGCAGAATAATTAATTGCTGGGCGTGGCCTAGCGGGGAATGGAGTAGGATGCACGGCGCCAGAGCTCCTCTACCCGAATCCTGAACGAATCCTGTGGCACTCACCTGCACCATGCCAGGATCGAGAAAGGAGGCAGAGGAACGCAGACGAGCCGCGGCAGTGTAGCGAAAGACCCCTCCAATCGGCAAATGCCGGGTAGCAAGCGCAGTAAGCCTGGGGAGAAACACAGGAAGTGCAGCTCCCAAGATGGTGCCCGGAACACTCAAGGGGAGCGCATGGCGCGGTCACTGCGGGCGGAGACCGCTGCCAGACTGAGTGGTTTTGCCAAAAGAAGGGGCAGCAGCAGCAGCATGTCTCAGCCAGGAACATCAAGTAAGCCAGATAGGACTCAGATAGGACTCAATAGGACTCAAGCCAGATAGGACTCAATGTCGGAGGCAGAGGAGGAGGATACAGTGACAGCAGCCACAGGGATGCAGGAAGGGAGAGAAGATCCCCAAGAGTCTGATATTGAGGCTGAACCTACACTGGCAGATATTCTTAGAGCAGTGCAACATAATACATCTACACTGCTAAAATTGACAGGCCGAGTGGATAGCCTGAAAGAGGACATTTTACTGATGCGGCAAGATATTCATAAAGTTGCAGAAAGAACGACTGTCGTGGAGACTTGAATTGGTAAGGTGGAAGGAGTGATACCCCCTCTACGGCAGGATTTCCGGGAGCAATCCCAGGCCTTGATAGCCCTCCAGGCAAAAGCTGATGACCTGGAAAATCGGCTGCGCCACAACAATATGAGGATTGTTGGAATGCCGGAAAAGATAGAAGGTCAGAGCCCGGATGAATACTTTGAAAAGTGGCTTGCGGAGACCTTTGGAAGAGAGAACCTAACTCCACTATTTGCAGTAGAACGAGCTCATCGGGTACCCACGAGACCATTACAGCCCGGCAGACCGCCGCGACCCGTACTCATCAAGCTGCTGCACTTTAAGGACCGGGACCGGATCCTACGCATGGCCCGGGATAGAAATTATATCATGGTGAGCGGGGTGAGAGTGGCCTTCTATCAAGATTTTTCAGCTGAAGTCCAAAAGAAGCGGATGCAATTCTTGGACATCAAACGGCGCTTGAGGGCATTGGATGTCGCCTATTCCATGTTGTACCCGGCCCGGCTGAGGGTGGTGGCACTTGGTACCACTCATTTTTTTGATACACCAAGAGCAGCGCTGCAATGGCTGGACACTCCTGAGGCCCGATTGAGGGGACGACCTGAAGACCTGGGAGGGGCCTGATCAGCTGCTCGAGCAGTAAGGGGCAGAGTGGAAGCCCACTGAAGGGAACTTTGCTAAGATTTCTGGGGGCTTTTATATATCCTTGTTATAAGTTCAGTATGTGTCTTAACCTTCCTTTTTCTTTTAGTTATTTAGTTAACATGATTAATAATGCTGCTGCCTTAGCAGTAGCACAGGTGGGAGCTACATGGGATGTGGCTAGGTGAAGGAGCTGCAGTATATAACATCACAGGAGGCGGAGTGTTTGGGAAAGAATAGACATTCTCCGGGAGAATGTGGAGGAAAATTGCGATGGGATTGGGAGTTCAATGTAACACGCATGTACATGCTAGAATGCTAAATGTTTTCCCTGTTCCTCTTTGAAGGGAAGAATTGTTTATGTTGGGGGAGTTGGAGGGTTTGGATGGGGTAGGTGGGGGTGAGTTTGGTCTGGCTGGACACATGGAGCAGGAGCTATCTTCTTATGGGAGCTACAAAGGGAGGTAGGTGGGTAATGTGTTGTGATGGCAACTTTAAGGGACTTTCCTGGAATGTCCGGGGCATGGGAAGCACAAAGAAAAAGCGGGCCATATTTGACTATATAAGGAATAATGCTGCAACGATGATAGGATTGCAGGAAACCCACTTGACGAGAGATACTGTGACTTTGATTCACAGGGCGTGGTTGGGGCATAAATTCCATGCTTTTCACACCACATATTCTAGGGGGGTAAGCCCTATCAACAGATAGCTAAATCACTCCCATTTACACTCTATTCTTCTTACTCAGATTCAGAAGGGAGATATGTGGTGGTACATTGCCGAGTATACCATTGGGAATGTGTAGTGGTGGTATTATATATTCCGCCGCCTTACTCTTGTGTGCGTGAATTGGTAAAGAAATTAGAGGCATTGCCGGATGTGCCCTGGCTAATAATGGGGAACTTTAATAAGGTATTATGTGAGGGAAGGGACAGATTAAACAATGGAGGTGGTGGAGGAATGAATAATTTAACTTCCTTGGGGAGGTGGTGTGAGGAGACAGGCCTTCATGACCTGTGGCGGGAGACAGGCCTTCATTCATCTATGCCAGTATTCCTGTGTTGCATCTACATATGGCTCTCGTATAGATATGGTTTTAGGCACGGAAAGGGCAATATCAGCTGTGGTAGACATTAAGAACTTGCCATGGGCACTGTCGGATCACTCCCTATCTTACTGACAGTAAACTGCGGGGGGGGGGGTTCGTATTAAGGGTTGGTGGCGCATTAATGCTTTCTGGCTGCGATTGATAGATGGGATGACAGTAAAGGGCCTCTTAAAGGAATATCTGGAATATAATGAGGGGTCCGTCTCTAGAGTGGTACTATGGGACGCCATGAAAATGTTCCTGCAAGGGGCTCTGGCTGGAGAAATTAAAAAGGTTAAAACTAGACAAATTGGAATGGTGTTACAAGATAGAGTGAGGGAAGAAGTAGAGCAACATATTCAAAGTGGCACACGAGAGGCAGAGGTGGGGTGGATAGCAGCACAGAAACAGTTAAAACAGCATATGCTGGAACAGGCAGAGAACAAGCTTATGTTCCTGAAGGAACAGTTCTATGCCGAGGGGGAACAAACGGGGAAACTACTAGCGAGGATGGAAAATGCCCGGAGGACTAATCCATATATATATATGGATTGAAGAATGTTGAAGGGAGAGAAGTAACGAATACGAGGGGAATATTAGAGGTGTCGAGTACCTATTATAGACAACTGTATTCCTCCAGAGCCAATTATTCAAGGTCACAACTGGATTCTTATTTAGAAGGGGTAAGTATGCCCAGACTAAGTGCAGAGGCGAGGGACATGCTGGAAACCCCAATTTCTCTAGAAGAATTGGAACAGGCAATGGGGGTTATGGCCAATGATAAGGCACCAGGGATGGATGGCCTTCCCATAGAAGTATTTAAAGAGTTTGGGGAGATACTATTACCGCAGTGGTTGGAAACACTGAAAGAAAGCATGGAACAGGGTAGTCTACTAGTTTCCTGTTATGAGACACTGATAGTGCTCCTTAAAAAGGGGAAAGATGCAAAGTTGCCGGAGTCATATAGGCCGGTATCTCTTCTGACGGCAGATGTCAAACTGTTAGCCAAAGTATTGGCGAATCGGTTAGGCATAGTAGTGGGGTCTGTGGTGCACCGAGATCAATCGGGGTTTATCTCCTCCAAATCGACGGCTTTAAACCTCCGGAGATTATTTCTGAATCTACAGGCTGCAGAGCGGAACAGGGACAGAACTGCGGTGGTATCCTTAGATGCCACCAAGGATTTTGATAGCATAGAATGGGAGTATCAATGGGCAGTATTAGAGAAGCTAGGGTTTGGACCTAATTTCATACAGTGGTTCCGTTTTTTGTATAAATCACCGGTGGCAAATGTGAGGGTGAACGGAGGGGTTTCTGAACAATTCCAGCTGCAGAAAGGTACAAGGCAGGGGTGCCCTCTATCGCCCCTTTTGTTCGCTCTAGCTATTGAGCCTCTGGCCTGCATGGTTCATCAGCATCCAGCCATAAAAGGCTTTAGATATACAGGGGGGGGGGAGAAAGGGTTGCATTATATGCGGACGATATGCTATTATTCTTGGCGGAGGACCAGACTGCATTGCCAATAGTAATGGAAGTGCTGGAGCATTTTGGGAGATTTTACGGTATTCGGATTAACTGGCCGAAGTCGGCATTGCTTCCCCTGTCTAGAAACTATCCAGGGCCGATACAGGAGGGTGAAATTCCGATAGTGGAAGATGGGGAGTAAAGGAAGTCAATACCCAACATTAGTATTGATGCAGAGAATATGGAAGGTCTTCAAACAGGGATAATAGGGATAGGACCTTGGACAAAGTATACTCCATTATTGAATAATCCATATCTGGGAGAGGTTTATATGCTGGAACATATCCAAAGCTGGAAACAGAAAGGTTTAAGATATTTAAGACAGGTATATGATGGATCAAACCTTAAGTCCTTTAGTCAACTGGCGGAGGAATTTGAGATACCCAGGAATATGTTTTATCAGTATTTGCAGTTAAGTTACAGGCGCAATTTGGATCTGAGGAGATCCAGCTTTCATCATTAGGAGTCATGACAGGGGTAGTGCAATCATGAGGAGTCTTATCTCAATACTAGATGGTGCGATAATGGATAAGCGGATGGGTGATTTAATGGACACAACCTTGAGGTCGGGGAATTACCGGATGATGAATGGGAGGAGATTATAGAGTCTCCACATAATTATCTTTGAATGTAGCACAGAGGTGGTCCCACCTATTCCTATTGCACAGGGCATATAGGACCCTGGTAGTGTTGCATAAGATGGGGTTGAGGGTGGTCACAAGCTGCCTGCGGTGCCTAGCTGAGAGGGCCGATATATTACATATGTTTTGGAGGTGCCTGGAGCTAAGGGGGCTGTGGAATAAAACCCAGCGTTTGGTACAGAAGGTGTATGGAGTCCAGATCCAGCAGGATCCTAAAGTGTGTGTATTGGGATATGTGGGTGGGATAGAGGCCACAGAATAGACAGCAATGGCTAAGGTGCTGTATCAAGTGCGTAAGACTATTGCAAGGCACTGGTTGGACGCTGATCCGCCGAGGATGTCGGAAATCCCAAGCTCACTGAATAACACAATTAAGATGGAATTAGGGGTATACCTGAAGAGAAATTCAGTCAAGAAATTTGGGAAACAATGGAAAAAATGGTTGGAGTGTCCAGGAATGGGAACAGAGGATTTGATTCGGAGATGGCAGAGGGTTTGCCCTGAAGGATAGCTGGAATTGGGAGGGAAAAGTAAATGGGGGTTGAAGGAGATAGCTCTTTGGGAGATGGATTATGGGGTATTTTTTGAGGAGTTCGGGGGGGGGGGAACGATTATATGTTCAGAGCTAATGTTCTACTTACACAGTTGAGATTATGATATCTGTTTATGTATGCTGTAATATGTGCAACACCCCTGCCGATGCAAGGCAGAGGGGTTGTTGCGAATATGTCCCACCATGTAGCTTGCAGCCTGTGTAGGGTCTGATCAGCCCCACAGCATGTCACTACATAACACAGATGAGCACTGCAGCGGTAGAGTCTGCCTGGTAAGGCAGGAGTTAAGTCTAAATGTGATGTAATATGTGTTAACCAATCACAGCAGTTTATGTATTGTATCTGTAAGCTGGGATGCAATTGGAGGAGTAACCACCACCTGACCAGTGGGAGTAACAAAACCCCTGGTCAGGAAAGTTCTAGAGAGCAGTCTAGTCTAGTTAGACAGGAAGACAGACCAGAGCAGGAGAGCTCAGCTCCCTGCCTGAGTGGAGTGAAGAGTGTAGTGAGTTAGTTAGTGAGAGGAAAGGGGTATCATCCTACCTTCAAGGGTGATATCTGAAGCAACCCAGGACAAGCTGAAGAATCCTACTAGGACACAGCTACCTCCCAGCCTGCTCTTTGCATCCAGGCTGGTGATCTACTCCTGTGGCTCCCTCCAACGGCATCTCCAGCATTCTACCATTTGTCAAGGCACGTTGCTACTGTTCCTGTCAGTTCCAAGAAAGAACTGTAAGTTATTTTTGTTCAACGTCTGCCTCCGTCTGATCCCTGCTACTACGGCGGTCACCATTACGGGCACCCTATTCACCACACAGAGACTCCAGACACTAAAGTGTTGCCCCAGGGAGAACCGCTATAGCAGCCTCACCCTCATCATTTCTTGCCAACACCACCCTGATGGAGACCTGCCAGGCTGTAGGACAGCCCTCCGGTTCCCCATACCAAGCACCGTGACACTAGCGTGCCTAGGCCGCAACCGCCAGCCACTCAGGTACTGCGGGCCCCGGCTGTCTCCAGGCCCCAAGAAATGGCTAGGCCCCGTGGGGGATGTTGCATATGTATTGGCTTTAATAAAAGTTACCTGATTTAAAAAAAAAAAAATAATCAATTGCTGCATCATTCCCCAGCTGCTGTGTATGAGTCATCCAGCTCAGGTTGATTAGTGCTTGACTAGTCATGCTTTACACAGCAGCCATTTTAGCTCCTGTGTAATGTGTAAGACAGTCTGTCTCAGCTTTCCCAAGGTCCTGAATGGTATAATTGTTTTTTCAGCAAAACCACTCAGATTTGATTTGATGCATTATGAACTATCATAATGCATCAAATCAAATGGTAGGTTTCCTTTAAGCTGTAAAAACAAAGCTCACAAGGAAATGTCGCAAATGCAGTTTTTTTCTACAATGTAACTGCATTCGTAATTTTTTTCAGCTTCCCAGTACACAGAGTGGATTATTACATACTATCACTAGGAAATATCATTTGTTATAAAGATAAGCCCTTATACAGCTCTGTAAATGGAAAAAATAAAAAAGTTATGGATTTTTAAAGGTGGGGAGCAAAAATTGAATTGAAAAAAATTAAATCATATAAACAAAATAAGAATACAGATCCAACATTTATAATATATATAGTTTAATCAAAGTCTGGCCAAGAAACCCTAGCAAATACATGTGAATTATTGTAAATCAAAGTATATGGTAAATGGTTTAATAAAAAGACTGACGGTTCTAGCTCTCTTGAGGTCTGACAGGAAAAGCTTGTTCAATATCGGTCCCCTAGCTGACATGTAAATGCATATTACAAAACCACAAAGTAACAATCTGATTGGAAGAGTTACTAGCAGAAGCTTTGAAGGTGACAAGTTCTATTTTATCAGTTTGATGGATGAGAAGTCACAGCAGTAGAGATGAGCGAGCACTAAAATGCTCGGGTACTCGTTATTCGAGACGAACTTTTTCCGATGCTCGAGTGCTCGTCTCGAATAACGAGCCCCATTGAAGTCAATGGGAGACTCGAGCATTTTTCAAGGGGACCAAGGCTCTGCACAGGGAAGCTTGGCCAAACACCTGGGAACCTCAGAAAAGGATGGAAACACCACGGAAATGGACAGAAAACAGCAGGGGCAGCATGCATGGATGCCTCTGAGGCTGCTTAATCGCACCATTATGCCAAAATTATGGGCAACAGCATGGCCATGACAGAGTGACCGAATGAGGCTAGATAGCATCTAAAACATCCAATAATTGACCCTGACACTATAGGGGACGGCATGCAGAGGCAGCGGCAGCAGTGGCAGGCTAGAGAGTGTCATGGCGACATACCCTAAATGGACTCAGGTTTCACCAAAGGAGGTGAAATGATTTCCTATGTGAACAAAAGGTTGACGGTATATTTAGTCGATAACACAGCATGGTGGCGACATAGTGACCAAGTTCCATAACGCATCTGGTGAAACACCCTAAAAATGAGCCTGACACAGCTCTTTTAATAAGGGGACAACATGTGGAGGCAGCCATGGAGATGACTTCCATGATTAAGAGCAACAGTATGGGGAATTCATATTGCGCTGCTATGATTGCAACTTCAGGTCTCCAGCATGGCGGCGACAGATGGGCCGAGTTCCACTATGTATCTGGTGAAACACCTAAAAATTTTGCCTGACACAGCTCGTTTGATAAGGGGATGATGTGCTGCATATCCTCTTGTGCTCCAGCGTCTGGGGTATAGAGAGTTGAAATGAGACATTGGTGGACGCTGTGGAGGATCGTGGAGGCAAAATGGACAGGAAACAGCAGGGGCAGCATGCATGGATGCCTCTGAGGCTGCCTAATTTTGGGATGGAGCTGGCGGTCCACTGCTAGGCGAGAGTTCGCCTGTCCAAGCCCCTGTCTCTCGGCTCCTCCCCACCCAAAATGGGCCTGGGGGCCAGAAGCGTTTACTTTGAAAAATTATAATTTTCAAAGCAGGCCGGGTCGTTTGAAAATTTCACCTAGGAATAATGGAATAGCATAGTGGTTCTATTTTTAATTGTTTTTACGGAAATGGTTCCATGATTAAGAGCGACAGTATGGGGCATCCATATTGCGCTGCTATGATTGCAACTTCAGGTCTCCAGCATGGCGGCGACAGATGGGCCGCGTTCCACTATGTATCTGGTGAAACACCTGAAAATTCTGCCTGACACAGCTCGTTTGATAAGGGGACGATGTATGGAGGCAGTGAACTAGTAGTAGATTAAAGGTGCTGCAGTTAAAACTATGTTAGTTGGATCTTGAGATGGAGCTGACGCTCCGCAGCCAGGCGAGCTTTCGCCAATCCAAGCCCCTGTCTCTAGGCTACTCCCCAAACAGCACTTCTAAGAACCTTTTGTATAATATCAAGTGTAGTGGCGTTCTTATAAGTTTAGGATATGGCGGGTGAGGGGAATGTAAACAGATGCCCAAGAAGCGCTGAAATAATATTGGTAAATGATAAAAGTTTGCCAGTATATTTTGTGGATTATACAGCAGGGTGGCAACAAAGTTAACAAGTTTGATGTGGAAGCCATGAAAACAACCCAAAATTCTGCCCGACACAGCTCGTTTGATAAGGGGACGATGTATGGAGGCAGTGAACTAGTAGTAGATTAAAGGTGCTGCAGTTAAAACTATGTTAGTTGGATCTTGAGATGGAGCTGGCGCTCCGCAGCCAGGCGAGCTTTCGCCAATCCAAGCCCCTGTCTCTAGGCTACTCCCCAAACAGCACTTCTAAGAACCTTTTGTATAAGATCAAGTGTAGTAGCGTTCTTATAAGTTTAGGATATGGCGGGTGAGGGGAATGTAAACAGATGCCCAAGCAGCGCTGAAATAATATTGGTAAATGATAAAAGTTTGCCAGTATATTTTGTGGATTACACAGCAGGGTGGCGACAAAGTTAACAAGTTTGATGTGGAAGCCATGAAAACAACCCAAAATTCTGCCTGACACAGTTCGTTTGATAAGGAGACCATGTATGGAGGCAGCTATATGGACGACTTTTGGAGGCAGCTTTGGCGATGACGTGTGGAGGTAGCAATGGAGACAACGTGTGGAGCCAGCTAAAAAGACGACATGTGGAGGCTGCTATGGAGACAATTTAATTTGGATAGTGCCTGTATGTGGCAGTCCAAAAAAGTTTTCAAACCAGAGGAGCAGGTAGGTGGTCCTCCAGAAAAATTAAATAAATTGAGTGCCTGTATGTGGCAGTCCAAAAAAGTTTTCAAACCAGAGGAGCAGGTAGGTGGTCCTCCAGAAAAATTAAATAGATTTAGTGCCTGTATGTGGCACTCCCAAAAATTGCTTAAAACAGAGGACCGGGTAGGTGGCCCTCCAGAAAAATTAAATACATAGAGTACTATAGCTAGAGCCAGTTGGCCCTGGCAAAAAATAGCCAGTTTCCTATGCTTTAGTGTACAAAGAGGAGGAGAAGGAGGACAATGAGGAGGAGGAGTGCATACATTATTCAGGTTGAGCTTCTTTCACCTGTTGGAGAATGAAAATCCGGAGAAATCCAGGCTTTATTCATCTTGATAACCGTCAGCCTGTCAGCGCTGTCAGTCGACAGGCGTGTACGCTTATCGGTGATGATGCCACCAGCTGCACTGAAAACCCGCTCGGACAACACGCTAGCGGCAGGGCAGGCAAGAACCTCCAAGGCGCACAGCGCCAGTTCGTGCCACATGTCCAGCTTTGAAACCCAGTAGTTGTAGGGAGCTGTGTGATCATTTAGGAAGATGGTATGGTCAGCTACGTACTCCCTTACCATCTGTAAAGATCAGCCCTACTCTGCCGAGACTGGGGACAGGTGACAGTGTCTTGCTGGGGTGACATAAAACTGGCAAAGGCCTTGTAAAGCGTACCCCTGCCAGTGCTGGACAAGCTGCCTGCTCGCCTACTCTCCCTCGCTACTTGTCCCGCAGAAGTACGCCCTGTGCCGCGAGCGCTGTCAGAAGGGAAATACTGTTTCAGCTTGTGCACCAGGGCCTGCTGGTATTCATGCATTCTCACACTCCTTTCCTCTCCAGGGATGAGAGTGGAAAGATTTTTGCTTGTACCGTGGGTCCAGGAGAGTGAATACCCAGTAATCGGTGCTGGAATAAATTCTTTGAACGCGAGGGTCACGGGATAGGCAGCCTAGCATGAAATCTGCCATATGCGCCAGAGTCCCAACGCGCAAAAATTCACTACCCTCACTGGCCTGACTGCCCATTTCCTCCTCCTCCAACTCCTCCAACTCCTCTTCTTCTGCCCATACACGCTGAACAGTGAAGGACTGAACAATGGTCCCCTCTTCTGTCTCGCCAACATTCTCCTCCTCTTCCTCCTCATCCTCCTCCACCTCCTCCGATATGCGCTGAGAAACAGACCTAAGGGTGCTTTGGCTATCAACAAGGGAATCTTCTTCCCCTGTCTCTTGTGACGAGCGCAAAGCTTCCGACTTCATGCTGACCAGAGAGTTTTTCAACAGGCCAAGCAGCGGGATGGTGAGGCTGATGATGGCGGCATCGCCACTGACCATCTGTGTTGACTCCTCAAAGTTACTCAGCACCTGACAGATATCAGACATCCACGTCCACTCCTCATTGTAGACTTGAGGAAGCTGACTGACCTGACTACCAGTTCTGGTGGAAGTTGACATCTGGCAGTCTACAATCACTCTGCGCTGCTGGTAAACTCTGGATAACATGGTTAATGTTGAATTCCACCTCGTGGGCACGTCGCACAACAGTCGGTGAGCGGGCAGTTGGAGGCGGCGCTGCGCTGCCCTGAGAGTGGCAGCATCTGTGCTGGACTTCCTGAAATGCGCACAGATGCGGCGCACCTTTGTGAGCAAATCAGACAGATTGGGGTATGTCTTGAGGAAACGCTGAACTATGAGATTTAACACATGGGCCAGGCATGGCACATGTGTCAGTCTGCCGAGTTGCAGAGCCGCCACCAGGTTACGGACGTTGTCACGCACAACCATGCCTGGCTTCAGGTTCAGCGGTGCCAGCCACAGATCAGTCTGCGCCGTGATGCCCTGTAATAGCTCTTGGGCGGTATGCCTTTTATCGCCTAGGCTCAGCAGTTTGAGCACCGCCTGCTGTCGCTTAGCAATGGCACTGCTGCTGTGCCTAGAGCTACCGACTGATGGCGCCATGCCCACGGATGGTAATGAGGAGGTGGAGGAGGGGTGGGAGGAGGCGGAGGCATAGTAGGCCTTTGAGACCTGGACCGAGGTAGGCCCCGCAATCCTCGGCGTTGGCAGTATATGAGCAGCCCCAGGGTCAGACTCGGTCCCAGCCTTCACCAAGTTAACCCAATGTGCCGTCAGCGATATATAGTGGCCCTGCCCGGCAGCACTTGTCCACGTGTCCGTGGTCAGGTGGACCTTGTCAGAAACGGCGTTGGTCAGGGCACGGATGATGTTCTCTGACACGTGCTTGTGCAGGGCTGGGACGGCACATCGGGAAAAGTAGTGGCGGCTGGGGACCGAATACCGAGGGGCGGCCGCCGACATGAGGTTTCGAAAGGCCTCGGTCTCTACCAGCCTATAGGGCAGCATCTCCAGGCTAAGCAACTTGGAAATGTGGACGTTGAGGGCTTGGGCGTGTGGGTGGGTTGCGCTATATTTCCTTTTGCGCTCCAGCGTCTGGGGTATGGAGAGCTGAACGCTGGTGGATGCTGTGGAGGATCGTGGAGGCGAATATGGGGTTTTCGCACGGGAGGTGTTTGGGCCGTGGTCCTGGGCAGGGGGCTGACTAGCAGATGACACAGGGGAAGGAGCAGTGGTGTGCCCGGCCGGAGGTGAACGGGCTTGGTGCCATTGAGTGGGGTGTTTAGCATTCATATGCCTGCGCATACTGGTGGTAGTTACTGGTGGAACCCCTGCTGATCCTGGTTTGGCAAAGGTTGCACACCACAGTCCGTTGGTCATCCGGTGTTTCTTTAAAGAACCTCCAGACTTCTGAAAATCTAGCCCTCGCCACGGGAGCTTGACTACGGGCAACATTTGGCGCTGATGCACCAGCTCTGGCCCTGCCTCTCCGTCTGGCCCCACCACTGCCTCTTCCAACCTGTTCTGCTATAGGACTCGCCTCCGTCTCAGAAGCACTGTGTTCACCCGGCCTATCAACCCAGCTTGGGTCTGTCACCTCATCATCCTCCGATCCCTCAGTCTGCTCCCCCCTCGGACTTCCTGCCCTGACAACAACTTCACCACTGTCTGACAACCGTGTCTCCTCATCGTCCGACACCTCTTTACACACTTCTTCCACTACGTCAATAATGTCATCATCACCCACAGACTGCGACTGGTGGAAAACCTGGGCATCGGATAATTGCTCAGCAGCAACCGGACAAGTGGTTTGTGACTGTGGGAAGGGTCCAGAAAACAGTTCCTCAGAGTATGCCGCTTCAAATGCCAAATTTTGCTGGGAGGGGGCAGACTGGGGGGAAGGAGGCTGAGGTGGAGGAGCCGGAGGAGTGCTGATTTCGGTGACATGGGTGGACTGCGTGGAAGACTGACTGGTGGACAAATGGCTAGAAGCATTGTCCGCAATCCACGACATCACCTCTTCACACTGTTCTGGCCTCAACAGTGCTCTACCACGAGTCCCAGTAACTTGAGACATGATAAACCTAGGGAGTGTAGCTCTGCGGCGTTCCCCTGCTCCCTCATCAGCAGGTGGTGTCTCACCCCGCCCAGGACCACGGCCTCTGACCCCTGCAGTAGTTGGACGCCCATGTCCACGCCCTCGTCCTCTACCCCTAGCCCTCGGGTTAAACATTTTCCAAATTAAAGTGTAAACTTTTATTTTTTTTTTTTTTTATTTTTATTTTTTTTTAACAAAACGATGCTTTCCTATTGCTATGGCTAGTTTCTAACCTACACTGACAGCACACAACTGGATTTTGTGCTGTGCCTGATGAGTTTGAGCTATAAAATGAAATAAAGGTAAAAAAAATAAATAAATCAGCAGACTCTGCCTAATTCTAATCAAACCCCTATTAAATTGTCCCACTTTGGTGTTTGAGGTGGATATGCGTGTCACTAAGAGCTAAACACAATGGTCGCAGGTCTCCCAGCAAATTCCTCACAATATGGTACTAGCTGCACTACTAATGCCAGCAAGCCCAGCCACAAGCAAACAAAAAAAAGGAAAATATAACGCTATTGTAGGCCTAAGTAAGCCGTTGGGGTTCTCCTATGGCTATTTTGTAGCCGACACTGAAAGCACACTGCTTTGCAAGATGAGTTTGAGCTATAAAATGAAATAAAGGTAAAAAAAAAATAATTAATCATCAGACTCTGCCTAATTCTAATCAAACCCCTATTAAATTGTCCCACTTTGGTGTTTGAGGTGGATATGTGTAGCAAGTCCCCCTGCAAATTCCTCACAATATGGTACTAGCCGCACTACTAGTGCCAGCAAGCCCAGCCACAAGCAAATAAAAAAAAAAATGTATAACGTTATTGTAGCCCTAAGAAGGGCTGTTGGGTTCTTGTAGAATCACTCCTGCCTAACACTATTCTAATAGAACAGCCTAACGCTTTCCCTGACCAGCAGCAGCTCTCTCCCTAGCGGCATCCAGACACAGAATGATCCGAGTAGCGCGGGCAGGGGCTAGTCTATTCCAGGGTCACCTGATCTGGCCAGCCAACCACTGCTATCGACGTGTAAGGGTACCACGTCATGCTGGGTGGAGTGCAGAGTCTCCTGGCTTGTGATTGGCTCTGTTTCTGGCCGCCAAAAAGCAAAACGGCGGGAGATGCCATTTTCTCGAGCGGGCGAAGTATTCGTCCGAGCAACGAGCAGTTTCGAGTACGCTAATGCTCGAACGAGCATCAAGCTCGGACGAGTATGTTCGCTCATCTCTACACAGCAGCTCTCCACCTTAAAGGATCAAATAGGTTGGGGGAGTTCAAAGGGCTTTGAATATTACTTAAAGTTCATCTCACTAAAGGATCACAGAGCCAATCTAAACCTTACTGCAAAACCGTATTCTATAGAATCTTTATTCATTCTCTATGGTCACCTCATCCATAAGGCTTATGCAGATGCAAGCTCTTCTAGAGTCAAACCTACTAATAATCAGGCTTCATTCAACCCTACAGAAAAGCACTGCCTTCATTTCCATAATAGTTACACACTTGATTGCTAGGCAACAGTGAATTCAGCATACGATTAGTCTTAAAGAATAAAATTCCACAAGAGTCAGAAGAATTTAATCACATCTTTACTGCACTAAAAATACTGCTGAGCTTAAGAGGAAACTTACTGTTCAATGGAAACAGTTCACAATCTTTTTTGTGGCGCATTTTAAACATAGGGCATACAACACAATTTAAAAGTTATAATACCGCGCTCGGTCCAAATCAGTCGGACTGTCAGACGGCACGCCCCCACGTCAGATAGAAGCAAGCGCATCTGCACCACAAAAGGGTCGCGTGTGACAAAAGCGCAGCGAAGACACTTCTTAAATACCTGTGCAAGCCATTTTATTCCCGAAAAATGTGAACAGTCTGACAAGTTTGCACCCTTAGAAAATGAGCCCCTTTATGTGGATAGTTTCTGTAGGTTTGTTCTTAAGTTCAAATGGTATGTAAGTCGGAACTGTATCACAAATAATTATAATTAGCATTTTATTGCATGAAATAAATATTTTCTCCCCTACCAATGAACAAGAAATCTGTCTCTCTCAGTGCTATTAGAGCAGAAGTGCCTCTGCATTCATTATGTGTATGAACTGCACCTGCCTGAACTTGTTTACTGTAAAAAAGTACACACACTCCAACAGTCAGTCACGCTCCAACCTCTCCACCATGGGCATGTCATGAGCTGGGACAAAATTGGAGATGTGCACAAGACTCGGTGGGCTACAGGACAATAGGTAGCAGCTTGGTGAGAAGACAGATGGCCGTCAGTCTTCCTTGCTCTGGGGCTCCATGAAAGATCTCACTTCATGGGGTAAGGATGATTCTGAGAAAGGTCAGGTATCAGCCCAGACCTTCACAGGAGGACCTGGTAAATCAACTGAAACCAGTTGGGATCACAGTCTCAAAGATTACCGCTAGCAGCACACTACACCATTATGGATTACAATCATGCATGGATTACAAATGTCAAGGCCCATTTGAATTTCCCCACTGACCATGTGAATGATCCAGAAGAGTTATGGGAGAAGATTGTGTGTTTAAATGAGATCAAAATAGAACTTTTTAATATCTGTTCAACTTTCTGGGTTTGGAGGAAGAAGTGGCAGAAAATAGAGGAAAAAAGCAGTGACGCTTACCATTAAAAAATACACTCACCGGCCACTTTATTAGGTACACCATGCTAGTAACGGGTTGAACCCCCTTTTGCCTTCAGAACTGCCTCAATTCTTCGTGGCATAGATTCAACAAGGTGCTGGAAGCATTCCTCAGAGATTTTGGTCCATATTGACATGATGGCATCACACAGTTGCCGCAGATTTGTCGGCTTCATCCCAATGATGCGAATCTCCCGTTCCACCACATCCCAAAGATGCTCTATTGGATTGAGATCTGGTGACTGTGGAGGCCATTTGAGTACTATGAACTCATTGTCATGTTCAAGAAACCAGTCTGAGATGATTCCAGCTTTATGACATGGCGCATTATCCTGCTGAAAGTAGCCATCAGATGTTGGGTACATTGTGGTCATAAAGGGATGGACATGGTCAGCAACAATACTCAGGTAGGCTGTGGCGTTGCAACGATGCTCAATTGGTACCAAGAAAATTTTCCCCACACCATGACACCACCACCACCAGCCTGAACCGTTGATACAAGGCAGGATGGATCCATGCTTTCATGTTGTTGACGCCAAATTCTGACCCTACCATCCGAATGTCGCAGCAGAAATCGAGACTCATCAGACCAGGCAACGTTTTTCCAATCTTCTACTGTCCAATTTCGATGAGCTTGTGCAAATTGTAGCCTCAGTTTCCTGTTTTTAGCTGAAAGGTGTGGCACCCGGTGTGGTCTTCTGCTGCTGTAGCCCATCTGCCTCAAAGTTCGATGTACTGTGCATTCAGAGATGCTCTTCTGCCTACCTTGGTTGTAACGGGTGGCGATTTTAGTCACTGTTGCCTTTCTATCAGCTCGAACCAGTCTGCCCATTCTCCTCTGACCTCTGGCATCAACAAGGCATTTCCGCCCACAGAACTGCCGCTCACTGGATGTTTTTTCTTTTTCGGACCATTCTCTGTAAACCCTAGAGATGGTTGTGCGTGAAAATCCCAGTAGATCAGCAGTTTCTGAAATACTCAGACCAGCCCTTCTGGCACCAACAACCATGCCATGTTCAAAGGCACTCAAAACACCTTTCTTCCCCATACTGATACTCGGTTTGAACTGCAGTTCAATGATGAGTGCCATTACTTTTTACCTCTATTTTTTGCTATGATGCTATGGATGGTATCTGCATTCTAATTCAGCTGTGCACTACCTATATCTATTTTCTGTACTAACTCCAGTCCAAATAATAAGGATAGGAGTCTCGGAGAGTAGTGCCCCTAAACTCCATGTTTATTTTTCAAAAGGATTCTATCCCAAATGTGGAGCGAGGGAGTGGGAACATCACACTTTGGTAATTGGTTTTTGCAAAGGGGACAGGACGACTGAACCATAATGGAGAGAGGATGGACGGGGCCATGTATCACAAAATTTTGGACAAAAACCCATCTGAGATGACATTGGATGTTGAGGCTCTCCCCCCTGAGATGACATTGTGTCTAGACCCATACTGTCCAAACTAGGCCTCGTCCACCAACTTCTAGGCCAGTGGGTTAGAATCAAGAAAAAGAGGGGGGGAGCTACAAGTGTACAGATGATAAATCCTGGGCAGGTGGCAGAAGAGAGAAGTGACAGGCCAGGGATGCACACTGGAGAAACTGAAGTAATGTACTTACAGTTGCTCTAATAGCAAATAGTCCAAACAGCTGCAAAGTACAGGCTGGCAATGCTTTCCCCTGTGACTAGCAGGTCTGTCTGTTGGCTTCTGGTGTAGGCAGTAATCCTGACTTGAATCAACTAGGCTGGATTTTCTTCTTTGGAGACAATTTTGCTCTGCTGCATCAGCATCTCGGCAGTCTGTGTGCTGCCAACATGTTCTATTTCTCTAGACTCTGAATCGAGCTAAAAACCAGGTCAGTATATTACCTTGGTCTGAAGTTCTATGATTTTGACATGGTATAAAGAGAGCAGCAAGAACCAGGGAAACAGGGAAGGCTAAACTGTCCCTGCCTGCGGGTGATGGTCAGCAGGCTAGTTCTGGACCCGACAACTTCTTTCTATGAACACGAAGACCTTTCCAGATAGTTGGTAAAAGGACTGAAGGATACTAGGGTCTGTTGTACAAAATTTGGGCCCACCTAACAAAACAATTGCTGCAAGTAAAACTAGGCAAACAAGCAATCCCTGTATACACAAAAACTTACAACCAAGACTGAATGCAGAAAGAAGGGTAGTAGAGCGGACATGAATAGTGGTTAGCAACCAGAGCAGGTCCAAAAAACACTCACTAGAAAATAAACACAGACAAAAGGGAACAGAAAGAAGAGTGGTGAGATAGATGCTAACTTTATAAACTTCACAGAATCTCTCACCATAGTCAAAGAAACAAGTATAGAAATTCCTACAGATAGTCCTACAGATAGTCAGGGATAGGCTGCAGATACGACAATACCTAGAAAATGCTGAATGATAAAACCAGCATTAAATGGAGCCCAACTATGACTAATAGGATGATTCAAATAATCACAGCTGAGATATAAAAACACCAACAGGTAATGCAGAAACACAAGCAACACAAAGACTGGTAAAAACAATCAGGATACAAAGCACAGTGGTATAGAACCGATTAGAAAAGCCACAAGATGCCGGTTCAAATCCTGACACCTACCTGGAGTAGAAATAAACACAGCCGGCTGCAGTGACTGCTCAGGGGCCATATCCAGCCTCCGACTAGCCACACCCCTGTACTCTACCCCCTGGCATGTAGGTGGTGGAAAGGGCAAAATAATCTCAACTGCTAGCAATATACTAGAATTTGCAATTATTTCAGGGTTTTTACAGCACTGAAGTGCCACAGAGGCCCTGATAAATACCTCCCACCAGGTGTGGATTTGTAATGGCATTACTCTGGGGCATTACAATATATACTCAAGTATAAGCCGAGTTTTTCAGCACAAAATTTGTGCTGAAAAACCCTAACTCAGCCTATACTTTAGTCTATAAAAAATGAACACTGTACTCAACTTTCTAACCCCTCCCCCCCCGTAGGTCCTCTTCTTGCTTCCTATGCTCCGGTGCCTCTTTGGGTCCTTCCGCTACTCTTAGGCTCCTCTTTGGGTCATTCCACTTCCCTTCAGGTCCCCTTTCAATGCCGGCGGCTCACAAACAATGACGTTGGCATTGAGGCTGACCTCATTGTGTGTGGCAGCCGAGAGCTAAGAGTAGAAGAGAGACGAAGGACCTGAAGAGGAGCCAAAGAAGACTGAAGGACCCAGAAAGGGACCTGAAGCAAGAAGATGACCTAAAGGGGGTGTCGTAAAGGTGAGTACAGTGTACAGTGAGTACAATTTTTTTTTTTACTATAGGGGGAAGGCTGGCTATATACTAGGGGGCTGGCAGGCTATGTACTAGAGGGGCTGGCAGTCTATATCCTAGAGGGGCAGGCAGGATATATCCTAGAGGGGCTGGCAGGCTATATACTAGAGGGGCTGGCAGAATATAAACTACAGGAACTGGCAGGCTATATAATACAGTGAGCTGGCAGGCTATATACTGGGGGCAGGCAGGCTATATACTACAGTGGCTGGCAGGCTACATTTTGGGGGGACTGTGACCAATGCATTTCCCACCCTCGACCTATAATTGAGTCAATAGGTTTTCCCATTTTTTGCGTTAAAATGAGGTACCTTTGCTTATACTCGGGTCGGCTTATACTCAAGTATATATGGTATGTATCCTATTTGAGCTGGCATTGTATGTGGAGGCATATTCTCTTATCTAAGATGACATTGTATGTGGAGGCATGCTTTCCCATCTTAGATGACATTGTATGTGGAAGCATGCTCTCCCATCTGAGATGACATTGAATGTGGAAGCATGCTCTCCCATCTGAGATGACATCGTATGTGGAAGCATGTTCTCCCATCTGAGATGACATTGTATGTTGTACAGGAAGGGGGAGGAGATAAGCTGTGACATCATCTATTGTCAGTAGTGATGTAATGATGGATCAGTGTTATCTATATAGAGGACATTGTACAGGAGGAGCAGATAATCTATGATATCATATATTATCAGTAGTGATTAGAGATGGGGAATCAATTCTAACGAAGGAGAAAGGAACACCCTTGAAGAGATTTGCAGACCTGTAAGCCAATCAGCGTCTGGCAGGCTTATGTGATGTCACACAGCCCTATAAAAAAAATCAGCCATTTGCAATCTCGGCATTTCGAACTGCATGTGCTGTCTGTAGCATCTAGCTGCTTTTACAGTACTGTGCTGTAGGGATTTCTGCTCCTCTACAAGGGTGTGCGTTTTGGGGGATATGTATACCCCAAATACCAGTTCTTTTTTGCTACTGAAGCGACCAGGAAGAAATCTTTTTTATATACACACAGCCGCAGAAGGGAATAGGAAGAAATCTATGTCATATCCACACAGCTGCTGTAGTGATTTCTGTTCCTCTCCCAGGGTGTGCAGTTTGGGGGATATGTATACCTGAAATAGCAGGGTTTTTTGTTACGGAAGGGAATAGGAAGAAATCTGTGTCATACCCACACAGCTGCCGTAGTGATTTCTGCTCCTCTCCCAGGGTGTGCGTTTTGGGGATCTGCATACTCCAAATAGCAGGTTTTTTTGTTACTGAAGGGAATAGGAAGAAATCTGTCATATCCACAGTGCTGCTGTAGTGATTTCTGCATGTCTCCCAGTATGTGCGTTAAGGGGGATCTGTATACCCCAAATAGCAGTTCGTTTTTGTTACTGAAGGGAATTGGAAGAAATCTGTGTCATATCCATATAGCTGCTGTTGTGATTTCTGCACCTCTCCCTGGGTGTGCGTTTTGGGGGATCTGTATACCCCAAATAGCAGTTATTTTTTGTTGCTGAAGTGAATAGGAGGAAATCTGTGTAATATCCACACAGCTTATGTAGTGATTTCTGCTTCTCACCCAGGGTGTGTGCGTTTTTGGGTATCTGTATACCCCAAATAGCAGTTTTTTTAGTTATTGAAGGGAATAGGAAGAAATCTGTGTTATATCCACACAGCTGCTGTAGTAATTTCTGCTCCTCTCCCAGGGTGTGTGTGTTTTGGGGATCTATATACCCCAAATAGCACATTGTTTTGTTACTGAAAGGAATAGGAAGAAATCTGTGTCATAACCACAGAGCTGCTGCTGTCTCCCAGGGTGTGCGTTTAGGGGGATCTGTATACCCCAAATAGTAGTTCTTTTTTGTTAATGAAGGGAATAGGAAGAAATTTGTGTCATATCCACAAATCTGCTGTGGTGATTTCTACTCCTCTCCCAGGGTGTGCGTTTTGGGGAATCTGTATACACCAAATATAAGGGGGTTTTTTTGTTACTGAAGGGAATAGGAAGAAATCTGTGTCATATCCATACAGCTTCTGTAGTGATTTCTGCTTCTCTTCAAGGGTGTGTGCGTTTTGGTGGATCTATATACCCCAAATAGCAGGGTTTTCTTTTTTTGCTGAAGGGAATAGGAAGAAATCTGTGTCATATCCACACAACTGCTGTAGTGATTTCTGCTTCTCTCCCAGGGTGTGTGTTTTTTCGGGTTCTGTATACCCCAAATAGCAGGTTTTTTTTGTTGCTGAAGTGAATAGGAGGAAATCTGTGTGATATCCACACAGCTTCTGTAGTGACTTCTGCTTCTCACCCTGGGTGTGTGCATTTTGGGGGATCTGTATACCCCAAATAGCAGTTCTTTTTTGTAACTGAAGGGAATAGTAAGAAATCTGTTTCATATCCACATAGCTGCTGTAGTGATTTCTGCTCCTCTCCCAGGGTGTGCATTTTGGGGGATCTGTACACATTTCGATCTTCAAATTCATTGTGCCAATCTGTGGCCTACCATTTTGCTGTCACCTCCAGAATTTGTCATTGTACCACTCTTTGACCATCTGCTGCTGCTGCCACTGACTCTTCCATGCTCTAACATTGTGCCACACTGTGTCCTACCATGTTGCTGCCACCTCCAGAATTTTTCATTGTGCCATTCTCTGACCTCATGCTGATGCTTCCAAGTGACCGCTGTCTCCCTGGAACACTCTGTGATTTCCATAATGCTGTTTTCACCCTCCACCACTCTATGACGTTGCCACTATGTTTGGTCTTCCCCTTCATTTCATCTGTCAGAAGGAATGAAAAGCTTCAGGATTGAAAGCCAAAAGCAGGAGTGGATACAGAACACAGAGGACATGAAAATATAGCATTTACAGGTGACTGGTTCTGGATCCACTCCTGTTTGTTTTTGGCTTTAGCAATACTGATGGATTATTGGCCGTTTGAAAGCGGACACTGACGGATGAAAAGAAGGGCACTCTTTTGGGGGGTTCCGCGTTTAACAGAACAGGTTCTCTTGTCATCTATGGAATCATCTGATATCAGTGTAAAAAGAGTGCACTATTTGATGTTATAGTGGGATCTTGGCCCTCAGATCTTTCCAAGCTGGAACAGACGTTACCTTGTCAGGCTGCGTTCCAGCTCCACTTATTTGGTGAAGTTGGCCGCTGTAAGTGCCCATAGAATTGAAGAGTGTATCGATTCTAAGAGCGGCGGCTGTCATGTGCTTGTTTTAACACAGCATTGTTTAAAGAGAAAACCACACTCCCTATGCATATTTAAGCATGGCACGACGTTCTACAACACCCTACAGGCTCTCTGCAGCCAGGAAATACCTGTTTTTTTTAACATGATTCGTAATCATTCGATTCAGGTTGAATCAAATTTTTTTGAATCGGGTCGAAACGAATTTCAACAAATTTGCCTATCTCTACTACCTATAATAGATTTAATAGGGAGCTTTTCAGGAACCAAAAGAGCCGGCTCTTCTTAGTGAGCAAAGCCAAATGATCCATATTACTGAGATGATCCGGACTTCCCATCATTATTACACAACATTTAACATTACCATTTAAGGACATCTACCATCAGTTTTATTGATGTCAGGCTAGTTCTACTAACCAGTTCCTGAGGAATTACTTTCATTAATACGCTGTGATTCTGGCTAAGGCACTGGAGATTCTCGTGTTATCATTTATTCATTCCCCATCTAGAGTGCTTAACTGATGGTAGATGTCCTTTAACAGAAATAAAAATGGTAACATAGACTCCCCGAAATTTTTACCTGAATTGTGTGTGTGACCTGTAAATTTCCTTCTTTTTACCAAACTTTTTGTACTTGGTAATAGTTTTGCCCTTTCAGTAATGGATTGGATCTCCATGCAATGACCTCCTAGTGTACTAGGGCTTCTTGAGCGACAATATGACTTTGCCATAATAAATCACCAGCATGAATAATGTCTTCATACACAATAGCAGTGATAAAAAGATCATAGGTAGTGCAGGAATCATACAGAAGGTTTTTTATCCGGTGTTTGGTAAAATTATATAACAGTCTAACAACACAACAGATGGAACATTTTCCAGGACTTTTGCATGTCATTGTGCATATGGTGTGATTCTGCTGATGTATCCTCAGAGACACGACAAACCACCTGCATTGTTTTATGTGTGTTAACCCTGCATTGTAAATGTAAGGGAATTGACACACTGTTACATTTGCATTAATAAAGGCTACAACCTTACAAATCTGTCTTTTAGAGTCAAATGACATAGCACATTATCCCATATTATATAGCTATAGTTAGTTTTAAGGAAACATGTAATATGACTAGCGTTCTCAACCAAAGAATGAGAAAGGCATGGCTGATAAGGTGTGTGTAAACAATTACATAAATACATAGCTTCTCACCAAGTCCAACCAGACCCCTGATCTAATAAAAGAAGAAATTATAACCGCATAACAGCAATGTATGAAGGAGGGCATCTCTGCCTTCTGTTTGCTAAAGGAAAGTATGGTTTGGCTCTATCCCAAGTCAGGCCGAGGCTTTTTAAAAGTGAGAAATTGACTTATCAAGAGCTGCCATCCAAAGGTTGTCATAGAAGGCACAGCTTTTAGTGTCATCTAGAAAACATGTAAATTAATTATGAGTACAAGAAACCTGTTTATATATCTTATAGAAATGTGCTTCAGTCTCCACTCATTTAGATCCTCTTATTCTTCCCCAACCACTTTTAGGCCTCACATACACTGTATGTAGGCAGTTTTTACTTAAGTCCCATAGACCACATAAACCTCAAAAAATAAGACATGTTTTATGTATTACATTGTAGTCTACTGTTCAGTTCACGGTGTGGTGAGAAATATGGTGACCCAATACATAGCATGGGGTTGGGGTTGTAAATACTGCTCGTCGGACGTGTTTACAGCAATAGTCTCAAAGCACTTACAGTTTATAAGCATCCTTTTTTTTTTTTAGGAAAAAAAATATTATAAGGCCAGATCCTGAACCAGAATGCAAGTGGATTTTGTAAGCTTCTTTATAAGTGATGAACCAGAAGGTAGATTTCCTCTAATAGTGTATTATCAGACAGTTGCACATACCGGAGCCCTAAATATACATGTTTTTTATTAGGACTATCTGTTATTAGGAAAACAACACTTTTAAGGAAGTAGATGTAAATGGATGTTTTATATTTATATTGACTACTGCTTATCTCTGGGTAGAACTTCATAGAGTAGAGGGAGCTGCACACTATGGAACATGTGTCCTATCTACATACATCATCATATCAAACATGACAAGCTAAGCATGTACTACATGCTGAGAGAATGTTATAGAGCAGTGATGGCGAACCTTTTAGCAGCCGAGTGCCCAAACTACAACCCCAAACCCCCCTTATTTATCGTGAGGTGCCACCAAAAATTAAAGGAGTAACTTATTGCTCCCTGTTCTGCAACAACTTTCAATCATATTGGCCTCCTGAGGACAGAAACACAGTAGAAAGAAAGATGGAAAATTTTCATCATTTCAGCTTCTTTCCAGTGTTCCTCTGTATACAGAGAATTGTGGGGCCAGCAGAAGGTCCTTCAAAGATAATTCGGTCCTGTCTACTTATTCGCCTTCTTCCTACAGTCCCAAGTAACGAAGCAACATCTTTTAAGTTGCTTGGAACTGCAGGAAGATTCTTTGAGTCCTGCCTGGTGTGCTGGGGCGATGGCCCGGGTGCCCCCAGAAAGGGCTCGGAGTGCCACCTCTGGCACCAATGCCATAGGTTCGCCACTGCTGTTATAGAGCAAAGGGAGCTGAGCAGATTTATATAGTCTCTCATATGCTGGCAGCATGTTGTAAAGAAAATTCTATGGCCCACATTTATCAAGAGCGGGTGCAGTGTACGGCAGATTCATTAAATGTGTCACGCATTCTTCATGAATCTAGTGACTCCTGCACTTCTTCGGCAGAATGCACCATTTGTTTTCTGGTGCATCTTCTTCATGCTTTAGAATTGTGGCGCAGACACAATTGTGGCACACGTTGGACAGAAACAGTTTGCGCGTTCTTTTCATTGCTTACGCCACCTTTCTGTCAGACTTGTTAATATAAATGGGGCGGGCGGTGCAAAAAGGGACCGAAACGCCCCTTTCTGTGCACGGAATTGTATTGCAGCAAACAGAACAAACACTTCAAAAATGTGCAACCAGTTTGTGCACACGTATTTACGAGCAGTCTACGCCAGAATTCTGACACAGACTGCATAATAAATCTGCTCCATTGTGTCTTATCTGCAGGTAGCATGTTGTAAAGAAGGAACTGAGAAGTTTGCAGGCAGTGTCCTTTTTACAGGCAGCCATCATAGAGCAAAAGGAGATGAGGAGGATTTAAATAATGTTCGGTAGAATATTATATAGCTGGTGGAACTGATCATATATGTCCCCCATACATGTGTGTGAATGCAGCCTAAAGAAGAGTGGATTTTCACCATTTGATGCTGAGCCATTTTTTGCACTTGAATCTTTACTATTTGTGTCCCTGGCCAGCGGACTAGGCTCTCTTGCATTCCAAAGGAGTGGAGACTGGATTACAGACTACATGTCCAGGTGTGTGAGCACTTATACCTGTTTCCCTTTCACAGAATTAAATATATTGCTCTGTAATGACAGTTCTTTTACCAGGGTGTAGCTATTTACTAATAGTTTTAACGTTTTACTGTCTTAATCTAATCCTTTTAGTGCCAGAGGAACTTCTAAAACCAACCATGTCTGAAGGGGCTTCAATCAGCCATGCTGAGAGTTTGTGTCAGCATTTGGAGTGCCTCAAACTTTGCGTAGAGGATGGTGAGGATGAGAAGCAGATCTTGCTAAGTCTCACTGCGGTCCTGCTGGCAGTAGATGAAGACAGTTAAGTATTATGCTAATCTCTCCTAACACGTTCAACTCCTGCTAACTGAGATGAGTGAGCGATATCCAGCCGCCACCAGGGCACTATATTTAGGTCATGGGCAATACATCCTGAATAAATCCTCCATTAAAAAAAAGATAATTTTAAAGTTCATGAGATTTGAAAATGAGTTATTTTCACAATAACTTTGCTCGATATTTGCATTTTTACTCAGTAATCTTTGTGTTTTATCTTCACAGGTTAGCACCATAAGGTCTTTGGTTCATTGCCTGGTAGCTACACTAAGACTTTATTCATACTATGCTACATGCATGACCTTTATGTCCGAGTACCAGAGGCGTAACTACAGTGGTAGCAGCCATAGCATCTGCTATTGGGCCCACAGTGTCAGTGGGCCCCATCGTCCAACCTGACAAAAGAATGGACACCATTATGTACAGCATTATATACATATACATTGTACAACATAATGGGGCTCATTTACTAAGGGTCCGAACGTCGCACTTTCGTCGGGTTTCCCGAATATCTATCTTTTGCCCTGAATTGCCTCAGGTTTTTGGCACACGCGATTGGATTGTGGTGCATCGGCGCCGGCTTGCATGCGACAGAAATGGGGGGACGTGGCCGTCAGATTCAGACAAACCACAGAATTTAAAAAAGGAAATGTGTCGCAAGATCAAGCACTCACATACACCAAGAAGAACCAGGTGAACTCCGCGTACACAGCTCAGCGTAGAATTGACCGATGCAGGAACTCGGACGCACGATCTTAGTGAATTGTGCCGAACCCGAATCCTTGTCGGACAACACACCACGGGATCGCGATGGGACCGGGTAAGTAAATCTTCCCCAATATGTATATAACATATATGTGATGTAAATAAGCTTTATCTATTATGTGTATATACTGTGGGTCAGATTTACTTACTCTGTCCATTCGTGATCCAGTGGCGCGTTCTTTGCGGTGGATTAGGGTCCGGCCGGGATTCATTAAGGCAGTTAATGAATCCGACGTTCCGACGTTCACCAGGTGGCGTTGGTGCACTGAAGAGCATCGGAACGCACTCAAGTGCACCGGCCTGTTCCTAGTGAAGGTAAGTGCAAGCTCCGGCACACTCTTTTTTTTTTTTTTTTTAATGCGGCGCTTTTTCTGAATCCGTCGGGTTTTCGCTCGGCCACGCCCCCGATTTGCATGCCAGCGCCAATGCGCCACAATCCGATCGCGGCCACCGTGTAGGTATGTGGAGTCTTATAGCCATGGTTGCTCCAGGGGAGTACATGTGAAGTTTAGTCTATGCATATTTCTTTGCAGTTCTGTTCTGCTCTTCTTTAAGTGATGATATCTTAGGAACCGCTTTACATATCATAACAATCTTTACTATTATTTTTTTTCATCACATGTGAGACTTTAACTTGATATGATAGTTTTATGAATTAATTGTTAAAAAACAGAATATAATTGACAAATGACTGTGTGAAAAATATGATTTGTCATTTTTCCCAATAAAATAAGTAGCATGAAACGTTCGCCTTTCCCAAGTTGGACTACAGATGCTGAGGGTGCATTTACTTCTTCAAGCTGTCAGCTCCGTCTCCCTGCAGCTCGTTCTCGATGGAAGGAAGTGCATTCCAAACGGCTATATCTTCTGATCTGTGGCACCTAGAAATATCATGTCACATTGAAGGGAATATCCAATCTCTAATATGAAACTGTGTTGCTAGGTGCCCTGGTCCAGAAGATGGGCCACTGTCATGAAACCTGTAAGTGTGCCATCTGAACAGGAAATGTGCAATTAAGGCGTATTTACCCATATCTCAATCACAAGGGGTTTGACCATGAAAGAAAATTCTCACATTTTAATTCCTTAGTGATGTTTACACAAAAAGGTCATTTTAACCACCTTATTTTACAATTTTACTCAGTTGTATTGATGTCCCTCTTAACAGATACTTCATGATTCCTTTGTGCTATGAGACGCTGTGTGCTGACAATGTGCTTAGATTATCAGGGGACAGGGTTTATCTCATAGCAAACACAGGTATTCAGCTTCCATCCAGGTATGGATGGTATCCATCTCAAAGTTGTGGGCTTCATTATCTCCAGGGCATGGTAACACCTTGCTGTTTGGTGTGGTATAAGCCAAAAGAATGGAGGTCCGGCTCAGATGGAGAAAAATTAAGAAGCCTTTATTCCAAAAACATGGCATCCAAAACATATTTGCAGGACATTGGGCACTGGGGGTTATGGGACACATCAGTTGCTGAGAGGGGGCACATCAATTGCTGGGGATGGGGCTGAGGCCAACATCAAATGCTGAGAGGGGCTGGGGGGACCATCTGTTCCTCAAGGGTGGTGGTTGAGGTGGAAAATTAATTTCTGGGGGGGAGAGTAGACGACATCCATTGCTCTGGGGTGGCTGGGGTGGAATATTAATTTCTGGGGGAACTGTATATGACAGTGGTGGCGAACCTATGGCATGGATGCCAGAGGCGGCACTCAGAGCCCACCACACAGGACTCAAAGAATCTTCCTGCAGTTCCACGCAACTTAAAATATGCTGCTTTCAGTCATATTTTACTTACTTAGCTACTTGGGACTGCAGGAAGAGGGAGAATTAGACAGGGCCGAATTATCTTTGGTGGACCTCCTGCTGGCCCCACAATTCTCTGTGTACAGAGGGACACTGGAAAGAAGCTAAAATGATGCAAATTTTCCATATTTTTTCTGTGTCGATGTCCTCAGGAGGCCAATATGATTGAAATTTGTTGAAGAACAGGGACCAATAAGTTACTGCTTTAACTGCTTTAACTTTTGATTGGCACCTCACAATAAATAAGGGGGGGGGGTTTGGGTTGTTTTTTGGGCGCTCGGTCACTAAAAGGTTCGCCATCATTGGTATATGATATACATTGATAGGGAGCTAATGGAAACATTCATTTCTGGGGGGATTTGTTGGAGACATCAATTGCTGGGTGTCTATGGGACACATGCATTGCTAGGGGTGGGGACAACATTTTTGGGGTTTTTTGGGGGTTTCTCTTTTTGAAGGGGAACATCAATTGCTGGGGGGCTTTGGGGGACACCAATTACTGGGTGGGGATGGGAGCGCAACAATAACTGTGAGAGACAAGAGGGACATCCACTGTCGTGGGGGCAGCAGAGAACATGAATTTCTGGGTGGCTTTGGGGAACATCAATTTCTTTCTGGATTGTTAATTGCCCATTATATATATATATAACATTATATACTGGAGGATTGTTGGGGACATTACTGGAGGATTGTTGGGGACATTACTTTATGGGGTCTGTGGGGACTTATTGGTGAGGCTTATTTCATGTGGGAGAATTATTCAGTGGGCGCGAGCGGGTCACTTTGCAGGGGCATTAGCAGAGGCGACATGTATTAAGTGCATTATTACATGTTAGGCCATGTTTAGGGAACATTATTAGGTGGGTGGCACAATGAGGGGGTAATGTAAAGTATGGGGCAAATGTATTGTGGAGGGTCAGTAGTTGTGGGGCCCACAATGGGGATAGTGTAGTATGTGTAAACTAGAAAAAGTAGTGTGTATAATATATATATATATGGGTTATTCTTAAAAGGTGATTTGGGGTTGTGGGGCTAAATCAGGACAATATATTGTACATTGCCACAATTTTAGGCTTATAAATTGAGGATTCTGTGTAGTTTTTTTACAGTATTTAGAGTGATGGTGTTAGGGGTAGCAGTAGGATAACCGTGATAGGGGAACAAGATATAGGAACAATGAAGAACATAAGATGTCTGTGTGGTAAACTTCACAGGGAGGACACGTGGCTGAAGAGGAGACATGGTGATGCTGGGGCTAATAGAGAAGATAGAGAGCAAATACAATCCGAGGACACATCACCTGCAGGCGATGGGTGGAATAGGTAGAGATTTCTCCTGAATTTTCAATTGGTTTTGGCAGGAAACTCATTTTAGAGAGTATAAAAATGGTTACTACTGTCAATTTAATACAAATGCATTGGGGCCCGTGCCCCGAATCTTTTACCACCCCAGCAACACCCCTGTTCACTAGTATCTGACACATAGAAAGAGAGATGATGAGATCCATGAGATGCATATAACACACAATAACATACTTCAGCTCTGCTACATCAAAGCTATAAAACACACAGTCCCCTGTTATAAAGATTTTATCTTGCCTGTAGCTTGTAGATTTAGTCTCCTCATGCTTGCTGGCATGAAGTGTGTGTGTGTCTGAGCTTGTCTTGGAATGCAGCGGGAGGGGGGGGGCTGAAGTGCAGAGAGAGACTTCAGCAAGCAGAAAGGAGATTTTCATGAGAAGAATCTGCCTTGACCTACTCTAGACGGGAGAAGATTTAAGGTGGGAACCCGGGGCAACCAAAATTTTATACACCAGGACTGATAGAGATAGATTCGGGTCTTTAAGACCACAAATTGTTTTAGGTGTTCATCATTGCATTCACAAGTTTATAGTTTTTTTTTTGCCAATTTCACAACTATATGTGGATTTGTGCTTCCCGGAAAAGGGAGAGGAAGGGGTGAAGTGCTGAAGGAGCAGGGGGAGGGGAGACAGTTTAACAGCCTTTGAAACTACAGCATAGGGGGTCATTGTTAATGCACCCCCAGAGCACTGTTGGCTAATTAGCATAAATTTAAAAGTTCATTTTAGAAGGAATGCGGCCATGGATAACATGTTCCCCTAATTTGTATTACTATTTTTCTGTTGTTAGAGCTTCCTAAGAATTTATTAGGAGAATTTTTAAGGGTATTCCAATTTTGTGTCTAACTTACACTCACCAGCCACTTTATTAGGTGCACCTGTCCAACTGCTCGTTAACACTTAATTTCTAATCAGCCAATCACATGGCGGCAACTCAGTGCATTTAGGCATGTAGACATGGTCAAGACAATCTCCTGCAGTTCAAACCGAGCATCAGTATGGGGAAGAAAGGTGATTTTAGTGCCTTTGAATGTGGCATGGTTGTTGGTGCCAGAAGGGCTGGTCTGAGTATTTCAGAAACTGCTGATCTACTGGGATTTTCATGCACAACCATCTCTAGGGTTTACAGAGAATGGTCCGAAAAAGAAAAAACATCCAAGGAGCGGCAGTTCTGTGGGTGGAAATGCCTTGTTGATGCCAGAGGTCAGAGGAGAATGGGCAGACTGGTTCGAGCTGATAGAAAGGCAACAGTGACTCAAATCGCCACCCGTTACAACCAAGGTAGGCAGAAGAGCATCTCTGAACACACAGTACGTCGAACTTTGAGGCAGATAGGCTACAGCAGCAGAAGACCACACCGGGTGCCACTCCTTTCAGCTAAGAACAGGAAACTGAGGCTACAATTTGCTTAAGCTCATCGAAATTGGACAGTAGAAGATTGGAAAAACGTTGCCTGGTCTGATGAGTCTCGATTTCTGCTGCGACATTCGGATGGTAGGGTCAGAATTTGGCGTCAACAACATGAAAGCATGGATCCATCCTGCCTTGTATCAACGGTTCAGGCTGGTGGTGGTGGTGTCATGGTGTGGGGAATATTTTCTTGGCACTCTTTGGGCCCCTTGGTGCAACGCCACAGCCTAACTGAGTATTGTTGCTGACCATGTCCATCCCTTTAAGACCACAATGTACCCAACATCTGATGGCTACTTTCAGCAGGATAATGCGCCATGTCATAAAGCTGGAATCATCTCAGACTGGTTTCTTGAACATGACAATGAGTTCACTGTACTCAAATGGCCTCCACAGTCACCAGATCTCAATCCAATAGAGCATCTTTGGGATGTGGTGGAATGGGAGATTCGCATCATGGATGTGCAGCCCACAAATCTGTGGCAACTGTGTGATGCCATCATGTCAATATGGACCAAAATCTCTGAGGAATGCTTCCAGCACCTTGTTGAATCTATGCCACGAAGAATTGAGGCAGTTCTGAAGGCAAAAGGGGGTCCAACCCATTACTAGCATGTTGTACCTAATAAAGTGGCCGGTGAGTGTATATTCCCTTGATGGTAGATGCATGAGGGCTTGTTTAATTAAAGGAAATCTACCAACAAATTTAAGCATGATAAACCCGGGGCAGTTACTCATAGATCCAGACACCATGACTTTAGTAATCTTCTATCCATGGCCTCTTGCGTTCCTTCAGACTCATTAGCATAATTTTGAAAATAGTATTTAGAAGAAAGGAGGCCATACGGTGCCTGGATGTATGAGTAAGTCTCCCTGGTTTATCATCATGGTTGATTTCCATTAATGATTGATTAACTAGTCACTTTTTATTTTAAAATTCTGCTCACAAATGGTAAAATGGAAGAAAGTGTGGTTTTTGCAGCCATTTACCTCACGCCTCATGTAGCAGAGAATATGATACGGTTACCGACATTCAGGTAAATTCAGTTTCTTCTAATGACTTTAAAAAGTCAGTCATTATACAAGATAACCATGTAGAGGTAATTGCAGAATGTGATTTACCTAATTTGTGCATTGGTTGGCTGATTTTACCTGTCAGTCCTCCAAAAACAGGCCTTAGAAAACGATCTCCATATTCATATGATTCATTCTGTTGGTATGGCAACAAGGCTGTCTCAAAGACAGATGGTGACGGATGGAATTTTAAAATGTCCCACTTAGTTTTTGCTACACTTTTCAGTATTTTAAGTATTTTCCCCTAATGTCTCACAAAATTCTTCTTTTTGATGCATGAAGTAAAATGAATGTAATTCTTTGGCAATTATAGAAAATCAGAACAGTTTAAAACATTTTACCAGAATGACTTAGAAGAAATGTTTAAATAATCTTAAAAAGAGAAATGTACCATATCTGCAAAAATATAAAAGTTTCCAAGACGTGATATTATTAAAAGTCTTACCTCTATATGTAGATGTTATTTTCTTATGGGGCTGCAGGACCTATGATGATGTCATCACAGGTCCTTGAAGCTGTTGCTGTGAGCCACACTGTGACCTACATATTTGGAGTGCTAGCTGTGTGAGAAGAGGAATCTAGAGATGTTGGTGGTGTGAGGAGAAGGGGTATCTGGAGATCCTCATAGTGTGAGGAGGAGGGGAACCTTGGGATGCTGGCAGTGTGAGGAAGAGAAAGCGAAACAGGGATGGAGGCTGTGTGAGTAGGAAGAGCGGCACCTACGGGTGCTAACTATGTATGGGGAGGGGGACATAGGTGATAGCTGTGTGATAAAAAGAAGGAGGTGGCTGTGGGAATCTGCCCCAAACTGTCCTTGTCCAAAATCCCACAAATCTCAGTGTCCTCAACTCCAGTACTCAAAGAACCAAAGATTCTGGGAGACAGCCTCAAACAGATTTCTACCGATAATATATTTTTAAGATAAGCAAACAAAAAATTGACAAAACGCCAGCTCACCCTCGAGGTATACTTCGAGTCAGCAATCCTCCCGGTGTACGGACTACCGCGTAAGCCTTCCACGGAGCAGCAAGTATAGCATCCAACACTTTCACGGGATAAGCAGATAAAATCAATGATTCTTTATTTCCATGCTTTAAAATCCATAATGCAGCAAAGTGGAAACGGCACACATCAGACCTACGCGTTTCTCTAGTGAAAACAGAGACACACCTCACCTATTTCAACCCTATGTTCCACACCTGTGAAATCAGGAAAAAAGTCATGTGATGCAAAATGTTAACAGGCACGCAGGATGTTGACTGCACGCAAACAAATGCTATAGAATGCCTGTTACTCTGTTTCACAGATAGTGGAAGATGTAATATACATTTGGTTCTTTAAAAATAGTATAAACAAGTAATTTATTTAAAAAAATATATAAGTGAACATACATGTGGAGTGCATACCAAAAATGCTCAGAGCACTATAAGGGTAAACTTGAACCTGAAGCTTAGCAGAATATACTATTGTGTTAGACTGCAGGGTTATTTGTATATAAATCAATCCAATGATCAATTATATTCCATCCTCTTAGGAGTATACTATGGTGGTATCGTGAATATTCTTATTTGTAAACAAATTTGTAAACAAATTCGGAAACAATCCGCAAACAAACTTGTAAACAAACTCATAAACATATGTAAACAAATCTGTAGACAATATTCTTATTCGGCTATTGTTTATGTAAATAAAGTTATACCTCCCATACGTCTATTGTCTAATGTTGAAATACATCATCCAAACATTATTCACATTTAAATACATCATATATTATGGACAAAATAACATACCCACTAATATAATTTTTGTTTATCATTGTTTCCAGTATTATAATACAATACATTCAAGTGAACCCTATGATCCCACATTTACTTTTTTTTTTTTTTTTCAGTCAATGTCCCTTACATTAGATTGTTATCCAACTCTGAACTCAATTTGTATGTGATGCCTGTTAAAGAAAAAGGAGGGGGGGCTTGTTTTTGTCTTACGTGTACCATAATATAAGGTCTTTCCTTAGATTCATACCTAAGGGTTGTCTACTTTCTAATACAAAGATCCAAAAAGCCTCCCTATTCAATAATTTCCTTCTATGGCCCCCTCCTCTCATGGGGCGATGCACTTTTTCAATACCTTTCCACGAGAAAGAAGCTGTATCCCTATTATGGAATTCCCGAAAATGTTTGGAGGCAGCTGATATGTTCTCCGATGTATTGGAAATATCTGACAAATGACGTCTAATCCGAATTTTGAGGGGACATGTAGTACATCCCACATAGTTTACAAAGTTCACAAGCTATAACATACATGACAATTTATATATGAACCCACCTTATGTTTGTTACCATTTACATAGCTTGTTATAGAATCCTCAGTCTTCAAAAAATTCCATGTTTTACAGACTTTGTGTCCACACTTGTGGTTCCCTGGAAATTTTAACCATGAATAGTCCCCTTGTTGTGTGTGACTTTTAAACAGGCTTAGGCTGACCTGGTTGCCATTAGTGGGGGCTCGTCTTGTACTAAATTTTATTCCTCCTTCTAAACTCTTGGCAACCCCCTCATCCTGTTCCAGTATAGGTATGTATTTTTTAATTATATTTTTTATCTTCTTAAATTGTTTGCTATATGTTGTAACAAATATAACTGGTGGCTTTGGATCATCAAAAGCGGCTAGGTTTATCAGATTTTAACAAAGTCTCTCTGGCAATTTTCTTAACTCTGCTATTGGCATTGTTCGGACTAGCATGAGAATACTGTCTTTCCCTTAGCCTATTGCATGTTTTTTCTGCCTCCAACACGAAAGCTGACTCCTCTGAGTAATTTCATTTGGTGCGGATGAGTTGTCCCAAAGGAATATTTGGACATGCTGTGTATCCTTCAATTATAGAGGAGACACAACCGTTAAAGGCTGGAGATAATGGTCCAACCAGTTTCCTAGTCTCTCCCCAAGGCTCCGATGCCAGCTACAATAGGTCGCATCGGCGGGGGAAAAATCCCCTTATGAACCTTGGGGAGAGAGTGGAAAACCGGAGTGACAGGGTATTCTACCATGAGATATTTAGCTGTTTTTTCATTCAATGTGCCCAGGGCTAATCCCTCTTGTAATAGTTTTTCTAACCCTTTTTTAAAACCTACAGTGGGGTCCTCTGTTAGTTTCCTATATGTGGTCTGATCTTCCAACATATTTTCATTTAATTTTTTGTATAGTGTTGAATCTAAAAGTACAATGTACCCCCCCCCCTTGTCCGCAGAGCGATCTATCAAATTTTTGTTATCTTTCAATTCCTTAAGTGCTTTGGACTCTGCTCTAGTTAGGTTGTATTTGTTTTTATTAATTTTACAACTTCATTTAAGCTTAGTGAGGTCCTTCTCAACTAAATCCTGGAATGTATCCATTACTACACTTCTAGACGAAGTGGGATAAAAGGAAGGATTACGTGTCTTGAAAGGTATGCGCTCCACATGTTCACTTATATATTTTTTAAAATAAATTACTTGTATATACTATTTTTAAAGTACCACATGTATATTACATCTTCCACTATCTGTGAAAGAGAGTAACAGGCATTCTATAGCATTTGTTTGCGTGCAGTCAACATCCTGCGTGCCTGTTAACATTTTGCATCACATGACTTTTTTCCTGATTTCACAGGTGTGGAACATAGGGTTGAAATAGCTGAGGTGCGTCTCTGTTTTCACTACACCATGACTAAGTCAGTATGACGAAACGCATAGGTCTGATGTGTGCCGTTTCCACTTTGCTGTATTATGGATTTTAAAGCATGGAAATAAAGAATCATTGATTTTATCTGCTTCTCCCGTGAAAGTGCTGGATTTGTTCTTGGATAACATATTTTTGGTGTATATCTAATTTGAATAGAATTGTAAAAGCTTCGTAGGGCTGATTATTCACATTTGTCTACATTTGGCTGATGGGCCCCAGTGCAAAGTCTGTGCCAGGCCCCCGACTATAATGTATGGGTTATAGTAATAGTCTTCTCATATGGGAAAGTGACACCAAAAGGGCCCCCTTAACCTTTTGGGCCCTTGTGCGATCGCAACCTCTGCACCCCCTCAAGGTACACCCCTGATTATTGGTATTTTTCAGGTGGTGAAACTTGTCACACCTGTTAAAAAGAAGCTGTGATTCAAATCTGGAGAAGTCCTGGAAAACATGGCAATAAATTGATGTGGATGAAACAGGATGGGATGTATAGCCCAAAGACCTGATAACTATGAACCTGAAGATTCTGATGACAGTATCGAATAAGCAAACCCACAAACTAAGCAACTACTCAATCAATGACTAATAGGAGATCAAGCATTATAAACCAGGGATACTTATTCAAACATCCAGGCACCGTGACTGAGGTAATCTTCTTAAATTTGTTAGCTATGGCTTCCTTCCTTCTAAAATAAACTTTTAAAGTTATGCTATTATTATTATGCTTATGCATGAGGGACTCTGGTGGGTGCTTTCAGAGCCCCGAATTGCTGCAGATTAACAGGCTGTTACAATGAGCAGATGATTGTCTCAGGGAAAACAGAGGTATACTTGAAAGGACGCACTCATCGGTATCCTATTGTAAACCATTTCTTCTTTATTGTGGAAAAAACAATACTCACCAAAATAGGACAAGCAAGGGAGGGAGTGGGGGTATGATGCTCACAGAAAGGCAAAGACGGTTTCACGCTGCTCCCGTTTCTTCCAGCCTCTGTGCAAAGTGACTGTCACGGCCCTATCCGCGATCCTTGGTACGGATCGTGGGTGTCCCCGTTCCTCTGGCCCACTCTTACCGCTCCAGGCTGTGCTCCCGTCCGGGCCTCAGGCTTCCTCCGACTAGGCCGCGCGTCGGAGGGGACGGAGTAAGGTGATTCCCCCCACGTGGAAGACCTCGTTAGGGGCGGAGTAAGGTGATTCCCCCCACGTGGAAGACCTCGTTAGGAGGCGGGACCGCCGTCCGGCTTCCGGATGGGAGGATACCGTAGTTTGGACCAGCTTGCTAGGGCATGTAACCGAGTGATTGGTTGAGCAGTTGCAGACCAGGGTGAGTCTTAGCCTTTATTATGCATGTGATATGTGATTGGTTCACTTCAGCAGTGTGTGACATACGGTTTCACCTATGATATGGCGCAATTTAGAATCCACAGGTGCAATGCACCTTACTTGTTAGCTTAAAAAAAACCCTCAGAGTTTTAGTCACTTTGCACGATGTCCAGAAGAAGTGCGAGCACCGCAAAACGGCCATTGCCTTTCTGTGAGCATCATACCCTCAACCCCTTCCCTTGCATATCCGTGAGTGCCGTCCTTTCAAGTATACCTTTGTTTTCCCTGCATATGAATTGTGCTATTCTAGGACTTGAGCATCGCTATAACCTGAAAATGACAACATCTGCCTTGAATTTTCTTTTGGATGTGATAAACATTTGTGAATCTACACGTAGTGGTTGCTGGTAGTGCCGTTATCGTCTGTTTGAGCGCTGTAGATGATTGTCTTACCCTCATTTAACAGATAGTAAAAAGACATCAGTGAGAGGATCTGGAAACACCCACCAGAGCCCATCAGACAATAATTAACATAATTTTAAAAGTATATTTTAGAAGGAAGGAGGCCATGTATAACAAATATAAGAAGATTACCACAGTCACTGTGCCTGGATCTAAGTGCCCATGGTTTATCATGCTTGACTTTGATGGCAGATTTCCTTTAAGGACTAATCCTAATTTTCATGCTTTTTACAAATATCTGACACAATTCACTGTCAGAATTTTGCAATTGATTGCAGGGACAAAAATATAACAATATACTGTTTTGGCTTTGGTGCTTTCTCCACAGTGCAGACATCAGCTAAGTTGCTCACAGACCATGATGTGTTACCAGCACTGGGAAAGATACTGAAAACCAGTGGCAATTGTGCAGAGAAGGTTGCACATATTCTTGCTGAGCTGGCAAAGAATGGTAAGGGGGAAAATTGTGTAAACAATTATTTTACCTTGTGAGCCTCACTGGAACACTAGAGAGCATACCCGCAGCAAGTACTGGAACCTGGGCCCACAATTTAGTGACTTACTTCACCTGCGTTACATTCACATCTGTGAAGCTGTAGGATACTACTGTTACAGGTAACAAAAGTCAAATCAGAATTCCACGTACATGGGACAATGCAGAGGACTTGTGAGCTCCTGTTCATCAAACACTCATCTCCTACATTGTGTGTATCAGTACCTGTCTAGCAACCGCGCAACCACAACCAGGCTTGGCGTTAGCTGTCAGACTAGGTAAGTGCTGGCAAACTCCCCCTGCAACGTCCTTGCGGGCTAAGGCTTTACCTATAGCAGATAAACCGTCCTGACAAGGCGAACCTACTATCAGGAACCTAACTGACGGTCCCTGAGTGACCCTACAAGATGACAGGGAAGACTTACTTCGTCTGGCAGCTGCTGGATGGTAGAGTGGACAGATAACCGGAATACAGGTATAGTCCAGTGTTCACACTGGTGAACAGGCTACTAACACAGGTCTGAGACAGGGAAAGCGGGATAACACTGGGAGAAACACAACACTGAGGGACAAACAACAGATACAGACAGACAAGCGAACCAGGTCAAAACCAAGATGGCAGCAAAGGTACAGAATTGTAAAGCAAATTAATATGGTCAGTAGTCAAAGCAGAAGTCGATACACAGTATACCAAGAAACAAGCAAAAACATTAGATAACACAGGAGACTGAAATAACCAGCAAGGTCTGATGGGAGTAGGCAGGTATATAAGGCAAGTATATATCCCGGACACGCCTACAGCAGCACACTGGGGGAACTGTCGATCAGGCTAGTAACCCTTGCTGGCCAGGGCTGAAATGCAAGGAGCAGGGTGTGGCTCAGGAAATCCAAGCCACAGTTCACACACAGTTAACACCACTTATTCTGGCAACTGCAGATAGAGGGAAGTTTTGGCACAGACGTTACAGTGTGTTCTGAAAATAGTTGCATAGTTTATAGTATTTTTCTATATACATCATATACATATATAATAACACGTTTTCTGTAATATTCTTGTATGTTGTATAATGTTTCTTTTAAGGATATTATACTATTGTGCACATTTCCTCCATACAGAAGAGACCAGGAAGCCCTGCATAGATGCAGGTTTGGTCATGGCCTTGGTACCTCTGCTGCAGAGTTCAGATCAGGAATTACTCTTGCACGCTGGCAGAGCCATTGGTCGCATCTGTTATGGAAACAGTAAGTAAATTAATTCATTCAAAATTGTTGGACTGGAATTTTATTTTACAATCGTCCAGATTGTTCATTGGCAGTACCAGTACTAATGATTAAATGGTACAAAGTAACCAGCAATCTCTAAGCTTTTAAATGATTTTGAAAACCATTGCTGTGAGCTCCTATTCATAAGTTGGGATGAATAGAAAAAAATGCAACAAACTTCTTTATATATATATACTTCTGTATATTCTAAGTTTGTGCCTTTACTGTACAATATAATGGCCTCACCACATGTTCCAATGAGATGCCTTCATGATTTCTGACCTTAAAATGGCTGCTGATGGATGGTCATGTGACCATCGTACAATTGCCATGCCAGGGCCCTAATCTTATATTCATGAATACTATCATAAGGTCCTGGCAAGGCGATTGTTCATGGACAGACAGAGATCACAAGACCCTCCATCTGTGGCCATTTTATGGACAGGAATGTCTGCCTGATGAGGTAAAAGACAGGGGCTTCACTATACATATCATGAAGGCAGTGCAGAACTTTTAATAGATGTATATTGGTAAATTACCTAATAGCCTGCCCCTCCAACACTTACACACACATTACAAAAAATAAGAGGTAAGGTGGCCAACTCTATTCACCCCTTGCCTTGACAAACCCTAACAGCATCATGAAACTAGAGTTCAGATTCCTTCGAGAAGTTATCTTCAAAAAAATACAGTTATATTTATTGGCATGAAGAACTCAATTTTAGTGTGGATTTTACTATAAATGACTTATGGATGTTGCATTACACATAAGAAGATTATTGATTAGTATTACTGTACATTAATATGTTAGTAATGACCAGAATGACCAGAAATGGAAGGTTCTTTAAGTTCCATCAGACATTCACACTTCCCAAAACGCATCTCCACCACAGACAACACACCATCTTCGCTTGAAGTCGGTAGTGGGTCCCTCCTAATTGTGATGAATGTATCATGCAGATCACCAAGGTATAGAGATAAAAGATTTTCTTTATTTATTACTAAAACAAAGAGTTTAAAAACGTGCATCAGATAATAAAAACGCTGAGCACCTTGCCCAAGCTAGGTTTTTACCTCTTTGGGCTTCTTCTTTGAACTGGAGGAAGAAGCCTGAATAGGTGAAAACCTATGCTTGGCGTTTTTATTTTAATTTGATGCGCACTTTTAAAAAATCTATTTCTAGTATATTAATAAAGAAATTCTTTTATCTCCATACCTTGGTGATCTGCACCAAAAGAATTTATCTAATAAAGTATTTGGATGTGTTTTCTCATTACTTACAGAATTTGCTGGAAAACGTAATCTTTAAAATGACATTTGTAGTAATTTATCTTAATGTATGTTTCTTATTTGTTTCTAGATGAGCTGCAAGAGCAACTGGTAGAACACAATGTAATTCCTTCCTTGGTCAGGATATTAACTGATTACCCAGATAACGATACGTTGGTGCGTGTGGGTCTCTTGGCCTTGTCCAATCTGGCGGATCTAGGTTAGAAATCTTGTTAAACATGTAAAGTTTAAGCAGCTTCAGAAATTTTAAATTAGTGCACAGGTGTTGTTGAAACATAATGGATAGGCTTTCTCCCTTTTCCTCCAGTGCTACCTTATTGCACCCAATACATGAATTCCCATATTTTAAAAAGCATTATGACATGGGATAATAGCATTATCATTATATCTCTTCAAAAAGTAATACATACCAAACTTTAGACAGTGCTATGTTGGAGCTATTGTTGCTTCTCAGTACAGTGTAGGAAACCGTTTTTTTATGGAGATTGTTTTTTCAGGCAAATTAAGTGTTGTACAAAGTCTTAAAGGTTATGTATGCTCTGCTAAGGTCTCTGCATAAGAAATATTCAAATAACTTTTCAAGGGTGGAAAAAAGGAAACCTATTTTCCAGTGTTACCTTACGTAAGAAAGCTACTACACATCAATATCTGACTTTCAGGAAGCCTTGTGATATGGTATGACATGGGATAAAGGCCACATCTTTCAGTCTCTTCCAAAAGGAATAGACTCCCAACTTTAGATGTATAACAAGCTGCTTTATGTAGCAATTAAGCCATATTTTTTTCTTTTTTTTAACCACCATCAAAAACGTATTTGCATATTCCTTAACCAGAATCCTAAGCAGATAATGCATGGCATTTTAGACCCCATTAAAGGTGGCATGCAGTGGCAATTGCCATATTAATGCTCATGGATTTATGGGTGAATATGTATTTGTACAATTCTTTTAAAGGCAAACATCAAGCATGTCAAAATTCATCATAAATGGAAATAGCATAACAAAAACAAATAAGTAAACATAACAAAAGGAGGACAAAATTAACCCCTTAAGGACGCAGCCATTTTACAGCTTAAGGCTCATTCCCATTTTTTGGATTCTGACCTGCGTCTCTTTATATGGTTATAACTTTTGAACACTTTTACTTATCAAAGTGATTCTGAGATTGTTTTTTCCCCACTTGTTGTACTTCATTTTAGTGGTAAATTTTGGCTGATAAGTTTTGCGTTTATTTACAAAAAAAGGAAAAAATTATGAATTTTTAGAATAATTTGCCATTTTCGAAATTCAAAATCACCGCGTTTTCAGGCAGATCGATTTACGACCTAAATAACTTGCCAAATAACATTTCCCATTTGTCTACTTTACATTTTCATAATTTTTTAAATGTTTGGATAATTTATTTTGACGTCACGGGGCCTACAAATCGAATAGCGATTTTCCGTATTTTCAGAATTGACTATTTTGACAAAATACTGTTTGAAATTAAATTTTACATATTTAGCATTAAAACCACCCTATATAACCAACCCATTTTCAAATCTGCACCCCACAAACTATCATAAACAGCATTTACAAAGATTGTTAACCCCTTGAGATCTTCATAGCAATTGAATCAAAATGGCGGGGAAATTTAGAATGGTCAAATTTTGTCGGTTATACGTTCATTTAGCCCTAAAATTGACACATTTCCAAAAGATAAATAGAGAAAACCCACCATAAAATGTGGACATGTGGACATTACTTGTGTTATGGGGGCACAGCGAGGCGCAGAAGGGAAGGAGCACCCTGCAGCTGCCAGGATTTTATTTTTCTCGTTGCCCCCTTTTGAAGGCTATAAAATTTTCGCTTTTCCGTTATTTGGGTCATGTGACGGCATTTTTTTTGCGCGATGAGATGCTTTTTCCAGTGTTACCATTTTGGGGTTGGTATCACCTATTGTTGAAAATTTAGGAACTATATTTGAGGTAATGAGTAGAAAAGCATCAATTCTGTACTGGATTTTTTACTTCTTTTTTTTTCGTGTTCACCGTAAATCCTAATAATCCTGTTATCTTTATTCTATGGGTCGATACGATTACGGGGATACCAGACATGAATATTTTTTCTTATGTTTTACAAATTTTGCCAAATAAAATCCTAATGTGGGGAAAAATCTATTATTTTTGCATCGTGGTCTTCCAAGTGGCATAACATTGTTACGTTTTTGGCTACAGAGCTGGTTGATGGCTTGTTTTTTGTGGGACATGTTGTTCTTTGCAACAGTATCATTCTGGAGTACATATGTTTTGTTGATCACTTTTTATTGCATTTTTAGTGGGATATAATAGGTAAAAATCATAATTTTGCGCAGGTTTTTAACGGTTTTTTTTACGGCATTCATCATATGGGTTTAATAGTTATTTAGTTTTATTCTATGGATTGTTATGGACGCGGTGATACTATATATGTGGGGTTTGTGTTATGATTTAGACTTTTTTGAGCGTTATATGTCTCTTTATATGTTTTGGGGCTTATGGGCATTTTTAGTGATTTATAAAGTTATTTTTTATTGAAAAACATTTTTTTTTTTAACATTTTTTACTTGATGCACCATGGGATATGAACAAGCAATCATTTGATTCCTTGTTCATGATAATACCCCCTTACCGACATGTGACGTAATAGTATGTCACATGTCAGGTCCCGGTACATGGAGAGGGCTCGCGGGCCGAGCCCTCTCCATAGCCGGTAAGTCTTTGCTGCATATTGCAGCAAAGGCTTACCGGTAACACCCGCAATCGGTGCCGGCACCGATCGCAGGTGTTTTACCGCTGATCGCCGCCGGCAAAGGTATGCATGCGCCGCCATCTTTCCGTGGATCGTCGCTCCCCGTGACGTCGTCGGGGAGCGGCAATCCATCACCATGGTAACTTCGGGTCTCACGAAGACCCGAAGCTACTTCGGGTTAACCCATTCATTAGCATGTGCTGTCAGCACATGGTAATGTATGAGTAGTAAAATCCCCATATACTGCCATACTGTAGTATGGCAGTATATGATAGGATCGATCAGACAACCTAGGGTTGTACCCTAGGGAGTCTGAAAAATAGTAAAAATAAAAATAAAAAAATAGTTAAAATAAAAAAATTATAATAAAAAAAAAAATCGCGCCCAAAGTCGAAAATGGCACTTTTTTGCCATTTAAATTTTTTTTTTTAATTATCTAAAAAGTGATCAAAAGGTCGAACAGTCCTAAAAATGATATTATTGTAAACATCATCAAAATCCGCAAAAAGCGACACCACGCACAGCTCCATACACCAAAGTATGAAAATGTTATTAGCCCCAGAAGATGGCAAAATCCCCCCAAAAAATTTTGTACAGGAGGTTTTAATTTTTTTAAATGTATGAAAACATTATAAAACCTATATATATTTGGTATCCCCGTAATCATACCGACCCAAAGAATAAAGTAGACATGTCATTTGGGGTGCACAGTGAAATCCGTAAAATCCAAGCCCACAAGAATACGGCACAAATGCGTTTTTTTACCAATTTCACTGCATTTGGATTTTTTTTCCCGCTTCCCGGTACACGGCATGAAATATTAAATACCACCATTTTGAAGTGTAATTTGTTACGCAGAAAGTAAGCCATCACACAGCTCTATACATGGAAAAATAAAAAAGTTACAGATTTTTGAATGTGGGGAGTGAAAAATGAAAACGCAAAATCAAAAAAGGGCCGCGGCGGGAAGGGGATACTCTGCAATACTTTGACACTCGTCACAGACGTCATCTTAAAGGCACTGCCTTCAGGCTTCTCCGGGGTCCCGATCGGACCCCTGAGGTGCCATAGCAGCGATCAGCCCCCCCGAAAACAGCGCGCGGGGGGGGGGGGTGATCGTAGGGTAAAGACCCCCGGAAGGCATGTTAAATGCGGGTGTTAGCCGGGGATGTCAACGGCTATACAGCGCTGAACCGGCATCGTCTCTGCGCAGTAGCTGTACTGCGCTGAGCGCTATTCGCGGGACTCAGCGCAGTACAGCTACGGCGCAGAGCGCTAAGGGGTTAAAGTGGCAACAAAGAAAAAATAAATTAGTTATGTGTATGATCTCCAAAACTCAAAAAAACACACAACATACAATGTAGAGGAATACAAGTAAGTAACACAAGGTAAGAGAAAGGGTGAGAGGGAAATAAGGGCGTTATTTGGAGGCTCATACAATTACACACTCAACCTCACTAACCCAATGGGATGGAACCATCTATAACCTTTTTATATTTTGGCATGTTCCTGTCAAGAAATGGCTTCTTAAATTTGGAGATAGGTTCTGGTACCTGCATCTCTGTGGAGAGACGAATAGAACTTTATTCCATAAAGGTCTGATAGAGGAGCAATTCTACCAAATACAGAGCATTGTGCCAGATTCACTACCACAGCGCCAACCTACCCCAGGGACATGTGGAATGATCATGTGGAGCTTCAGTGGTCAATGGCTAAGAATGTAGAATGGGCTGTCATAAAAAACAAAGTAGGTGTACTGTACAAATTCTTTTGTCCTTGTAGTTTATTCTGTAGTGTTTTCTATTTTGCCTCCCTCCAGGAGAAAACCCCTTTAATGTCTGAGTAAAATGTCCCATTTATCAATTTATAAAGAACACTGTTCCTATCAAGTATTTCTGTTTCCTTCGTTCCCACTACAGAAAACAATGTACTGTATGTGATTGATATAGGATCCTTGCTTTACTACAACTTATATAATTACATTAAGTAATACCGTTTTGATGTATTATATACAGGCAGTCCCCGGGTTACATACAAGATAGGGTCTGTAGGCTTGTTCTTAAGTTGAATTTGTATGTAAGTCGGAACTGTATATTTTATCATTATAACCCCAGCCAGAACTTTTTTGGTCTCTGTGACAATTGGATTTTAAAAATGTTGAGTTGTCTTAAGAATCAGGATTAACACTAAAGCTCATTACAGACACCTGTTACAGCTGTTTATTGTAGCCTAGGACTAAAGCACAATAAATTACCAATATCCAGAGGTCAGTTTTTAACTAGGGGTCGTATGTAAGTCGAGTGTTCCTAAGTAGGGGACCGCCTGTACTTGTAAAGAGCACTGTATACTTAATGATACCCTTTCCAACCCTACAGCAACTATTTTCATTCATACAATATTACAAAGGTCTTTGATAAAAAAAAAAAAAAGGTTTAGCATCTAATTTCCGCATATAAAACATTTCACAGCGTTGTTCTCACTAATTAAAAAGAGTTGCCTTTCATTTCCTGAGGCTTATGTTATTTTCAAGGCAACGCTTTGGTGAGATAGTAAAAAGTGTTACTCTGATTAAAAAAGACCTTTAGGCAACAGTAAACTTGACAGCATATTAAAGGGAACCTGTCATCAGTAATTGACCTAATAAACCACTACCAGTATATTATCAAACAGTATAACACCTTCTAGTTCTTGGTTCTTTCATGGTCCAGTGTGGTGGCATTGTCCAGAAAATCAACTTTGAAGTGCAATTTAAATTGGCTATTTAAAGTTGAGGACACGGAGAAGTCAAAGTGGGGAACTCTGAATGCCACCTCCTCTGTGATTGACATCATGCATCAAAATTCAGAAGATCTGATTAGTGATGTCTCTGGATGCAGAACCATCAATTACAGTGAAGGCGGCTTTCTAAAGGTAGAGAGAGAGTTTGACTTTAGTGTTTAAATCTGCACCTCCTTGACTTTATAGAAGCAGTCTACATCTCACTTCAAAGAAGATTTTCTGGGTGATGCCACCACACTGGGTAATGAAAGAAACATGATCTGGAAGGTGTTCAGCTGCTTGGCAACATACAGCTATTGCTTTATTAGGTCAATTTCTGCTGACAGGTTCCCTTTAAATAATGAGTTAAACTATTGGTGAAGTTACTTTAATAAATACATGGAAGATTACACCTATCTTTTGCTACAACAAAATGAGCTCCAATTTTGAGTATATACTGCGTCCTTATCTTAGGATTATTTTATAGAAACGGTCTTAATTAGAGATGAGCGAGCACTAAAATGCTCGAGTGCTCGTTATTCGAGACGAACTTTTCCCGATGCTCGAGTGCTCGTCTCGAATAACGAGCCCCATTGAAGTCAATGGGAGACTTGAGCATTTTTCAAGGGGACCATAGCTCTGCACAGGGAAGCTTGGCCAAACACCTGGGAACCTCAGAAAAGGATGGAAACACCACGGAAATGGACAGGAAATAGCAGGGGCAGCATGCATGGATGCTTCTGAGGCTGCTGAATCGCACCATTATGCCAAAATTATGGGCAACAGAGTGACCGAATGAGGCTAGATAGCATCTAAAACATCCAATAATTGACCCTGACACTATAGGGGATGGCATGCAGAGGCAGGCTAGAGAGTCTCATGGCGACATACCCTAAATGGACTCAGGTTTCACCAAAGGAGGTGAAATGATTTCCTATGTGAACAAAAGGTTGACGGTATATTTAGTCGATAACACAGCATGGTGTCGACATAGTGACCAAGTTCCATAACGTATCTGGTGAAACACCCGAAAAATGAGCCTTTTGATAAGGGGACGACATGTGGAGGCAGCCATGGAGACGACTTCCATGATTAAGAGCGACAGTATGGGGCATTCATATTGCGCTGCTATGATTGCAACTTCAGGTCTCCAGCATGGCGGCGACAGATGGGCCGAGTTCCACTATGTATCTGGTGAAACACCTGAAAATTCTGCCTGACACAGCTCGTTTGATAAGGGGATGATGTGCTGCATATCCTCTTGTGCTCCAGCGTCTGGGGTATAGAGAGTTGAAATGAGACATTGGTGGACGCTGTGGAGGATCGTGGAGGCAAAATGGACAGGAAACAGCAGGGGCAGCATGCATGGATGCCTCTGAGGCTGCCTAATCTTGGGATGGAGCTGGCGGTCCACTGCCAGGCGAGATTTCGCCTGTCCAAGCCCCTGTCTCTCGGCTCCTCCCCACCCAAAATGGGCCTGGGGGCCAGAAGCGTTTACTTCGAAAAAATTATAATTTTCAAAGCAGGCCGGATCGTTTGAATATTTCACCTAGGAATAATGGAATAACATAGTGGTTCTAATTTTTAATAGTTTTTACGGAAATGGTTGCATGATTAAGAGCGACAGTATGGGGCATCCATATTGCGCTGCTATGATTGCAACTTCAGGTCTCCAGCATGGCGGCGACAGATGGGCCGCGTTCCACTATGTAGCCCATAGTAATGTAGCCATAGCAGAAGCGCTGAAATAATATTGGTAAATTATAAAAGTTTGCCAGTATATTTTGTGGATTACACAGCAGGGTGGCGACAAAGTTAACAAGTTTGATGTGGAAGCCATGAAAACAACCCAAAATTCTGCCCGACACAGCTCATTTGATAAGGGGACGATGTATGGAGGCAGTGAACTAGTAGTAGATTAAAGGTGCTACAGTTAAAACTATGTTAGTTGGATCTTGAGATGGAGCTGGCGCTCCGCAGCCAGGCGAGCTTTCGCCAATCCAAGCCCCTGTCTCTAGGCTACTCCCCAAACAGCACTTCTAAGAACCTTTTGTATAAGATCAAGTGTAGTAGCGTTCTTATAAGTTTAGGATATGGCGGGTGAGGGGAATGTAAAAAGATGCGCAAGAAGCGCTGAAATAATATTGGTAAATGATAAAAGTTTGCCAGTATATTTTGTAGATTATACAGCAGGGTGGCGACAAAGTTAACAAGTTTGATGTGGAATCCATGAAAACAACCCACAATTCTGCCTGACACAGTTCGTTTGATAAGGAGACCATGTATGGAGGCAGCTATATGGACGACTTTTGGAGGCAGCTATGGCGATGACGTGTGGAGGTAGCAGTGGAGACAACGTGTGGAGCCAGCTAAAAATACGACATGTGGAGGCTGCTATGGAGACAATTTAATTTGGATAGTGCCTGTATGTGGCAGTCCAAAAAAGTTTTCAAACTAGAGGAGCAGGTAGGTGGTCCTCCAGAAAAATTAAATAAATTGAGTGCCTGTATGTGGCAGTCCAAAAAAGTTTTCAAACCAGAGGAGCAGGTAGGTGGTCCTCCAGAAAAATTAAATAGATTTAGTGCCTGTATGTGGCACTCCCAAAAATTGCTTAAAACAGAGGACCGGGTAGGTGGCCCACCAGAAAAATTAAATACATAGAGTACTATAGCTAGAGCCAGTTATCCCTGGCAAAAAATAGCCAGTTTCCTATGCTTTAGTGTACAAATAGGAGGAGAAGGAGGACAATGAGGAGGAGGAGTGCATACATTATTCAGGTTGAGCTTCTTTACCTGTTGGAGAATGAAAATCCGGAGAAATCCAGGCTTTATTCATCTTGATAAGCGTCAGCCTGTCAGCGCTGTCAGTCGACAGGCGTGTACGCTTATCGGTGATGTTGCCACCAGCTGCACTGAAAACCCGCTCGGACAACACGCTAGCGGCAGGGCAGGCAAGAACCTCCAAGGCGTACAGCGGCAGTTCGTGCCACATGTCCAGCTTTGAAACCCAGTAGTTGTAGGGAGCTGTGTGATCATTTAGGACGATGGTATGGTCAGCTACGTACTCCCTCACCATCTTTCTGTAAAGATCAGCCCTACTCTGCCGAGACTGGGGACAGGTGACAGTGTCTTGCTGGGGTGACATAAAACTGGCAAAGGCCTTGTAAAGCGTACCCCTGCCAGTGCTGGACAAGCTGCCTGCTCGCCTACTCTCCCTTGCTACTTGTCCCGCAGAAGTACGCCCTCTGCCGCTAGCGCTGTCAGAAGGGAAATACTGTTTCAGCTTGTGCACCAGGGCCTGCTGGTATTCATGCATTCTCACACTCCTTTCCTCTCCAGGGATGAGAGTGGAAAGATTTTGCTTGTACCGTGGGTCCAGGAGAGTGAATACCCAGTAATCGGTGCTGGAATAAATTCTTTGAACGCGAGGGTCACGGGATAGGCAGCCTAGCATGAAATCTGCCATATGAGTCCCAACGCGCAAAAATTCACTCCCCTCACTGGCCTGACTGCCCATTTCCTCCTCCACCAACTCCTCTTCTTCTGCCCATACACGCTGAACAGTGAAGGACTGAACAATGGTCCCCTCTTCTGTCTCGCCAACATTCTCCTCCTCTTCCTCCTCATCCTCCTCCACCTCCTCCGATATGCGCTGAGAAACAGACCTAAGGGTGCTTTGGCTATCAACAAGGGAATCTTCTTCCCCTGTCTCTTGTGACGAGCGCAAAGCTTCCGACTTCATGCTGACCAGAGAGTTTTTCAACAGGCCAAGCAGCGGGATGGTGAGGCTGATGATGGCGGCATCGCCACTGACCATCTGTGTTGACTCCTCAAAGTTACTCAGCACCTGACAGATATCAGACATCCACGTCCACTCCTCATTGTAGACTTGAGGAAGCTGACTGACCTGACTACCAGTTCTGGTGGAAGTTGACATCTGGCAGTCTACAATCGCTCTGCGCTGCTGGTAAACTCTGGATAACATGGTTAATGTTGAATTCCACCTCGTGGGCACGTCGCACAACAGTCGGTGAGCGGGCAGTTGGAGGCGGCGCTGCGCTGCCCTGAGAGTGGCAGCATCTGTGCTGGACTTCCTGAAATGCGCACAGATGCGGCGCACCTTTGTAAACAAATCAGACAGATTGGGGTATGTCTTGAGGAAACGCTGAACTATGAGATTTAACACATGGGCCAGGCATGGCACATGTGTCAGTCTGCCGAGTTGCAGAGCCGCCACCAGGTTACGGCTGTTGTCACACACAACCATGCCTGGCTTCAGGTTCAGCGGTGCCAGCCACAGATCAGTCTGCGCCGTGATGCCCTGTAATAGCTCTTGGGCGGTGTGCCTTTTATCGCCTAGGCTCAGCAGGTACCGCCTGCTGTCGCTTAGCAATGGCACTGCTGCTGTGCCTAGAGCTACCGACTGATGGCGCCATGCCCACGGATGGTAATTCGGAGGAGGTGGAGGAGGGGTGGGAGGAGGAGGAGGCATAGTAGGCCTTTGAGACCTGGACCGAGGTAGGCCCCGCAATCCTCGGCGTTGGCAGTATATGAGCAGCCCCAGGGTCAGACTCGGTACCAGCCTCCACCAAGTTAACCCAATGTGCCGTCAGCGATATATAGTGGCCCTGCCCGGCAGCACTCGTCCACGTGTCCGTGGTCAGGTGGACCTTGTCAGAAACGGCGTTGGTCAGGGCACGGATGATGTTCTCTGACACGTGCTTGTGCAGGGCTGGGACGGCACATCGGGAAAAGTAGTGGTGGCTGGGGACCGAATACCGAGGGGCGGCCGCCGCCATGAGGTTTCGAAAGGCCTCGGTCTCTACCAGCCTATAGGGCAGCATCTCCAGGCTAAGCAACTTGGAGATGTGGACGTTGAGGGCTTGGGCGTGTGGGTGGGTTGCGCTATACTGTGGAGGATCGTGGAGGCGAAGATGGGGTTTTCGCACGGGAGGTGTTTGGGCCGTGGTCCTGGGCAGGGGGCTGACTAGCAGATGACACAGGGGAAGGAGCAGTGGTGTGCCCGGCCGGAGGTGAATGGGCTTGGTGCCATTGAGTGGGGTGTTTAGCATTCATTTGCCTGCGCATACTGGTGGTAGTTAAGCTAGTAGTGGTGGAACCCCTGCTGATCCTGGTTTGGCAAAGGTTGCACACCACAGTCCGTCGGTCATCCAGTGTTTCTTTAAAGAACCTCCAGACTTCTGAAAATCTAGCCCTCGCCACGGGAGCTTGACTACGGGCAACATTTGGCGCTGCTGCAGCTCTGGCCCTGCCTCTCCGTCTGGCCCCACCACTGCCTCTTCCAACCTGTTCTGCTATAGGACTCGCCTCCGTCTCAAAAGCACTGTGTTCACCCGTCCTATCAACCCAGCTTGGGTCTGTCATCTCATCATCCTCCGATCCCTCAGTCTGCTCCCCCCTCGGACTTCCTGCCCTGACAACAACTTCACCACTGTCTGACAACCGTGTCTCCTCATCGTCCGACACCTCTTTACACACTTCTTCCACTACGTCAATAATGTCATCATCACCCACAGACTGCGACTGGTGGAAAACCTGGGCATCGGAAAATTGCTCAGCAGCAACCGGACAAGTGGTTTGTGACTGTGGGAAGGGTCCAGAAAACAGTTCCTCAGAGTATGCCGCTTCAAATGCCAAATTTTGCTGGGAGGGGGCAGACTGGGGGGAAGGAGGCTGAGGTGGAGGAGCCGGAGGAGTGCTGATTTCGGTGACATGGGTGGACTGCGTGGAAGACTGACTGGTGGACAAATGGCTAGAAGCATTGTCCGCAATCCACGACATCACCTCTTCACACTGTTCTGGCCTCAACAGTGCTCTACCACGAGTCCCAGTAACTTGAGACATGATTAACCTAGGGAGTGTAGCTCTGCGGCGTTCCCCTGCTCCCTCATCAGCAGGTGGTGTCTCACCCCGCCCAGGACCACGGCCTCTGACCCCTGCAGTAGTTGGACGCCCAAGTCCACGCCCTCGTCCTCTAGCCCTCGGGTTAAACATTTTCCATATTAAAGTGTAAACTTTTATTTTTTTTTTGTGTTTATTTATTTATTTTTTTTATTTTTTTTTTAACCAAAACGATGCTATCCTATTGCTATGGCTAGTTTCTAACCTACACTGACAGCACACAACTGGATTTTGTGCTTTGCAAGATGAGTTTGAGCTATAAAATGAAATAAAGGTAAAAAAATAAATAAATAAATCAGCAGACTCTGCCTAATTCTATTCAAACCCCTAATAAATTGTCCCACTTCGGTGTTTGAGGTGGATATGCGTGTCACTAAGAGCTAAACACAACGGTCGCAGGTCTCCCAGCAAATTCCTCACAATATGGTACTAGCTGCACTACTAATGCCAGCAAGCCCAGCCACAAGCAAACCAAAAAAAGGAAAATATAACGCTATTGTAGGCCTAAGTAAGCCATTGGGGTTCTCCTATGGCTATTTTGTAGCCGACACTGAAAGCACACTGCTTTGCAAGAAGAGTTTGAGCTATAAAATGAAATAAAGGTAAAAAAAATAAAATAAATCAGCAGACTCTGCCTAATTCTAATCAAACCCCTAATAAATTGTCCCACTTCGGTGTTTGAGGTGGATATGCGTGTCACTAAGAGCTAAACACAACGGTCGCAGGTCTCCCAGCAAATTCCTCACAATATGGTACTAGCTGCACTACTAATGCCAGCAAGCCCAGCCACAAGCAAACCAAAAAAAGGAAAATATAACGCTATTGTAGGCCTAAGTAAGCCATTGGGGTTCTCCTATGGCTATTTTGTAGCCGACACTGAAAGCACACTGCTTTGCAAGAAGAGTTTGAGCTATAAAATGAAATAAAGGTAAAAAAAATAAAATAAATCAGCAGACTCTGCCTAATTCTAATCAAACCCCTAATAAATTGTCCCACTTCGGTGTTTGAGGTGGATATGCGTGTCACTAAGAGCTAAACACAACGGTCGCAGGTCTCCCAGCAAATTCCTCACAATATGGTACTAGCTGCACTACTAATGCCAGCAAGCCCAGCCACAAGCAAACAAAAAAAAGGAAAATATAACGCTATTGTAGGCCTAAGTAAGCCGTTGGGGTTCTCCTATGGCTATTTTGTAGCCGACACTGAAAGCACACTGCTTTGCAAGAAGAGTTTGAGCTATAAAATGAAATAAAGGTAAAAAAAAAAAAAATAAATCAGCAGACTCTGCCTAATTCTAATCAAACCCCTAATAAATTGTCCCACTTCGGTGTTTGAGGTGGATATGCGTGTCACTAAGAGCTAAACACAACGGTCGCAGGTCTCCCAGCAAATTCCTCACAATATGGTACTAGCTGCACTACTAATGCCAGCAAGCCCAGCCACAAGCAAACCAAAAAAAGGAAAATATAACTCTATTGTAGGCCTAAGTAAGCCGTTGGGGTTCTCCTATGGCTATTTTGTAGCCGACACTGAAAGCACACTGCTTTGCAAGATGAGTTTGAGCTATAAAATGAAATAAAGGTAAAAAAAAATAAATAAATCAGCAGACTCTGCCTAATTCTAATCAAACCCCTAATAAATTGTCCCACTTCGGTGTTTGAGGTGGATATGCGTGTCACTAAGAGCTAAACACAACGGTCACAGGTCTCCCAGCAAATTCCTCACAATATGGTACTAGCTGCACTACTAATGCCAGCAAGCCCAGCCACAAGCAAACAAAAAAAGGAAAATATAACGCTATTGTAGGCCTAAGTAAGCCGTTGGGGTTCTCCTATGGCTATTTTGTAGCCGACACTGAAAGCACACTGCTTTGCAAGATGAGTTTGAGCTATAAAATGAAATAAAGGTAAAAAAAAATAAATAAATCAGCAGACTCTGCCTAATTCTAATCAAACCCCTAATAAATTGTCCCACTTTGGTGTTTGAGGTGGATACGTGTGTCACTAAGAGCTAAACACAACGGTAGCAGGTCCCCCTGCAAATTCCTCACAATATGGTACTAGCTGCACTACTAGTGCCAGCAAGCCCAGCCACAAGCAAATAAAAAAAAAAATGTATAACGTTATTGTAGCCCTAAGAAGGGCTGTTGGGTTCTTGTCGAATCACTCCTGCCTAACACTATTCTAATAGAACACCCTAACGCTTTCCCTGACCAGCAGCAGCTCTCTCCCTAGAGGCATCCAGACAGAGAATGATCCGAGCAGCGCGGGCAGGGGCTAGTCTATTCCAGGGTCACCTGATCTGGCCAGCCAACCACTGCTATCGACGTGTAAGGGTACCACGTCATGCTGGGTGGAGTGCAAAGTCTCCTGGCTTGTGATTGGCTCTGTTTCTGGCCGCCAAAAAGCAAAACGGCGGGAGATGCCATTTTCTCGAGCGAGCGAAGTATTCGTCCGAGCAACGAGCAGTTTCGAGTACGCTAATGCTCGAACGAGCATCAAGCTCGGACGAGTATGTTCGCTCATCTCTAGTCTTAATATGAAAAAGTAATGAAAGGACATCTTGTCTACACTATTGCTTATAGTCATTTATACAAACTTTTTTAGATGTCTTGCAAGGGACCTGCAAGATATTGTATTGGTAATATTTATTTTATATCAATGAATGTATTTTATGTTATAAAACTTTGCACAATCCATCTATTGTGGTGCCGGTTTTTGACTTGAGTTTAGGCCTAAGACAATATTATCAGGGCTTAATATAGAGTACTGGTTCTGGGGTATTATTTAGGTGCTGTATGGGAGTATTTGGCACCATTTTTATACTACATTGAAAGGGTTTTTTTTACTTATCATTATGGGCCATACCATACTTACACAAACAGGCTAAATGAAGAGATATGTCCAAGTTGTATGATGAAAGGGGCAAACCCTCAACACCTTATAGAGCTGTAAGGAAGTTAGAAGCTTCTGGCAGAAGGTATTGGAAGACCTTGAGAAGGACTTAGAAGTTAATCTGCAGTGACAATTCAAATACCATATATAGTATATAGTATTAGAAGACCCAAATATAAACCTGGGCCTCTTATTTTACCATAAAAGACTGGGAAAACCTATTGACTTGAGTATAAGCCCAGGGTGAAAAAATATTGGTCACAGCCTCCCATCATTATATAGTTAGCCAGTCCCTGCCCCCTAGTATATAGCCAGCCTCCCGTATATAGCAAGCTCCAGTATAAAGCCAGCCAGTCCCCTGAATATAGCCAGCCCCTGCCTCCAATATATAGCCAGCACCCTGCCCCCAGTATGTAACCAGTACCCTACCCCCAGTATATTGCCAGCTACCTGTCTCCAGTATATAGCTAGCCAGCCAGTCCCCTCTAGATATCCAACCTCCTGCCCCAGTATATAGCCAGCCAGATAGTCCACTGTATATAGTCAGTCCACTGTATATAGCCAGCCCCCAAAATATAGCCAGCTAGCCCCCAGTATATAGCCAGCCACAGCTGCCTAGTATGTAGCCAGCCAGTCCCTGTATATAGCCAGCCCCCATTATATAGCCAGCCAGTCCACTGTGTCTAACCAGCCAGTGCCTGGATATAGCCACCCATCCCTCTGTATATAGCCAGATAGACCCCTGTATATAGCCAGCCAGTACCCTGTATATAGCCAGCCTCCAGGATATAGCCAGTTCCCTGTATATAGCCAGCCCATGTATATAGCCAGCCAGTTTGCATTATATTACAGCCAGTGTACTCACCTTTATTGATACTATAACTGATACTATACTGATTTAATGAGCTATTTGCAGTTTCACCGCCTACCAACCACAGATCCTCTTGATTCAGTACTGTTGGCAGTTAGAGGTCAGTGTGCGATATTGGCAATTGGCGACATCATAGTCCGTGCGCCGCTAGCCTGACGCTATCGGTGGGCAGGGATCAAGAAGAGGATCTGCAGGAGGGGCGTCAGAAAGTTGAGTACAGGGTTTTATTTGTGCTGAAAAACTCAGCTTATACTTGAATTTATACGGTATATTTACTGTTCCAAATACTAAGGTTTGAGAAAATCTAGATAGAAAGTAAAATGTTATATGCTAAAGGAAGAAATTGGAATCCAACAAATGCAGATTGAGAGTATTAAATATACCAAAGGAATTGGAAGGGTTTGGAGGAAGGGAAGGGGCTAGTTATTAAGTAATTGTATTTTTGATATTTAATGTATTGGATCATGAATTAAAAATATTAATAGTTTATAAAAAAAAAAAGTAGTGTATGCCATAAAAGCAATAGAAAAGCATATAAGGATCAATAAGGGTTGGAATGCCTGAAGGCTTTAGAAATTTAGGAACCTTTATCCCCAACTAACACATCAACACATGTCACACATCACCAGTCTTAAAAACATACTGCTTGGCTAGGACTAAATCATGGTTTCATGATTAACAGGGCACTATATGGTATAATATAGACATTGGGGCATACTTATCAGGGCCTCTGCGCCACATCAGTGGCGTAGAGGCCCTGAAATAATCGCAAATGCTGCCAGGGCCTGGCATAGAATAAATGATGGACAGCAGCCTATCCATTACATAAAGAGGCTGTAGCCTCTTGATGTATCGTGCTGCGAAAATGCCCGAAACTTGCTTCGTGTTCTTGGATGATTCCCCAGACTGAACCACTGGACAAAACCCACAATGTCTGTCCAGTCTGGTAATTAGAGGTTCGGTCTAGGAAATCGTCCGAGTGTGGTCACACGTGATCACAATCAGTTTTGAGGTGGTTTTAGGTGCAGTTTTGTTAATTTAACAGGTGAAAGACATGAACTGAACGGGTGAATTTGATTTTGAAGGGGAAACCTGTTACACAAATGTCTTTTTCCTGTTAAATTAACAGTACAACACCTAAAACCACCTCAAAACTGATTGCAGTGCAGTTTTAACTTCAATGTGTGACTGCACTCTCCAAGTGCACAGACAAAGCTTAGAACTGACTCGTTTGTGTGCCACCTACTTAAGGGTGGCACAAATATAGCTATATCAATGTTAGTAATTATACTATTGGAAGATACATATTTTGGAACATACATAGTTTTGAACATAGATATTTATGATCGAAGATGAACTTCCTGTACTACAGTATTAAGGGTTGGATAAACAATGTTGTAATATAATTGGTCCCTTTTAATTTGAAAAAAAATCTGTAAAAAAAGAAATAAATTGTTACCTCTTTTCTCTTCTGTTTCAGAGAGTGCTAAGGAAGCTTTAAGTAAAACCATGGTTGTTGAGCAGCTGGTAAAGCAGCTGAAGAGGGCAGATAACCATGAAAGAGTTGAAATTATCATCGAGGTACTTCAGATGCTGGCAGAGAATGGTATGTATATGTATATAATGTAACCAACTCTTTAGCTCTGAAGCTTACCGCCTATGTAATGAGTAGAGAATTTCAGCTGGCTCAAGTGGATCTAGTGGGAAGCCATGTGTCTCGACACATAACAGGTCAGAATGGAAGGCTATGCGCAAGTTTCATCTTTCATCATACAGCAGGATTTCACAGAGGATTAGCAATAACTGGCATCTGTTAGAGCACACCATTATGCTTTCGCTGCCAGATGGGACAGAGCAATTGCAATGTGTTGCTGGCTACATCTGAATCTATCTATTTGCCATGGACATGACTATCATGGTAAAAGTATGAAGGCCCAGTATATAATTGCTAACGTATAAAACATTCATGAATATTTGATCAGGTTTTGCTTATGGGAAAAGGAAACATTTTGTAAACAGTGTGATATTGTAAATTAATTTGGCTATAGAATAGTAACTCTAGGAGAATTAAATTGTAAGAAATAAGTGCTGCGCCCTGTTGCACTAAACTGGTTATCTAGCGAAAACACTAATGACGAAAGTGGAAAAATCTAATTACAGGAATGCGTTATTTCTCGTTAAAAGGAAATATAGGAAAACAGGATAAAATATTTAAGAAAATCTATATTCAAATAATCAAGTGGAAGCAGCAACAGAGAAGACAGATAGTCTAGATAATGAATAGCCTGCTACTGGAACTGAGGAAAGGAAACCAATTGCACAACTGTCCTTCCAAATACTTTATCCATACAAACTTTTTTAACATCTGAATAGCGTACTGGGTACCAGAAATAACCAAACTCAAAAAATTGTGGGGGCTAGTGAAAAAAATCCAACTGTGCCAGAATAATAAATATTTTCAATATATTTCAAAGTAACACTGGTGGTTTAAAGGTTTTTAGCTACAAGAGGTCTGATCCTTGTTCCCAGTTGGCCTTCCAATGTTTTCCATCAGGAAAATAAAACAGAATCAAACTAAGCAAAATATATTTTTTACTTGGTTCATAGAGCCATTACCACACAGAAACATTCACCTTTATTAGACTAAAAGTCTATCTTGGACTATTCAGAACCAGATTGCCAAAAGTTGATACAGGACCCATTACTCCAAACTTGCCTTTCTTGTCAAGGATCAGCACAGAATTTTGGTGCACTTTTCTGGCATAAACTAAGTCAAATGCTAGGAGATGCAGAGCATGACTAGACAGTCATAGCCCCAATTTACACAGCTGTTATTGTGGTCATGATCTGGTTGCACAAATTGCCACAATAGAAGTTTAGGGCACCCATGAGCACATGGTGACACCACACCATGACCAAGCAGTGTGGCAGCTTACAATGGAGAGGGTATGGATGAGGAACATTCATCATGGATCTGTTTTTTACAGCCCATATACAACTATTAATACCAAATACCAGTAAACAGGACCACAATACAATACTGAATTCATCAGATATCAATAAAAGTCTTTCAATCTTTATTTATATTTGTACAAGACATGGCAACCAACAGAACATTAAAATCATCACATAAAACCCAAAAAGACAAACAAAAGTGGTGGTGGTCAATTCAAAATGGAGGTTTATTCAATGACTAGAGAGAGATTGCGTAAACATAGTAGAGGTCAGAAACACAGAATAGCATGGTAATAACAGTAATAGGGAAAAGGTATGAGGAGACTGGTAGAACCGGTAAAGTATAATAGAACTGGGCAGGTATTTAAAGGAGTTCCTAAACACCTCCCCCAGAAGCTGACTAGACTGGCCATCCATTACTCTAGTAACCCTTGCTGGAGAGGTCTGGAGAGGAGTTGGGTGTACGGGTGTTCAATCCATCCGAAACAGTAAAAACCGTGCCACAGTTCACACACACTAAATATAGAGTAGGATCAATGCCTTCTAAGCCGCAATGCTGCATAGATGTTACTATATTCTGTAATAACTATTTAGACTAACTGTGCACTGTCTGACTTTAAGGATTCTTATACATGAGGTGTGCCGAACAGGGCCTGATACCGTCCATAACACGTGGCTGAGTGGAAGACGAGCAGCCAGGTTTCAAGCCGGTCCGAAGATAATGCACACTCTATTATTTGCAGTGTGGCTCAAATGAATGAGCATATTCCATTAAAGTCAATATATTTGTATACAAGGGATCTAAGATATACGGAGAGATATACAGAAATATGTCTGCCTCAACGATTTAATAACTTAGGCAATGCTTTACAGGCCTAACGTCATCAAATATTATTGATAGATTGCTTTCAACACTAAGTAATCAGTAACCAAACTGTACATATTTTACCAATTTCAATCTGTATGCCAAGCTGGCGTGGGGGGAATAATGTTTTATTACTGCCGAACAATGTGACTATTGTGATTTGAATGTGACTCTGGTTTTTCTGTTTTTAGAACCCCTTAAGATACAACTAGTTGATGCTTGTGCTCAGGAGACCCTATGTGATATCCTTCAGAGACTACAGGACAGTTCACAGACAGAGGACATGTGTACAATGAAGTCATCATCAGACCTTATTGTGTCATTGCTTCTTGGTGGTAAGCATATAATATTAAAAATGAGAGGTACAATCCAAGATATATACTGTATAGGGAAATAAAAGTAAAGAAAGAGCTGAAATATATCCTTTATTAACATCCTACACAAAATTATGCACATATATGTCCCACAAATGGGAAACTCAAATACATAGGGGAAACAAGTAGTCCCAGATGGAAATCCACAGCGTACCTATAACCCCCCTTCAATGTGCCTCAGAGTATGCCCAAAATTTGAGGAAGTAGTCGATCCAACAGTAAGACAAATGAGGGTAAAGGGGCAATAGTGCAATGAAACAAATAATAAAATAAGCCGGAGGTACCTTACGGTATTAAAAATTCCAAATATCTATAGCACACTTACCCGAAATCATAATGAAGGGCCGACAAAGGGCAATCAAAGGGAGGCCAAATGGCTTAGATAGTGTGACCCAAAAAGTGAGCCTATATGTGGATCAGATTCTGAGGCCCTACGTGTTAACGTTACCATCTTACGTTAGAGACACAATGGATGTTCTCCAGCGCAATGAGGGGATACATATGGATGCAGATACTTATCTAGCTATTCTAGATGTAAAAGCTCTGTAATTATTCCATCCCACACAAGGCTGGCTATCATGCCGTTGCTACCTTTCTTAGATCAAGAGGTACACAATACAATGACCATAATTAATGTATTTTGCAACTCCTCAAATTTGTGCTCGAGCATCATTTTTTCACTCTCAATGGCAGGTTCTACCACCATCACAGGGGGTGGCAATGGGGAGCACTGTGCTCCCACATATGCTAACCTCTTCCTGGGCTGGTGGGAGAGGGAACAAGTTTTCAAGGAGGACTTGGAATTTTATACATCGCATATACTATTATGGATAAGTTTTATAGACGATTGATTGACGTCTTGATTTTGTGGAGGGGACCACAGGAGCTGTTTAAGGAATTTGTGACCATCCTCAATTCCAACCGGATTGGTCTGTTCTTGACATCAAAGATTCATCAAGAGACAATCTCTTGTGTGGAAAAGCTGGCACCCAAAGCCACTAAAGAAAGAGATACCAGAGGGCAGTGGCGTAACTAGAGTCCACTGGGCCCCGGGACAAAATTCCTAATGGGGCCCAACTATACCTAAAAGAAAAAAAACCTCAAAACCCTTTCTGCTAACCGATATTTCAGTGATTATTACAATCCCCCCCCCACAATTAATTATTACATATTCCCCCCCCACAATTAATTATTACAATCTCTCCCCCCCAAAAAAATTAATTATTACAATCTCTCCCCCCACACAATGAATTATTACATATTCTGCCCCCCCACAATGAATTATTACATATTCTGCCCCCCCACAATTAATTATTACAATCTCTCCCCCCACACAATGAATTATTACATATTCTGCCCCCCCACAATTAATTATTACATATTTCCCCCCCCACAATTAATTATAACATATTCTTGCCCATCCCCCCCCCCAATGAGTTATCAGATCAAATTAATGATTTTATAAAAATAAGCCCCATTAAAAAAAAAAACCCTGTACACTCACCTCTGGCAGCAGGTCCTGCGTCTTCGTTCTTCAGCCCGCAGCCAGACAGGAAGGGGGGCGCGGCAGCGTGATGACGTCATCACGCGGCCGCGCATCCTAGTTCATGGAGCGATGTGCGCCGGGGTTGTCTTCCGGCCACATCGCTCCAGTAATAGTGCTCGAGCGGCGGCTTCCTTCCGCATCGAGCACTACTCAGTGACGGGCAGGAGCTTCCTGTCCGGACGGATGGAGGCCCCTGCCCGACTGCCAGTGGCGTATCGACCGCAGTCGCCATTGAGACGGTCGTCCGCCACCCCCCCCCCCCCCCCCGTCCGATGGGCCCGGTCTCAATGGCGACCGCTGCGACCGCGGTCGGTACGCCACTGCCAGAGGGGCAGTATCTCTGTATTGGAAGAAACTGCTCGGACATGGCAGAACATCACCAGCATCTGATTTGAGATGGAGGTTTCATGAAAGAAGATACCCTGATACTGTTTTGAAAGAAGCGCATCATCATGCGATTGAAAGCACTAGGGATACTCTCTTGACCTAAAATAAGAGAATAAGAATAAGGGAATAAGAGACCTAAATACAAATTATAGGTACCTGGCTCACTGGAGAATTCTGAAGCTGACTTTCCTCAGATCACATTTAGAAGAGGTCAGAATATCTGGGATAAATTGGCCCATAGTCACCTGGCACCACGTATGCAGGAAACTTGGCTCCACAAATGCTGGTTCTGGAAGGCAATTAAATTTATCACACCAAGCAGATCAGTGACAAGTTCTGGGACTCATTGGCAGTTTGTTAACTGCAAAAGCACTGGAATAATATAACTGATGACATGCAAATGTAGGATCCAGTACGTAGGGAAAACATATGGGGAGTTTCGTGTGCAGATCAGAGAGCATGTCAGGGACATTAAGAATCGTAATGATGCCACCATGGCCCGACATGTCTGGAAAGATCATGAGGGGGATCTTTTTAGCATCAAATTCCAAGGTGTGGAATTGGTGACACCGCCTATACATGGAGGGGATTTTTATTGCATCTCACTCCAACAGAGGCTAGATGGATCTGTACATTATCCACCGAAAAAACTCAGGGTCTGAATGATCTGATCAGTTATGCATGTTTCCTATAGGCTAAATTACATGTGATGCATGCTTAGATCCTTAAGAATTGTGGGGGAAGGATGTGGAGTCACTTAAATTGGTGTTTCCCTATTTAAGGTTTGTGGTATTCCGACCCTACACATACATGAGCATTGTTCCATATCTTAATACGATCTTTGGTATCTATTGTTATAATTTGTCCCTCTTAGCCTCCCGTTTGACTCCCATCTTGTCTGTATTCACATCTGAAGGTAATGCTGCTAAATAATATCATTTGAAGAAGCAGTGGGACAGTACACTGGATGTCACGGACCATGAAGCCAAACGTTTTCTGGGGCAAAAAAAAACATGGCAGATGACATCGTACTGTAGTCATTCTTCTCCAGACATACTGGAGACGTTATTTCCGCATACTGGAGATGTAATTTCCAGTCTGTCTCCGATGCTGGGTGAATTTGATTGGCTACCCAGGGAATAGCCTTGAACAGCATGATTGGCTGCCAAGGTACGAGCCTTCTTTTGTGGCCTACTGTCTCCTCATTGAAGGGCTGGCAACACGCAGTGATTGGTGGTTGAAGGGGATCACACCGTGTGGATGGGGGGACGTGGATGGCGTGTGCTCTCGCAAGCACACAGCCACAACTGTGCCAGGTTAATGCCAGCAGTTGCGCTTAATAAATATATTTGAGCTGCAGCCGCGATTGTATATACACCCTTATATATTCATATGCCTCTGAAGGCACAATACCCAGACAAGGGGATTGTAGAAATGCGTCAGGCGTAGGGTGTATGGGCGGACGAGGACAACTGATCACCAATTTCTATCAGTATTGATTCTAGTACTGTAGGCTGCCACCAACTTCTCATAGAAGCCCGGCTCATAACGGGATTGTCATTTTTACACCCGCGATCCTCAGTACGGATCGCGAGTGCACCCATGCCCTCATCTGTGCCCCCACTGCCGCTGTCCCCACTCCCCCGGGCCTGTACTTACCTCTCCGGGTTACCTCTCCTTCAGCCAGGCCGTGTCCTCCTAATTGGCGCTGGCATTCCTGGCTCTGCTACATAATCCGGCGGCTCCCAGCATCCCCTGCCGGACCTTCAAGTTATTCTACCAAAATGAAAGCCTCCTGAGCATATCTAGAGACATCCATGGTTCCTGTGCGTTTCCAGATGACTCAGTGTTTCCTGTGGGTTTCTATAAGCCTCCGTGTTTCCCATGTTCCTGTGGCATTCCTGTGTTTCTGTGGCGGTCCTGTACTCCTTTGGCCGTCCTGTATCCCGGTGGCCATCCCGAGGTCCTGCCATCCCGAGGTCCTGCCATCCCGAGGTCCTGCCATCCGAGGTCCTGCCTTCCAGAGGTCCTGCCTTCCCTGTGTCCCTACCTTGACTGCCAATGCTGGCCTAGTTGCACCCGTGAACGACCTGGTGGCTTCCCGCCGCAGCAAGACCATCTCGCTTTGCGGCGGGCTCTGGCTAATACTGGCGAGACTCCAGAGTCTCCTCCGGCCTTCCCAGAGGCCGCTCCAGAGTCTCCTCCGGCCTTCCCAGAGGCTGCTCCAGAGTCTCCTCCAAACTTCCCAGAGGCCACTCCAGAGTCTCCTCCAAATTTCCTAGAGGCCGCTCCTATGTCGCTCCAGCCAGCAGCTTCCCAAGAGTCGCCCCAGACAGCGGCTCCCCAATAGTTGCCCCAGTCAGTGGCTCCCCAAGAGTTGCCCCAGCCTCCGCAGCTTCCCAGTGCTGCTCCAGCGGTTCCCCAAAAGTAGACCCAGCCTCCGCAGCTTCCCAGTGCTGCTCCAGTGGCTCCCCAAGAGTCGCCCCAGCCTCCACAGCTTCCCAGTGCTGCTCCAGCAGCTCCCCAACAGTTGCCCCAGTCTCCTCCGGCCTTCCCATAGGCCGCTCTAGAGTCTCCTCCGGCCTTCCCAGAGGCCGCTCTAGAGTCTCCTCCAGCCTTCCCAGAGTCTGCTCCAGAGTCTCCTCCGGCCTTCCCAGAGGCCGCTGCAGAGTCTCCTCCGGCCTTCCCAGAGGCCGCTCCAGAGTCTCCTCCGGCCTTCCCAGAGGCCGCTCCAGAGTCTCCTCCGGCCTTCCCAGAGGCCGCTCCAGAGTCTCCTCCGGCCTTCCCAGAGGCCGCTCCAGAGTCTCCTCCGGCCTTCCCAGAGGCCGCTCCAGAGTCTCCTCCGGCCTTCCCAGAGGCCGCTCCAGAGTCTCCTCCGGCCTTCCCAGAGGCCGCTCCAGAGTCTCCTCCGGCCTTCCCAGAGGCCGCTCCAGAGTCTCCTCCGGCCTTCCCAGAGGCCGCTCCAGAGTCTCCTCCGGCCTTCCCAGAGGCCGCTCCAGAGTCTCCTCCGGCCTTCCCAGAGGCCGCTCCAGAGTCTCCTCCGGCCTTCCCAGAGGCCGCTCCAGAGTCTCCTCCGGCCTTCCCAGAGGCCGCTCCAGAGTCTCCTCCGGCCTTCCCAGAGGCCGCTCCAGAGTCTCCTCCAAACTTCCCAGAGGCCGCTCCAGAGTCTCCTCCAACTTTCCTAGAGGCTGCTCCTGTGTCGCTCCAGCCAGCAGCTTCCCAAGAGTCGCCCCAGACAGCGGCTCCCAAGAGTGGCCCAAGCCAGCGGCTCCCAAAGAGTTGCCCCAGCCTCCGCAGCTTCCCAGTGCTGCTCCAGCAGCTCCCCAAAAGTAGCCCCAGCCTCTGCAGCTTCCCAGTGCTGCTCCAGCAGCTCCCCAAAAGTAGCCCCAGCCTCCGCAGCCTCCAAGTGCTGCTCCAGCGGCTCCCCAAAAGTAGCCCCAGCCTCCGCAGACTCCCATTGCTCCTCCAGCGGCTCCCCAAGAGTCGCCCCAGCCTCCACAGCTTCCCAGTGCTGCTCCTGTGGGTTCCCAAGAGTCGCCACGGCCTGGGGCTTCCCAAGATTCACCCCAGCCTGCGGCTTCCCAAGAGTCGCCCCAGCCTGCGGTGTCCAAAGGGCCATTCCAGCATCCGGTCAAAGACGTTCTAGACGTCCTCAAGATGTCCTCTGCTTGTTTCATGCCAGGTCCAAGCACCACATGGTTAGTCCTGTCTTCACTGTTCCTTCTCTCCTTCTCAGGTGTCTCATCTGGTGTCCTCTCAGCGGAGGAAGAAGAAAAGGAGGCTGAAGAAGAAGAGAGGAGGGGTCCTAAAGGGGGGGTACTGTCACGGTTACACCCGCGATCCTCAATATGGATCCCGGGTGCAACCGTGACCTCATCTGTGCCCCTGCTGCCGCTGTTCCCGCTCCCCAGGGCCTGTACTTACCTCTCCGGGTTCCAGGCTGTGGTCTTCGGCCAGGCCGCACGCCTGTTTTGTCTGGGCCGCTGGCTCCCGCTGTTAGGGCACGCGCCAACTCTTCTGCATTTAAAGGGCCAGCGTCATGCTAACTGCCTTCTTTGTGTCCCTACCTTGGTTGACACCGTGGGCCTAGTCACACCCGTGGAATGACCTGGTGGCTTCCTGCTACAGCAAGACCATCCCGCTTTGCGGCAGGCCTTGGTGAAGACCAGAGGCCACTTAGATTCTGGTCCCAGGTTTCGGCTAGTACCATCATCCCCTGCGGTGGTCCAGAGCATCCACAGACTCTAGCCCCAAGAGACTCTCCCGCACCACCATGCGTGACAGGGATTATATTGGATCGTAAAGTCAACCCGGTAGCTTATGACATGGATGTGTGGATTTGTGAATTGAGATGAAAAAACAAGGTAGGTTACATTTTATATTTAAAGGAGTATTTCATGGAGCATGGAACAGACACAGGACAGAAGATGGCCGCAGGTCACAAGTCCATATCACATTTCTGGCTGTAGTTGGTTGGTTGCAGTATATCCAGTATGGCCAGTGTTGTGGTGAGTTAACAGTTCAGTTAGGCAGTTACTTATCAATACTACGGTAACAGAGCAAGAAAGTCTACTACTTTCATTACTGGGATCTGAGAATAAGAGGGAGGAGATACCGAGAACTAAAGGCTCATGGGACTTCTGGTGGCCATCTTGGTGATAACTCCACCTACTTTAGAAAGCCCATTCACATTTTGTGAATCATAAAATCAAACAATTTAAGCTCCATTTTGTGACTAATGACATTGAGTTTTGTTATATTCATTTATTTATAGCATTATGGGTTTTTGTATCAGACGTTTATATTCCTGGAATACCCCTTTAATTCCTTTAGGGCATATTATGCAGAGAGACTGGCGTTGGGCAGAGGACGGTGGAGTTCCTCCCACCTGATGTAGCTGTATAGAAAGCATATCATATGCATGCTGTAAAGTTGAGGAGCTGCTGCCCACAGGACGGAGAGGTCCGTTCATCCAAAGTGACGGTAAAACAGAAATCCACTAAATGTTGTCCCGATCTTATAGGCGCTGCTTTACTCAGAAATATGTTCACAGTATTTATCCATAAGAATAGTTTTATTATTATTAGGCACATCGGGTTTCGGCCTTCATCAGGTGCAGTTGTTTACAATGAATAAAAGGCATAGCAACAGCTTTTTTTATACATTTAAAAGGTCCATGTCAGTGATAAAGATTACTAAAGATTGAATAAAAGGACAAAAAAGAAAAAAATCAACAATTAAAAAAACTCGGCAAAAGAAATGTGTGTATGGGAGTATTATTATAGATTGTAGTGTTAGGCCAGTTTTGTGCAGTGCAGTGATGACTGCATGTGTTTCTTTAGAGATAACCACGGTTAACAGAAGAGAAACAATGATGCCAAGCTGGTGCTTGGCATCATTGTTTCTCTTCTGTTAACCGTGGTTATCTCTAAAGAAACACATGCAGTCATCACTGGACTCCTTTTAAAGTGTCCAGTCGTGTGATTTTTACTTAATCATAACAGATTGATCAACACCTGTGTTAATGGAGCAATCACAGAAACAATGTTAGCTGCTCCTTTTAAGGCAGGCCTGCAATGAAGTTGAAATGTGTTTTGGGGGAAAAAGTTCATTTTCTAAGCAAATATTGACTTAATTGCTTAATTGCTGTTAAGCTGATCACTCTTTATAACATTCTGGCGTATATGCAAATTGCCATTATAAAACCTGTTGCAGTAGACTTTGTAAAAATTAACATTTGTATCATTCTCAAAACTTATGGCCATGGCTGTAAGTATGTGCCTTTAAAAACTTATTAGAAAGAGTTTAAAAGCTTAAAATTGCATGGCTAAATTCTTTATCATTACCTCTTGTAGATGGGATAATATTTGTTTTCTATACATGTTCTATGATCTCATTTATACCATCAGGTTGGAGACATTTGAATTTATATATCCAAAAGGATTCTCTTTTGTTTAATCATTCTTGTCTGTTATTAGTGTCAGTAGGAATCTGTTCTATGCCCATAATCTTAAGTCCTCTTCATACAGAGGTGGGGGTTGTTGCATATTGCAGCAAACCCCCACCGCTAATAACCGCGGTCGGTGCTATTAACCCTTTCAACGCCGCCGGCAAAGTCGCCGCCCCCCGATGATGTTCGGGGGCGCGGTGATCGTAATAAAGATGGCGGCGCGCGGGCGCCGCCATCTTTATTACGATCACCGCGCCCCCGAACATCATCAGGGGGCGGCGATCGGTTGCCATGGTAGCCTCGGGTCTTCGTTTGACCCGAGACTATCTGGCATCTGCAGATTCGTTACAATGAGCCAGTGGCTCATTGTAATGAATGTGCTGCAAAAATGCCATATATTGCAATACAGAAGTATTGCAGTATATGGTAGGAGCGATCTGACTATCTAGGGTTAATGTACCCTAGATGGTCTAAAAAATATTGAAAAAAAAATTTAAAAAAAGTTTAAAAAATTAAAAAAATTAATAAAATATTAAAAGTTCAAATCACCCCCCTTTCCCTAGAACGGATATAAAACATAATAAACAGTAAAAATCACAAACATATTAGGTATCGCCGCGTCCCAAAATGCCCGATCTATCAAAATATAGAAACGGTTACGGCGGCGGTGACCTCCGAGGCGGGAAATGGCGCCCAAATGTCCGAAATGCGACTTTTACACCTTTTTACATAACATAAAAAATTAAATAAAAAATTATCAAAATGTCGCACAGACCTCAAAATGGTAGCAATGAAAACGCCGCCTTATTTCGCAAAAAATGACCCCTCACACATCTCCGTGTGCCAAAGTATGAAAAAGTTATTAGCGTCAGAAGATGGCAAAAATTTTTTTTTCTTTTTTGTACACATTAATTTAATTTTTGAAAATGTATTAAAACACAATAAAACCTATATAAATTTGGTATCACCGAGATCGCACCAAACCAAAGAATAAAGTAGGCGTGTTATTTGGAGCGAAGAGTGAAAGTCGTAAAAACTGAGCCCACAAGAACGTTTTTTTTTCAATTTTTCCACATTTGGAATTTTTTTTCAGCTTCGCAGTACACGGCATGTTAAAATAAATAACATCACAGGAAGGTAAAGTTTGTTACCCACAAAATAAGCCCTCACACAGGTCTGTACACGTAAAAATGAAAAAGTTATGGATTTTTGAAGTTGGAGAGCGAGAAATTAGCCGAAAAACCCTGCGTCTTTAAGGGGTTAATCTGGTGGAAATTTTTATTGTGAAATAAGGTCAGGTGTTTGGATAAACGTTATTGCATGTAACCAGTCTTAGTCTTAAATGTCCGTTGACACGCATTCTTAGCGACTGTATTGTGCATTCTATGTATTGTAAGCCACAACAGCAGGTGATCAGATATACCATATATGAAGAATCACAAGTGATGTGGTGTTTACAAGTGAATGTTTCACCAGTGCTAGAGGATTTAAACATTTTTTTTATTATTATTTTCAATTATGTTGCAACAAAGACATTTTGTTTTGTAACATTTAAAGGAGCCTGGTGATTTTTTTTTAGAGTTGGATGAATTTGTTTTCCCTAGAGTGCCTGTTGTGCTTTTGAGTTTGCTAGGTGCTATTATATTTTTAATAGATCTGGCTTTTCTGTATGTGATCCTGGGTTGTGATGGTAGTTCTTTCTTTAAGATAGGATCCTATAATAATATATGCCAGTGATCATGTAAAATTTTTTTAATAGCATGGTGACCTTTGTCGAATGTGGTGACAAAGTCTTCTGTGAATTTGCTTGCATCATCCAATTTCTTTGATGATGGTCTTGGTTTCTTCTTTTCTATATTGGATTGGTATGCTCTCTGTATCATTGGATTCGGAAAATTTTTTTCAATGAATTTCTTGGATATAATTTTCGCTTGTATGTGCTAATTACCGTTCAAAGTACAATTTTTTTCTTATTCTCACGAACTGGCTGAACAGCACATTTCTCAACCATTTGCCGTAATGTGCGCTATTATAATATAAATACCTGTTACTATCGACTTTTTTGAAGGGTTTTTTTTGTGATTATATGGTTAGAAGTATGAGTGATTTTAAGGTATAAAAAGACCATTTTATCTTTGCTGATGTTAGCTGTAAAGGCAATGCCCCACTCATCACCATATAATATTTCCACAAATACTTCTGCTTCTTGGATTGATCCTTTTGTGATAATGAAGATATCGTCGATGTACCTATGTTAGTATACTATTTTCGTTTTGTAGAAGTGGGTTTCATACACCATGGAGGACTCGAAGTGACCAATAAAAAGATTGGCATAGCTGGGAGCCACTCGAGTCCCCATGGCTGTTCCCAAGGTCTGGTGATAAATTTTATCTTGAAAAGAAAAGTAGTTGTGATTTAAAATATATTCCAGTCCATTTAGTAGAAATTTAATTTGTGCTGGTTCCATTTTCGAGTTGAGAGTTCGGTGGCTTTTATGCCTAAAATGTGTGATATATTGGAATAAAGCAATGTGACATTTACTGAGAGGAATGTGTAATCCATTTCCCAATTTAAAGATTCTAAGTGTTCTTGAATCTCTTAGATAAGAGGGTAGGTAGTTTTTTTCTTTTTTTACCAGGGGCTGTAAATATAAATCGATATAGTGGGACAGTTGACTAGTGAGGCAACCAATCCCCAATATTATGGGGCGGCCTTTGGGGTTATTTTCATTCTTATGTATTTTTGGTAAGTGATAGAATAATGCTAGATTAGGCTGGTCCATCAGTAGGAAGTTTTTTTCTGATTTATTTAGGATGTTTTTCTCATACGCCTCTTTTATCATGTTATTGTATTAATTTTTCCATATGATAGTGGGATCCCTGTCTATTACACTGTAATATTTTTTGTCTGTTGGATGTTATTAGTCTATTCTATATATTTTATGGTATCTTGGATGACGATTCCCCCCTTTTATCTGCAGCCCAGATGGTTATTTTGGTATCATCTTGTAGTTTTTTCAAAGCTATTTTTTCTGCTTTCGTTAAGTTGTTTTTGGGGATTTGACGTGTTTTTATGTGTCTAAATTGTTCAGACGCCAAGGAGTAGAATGTCTCCACATGATGACCCCGATGGTTAACAGGATTAAATGCAGATTTTTTTTGCAGTTGGTGTTTTATTGTTATTTTAGTAGAAAAAAAAATGTTTTCTAGAGAGGTTACATACAAAATGGTTTAGGTCCAAAAACAGTTCGAAGTGTTTTCTGCGCAAAAATTAAGGCCCTTGGACAACTGCTTTTTTGATAAAGTAAACATTTTAATAGTAGAAATTGCATTTTTGCTACCAGGGGTGGATTTTTTTGTTGTTATGATCCTCTTTACACTGTTTGAATGATTGGTTCACATTGATTTTTTGCTCTTTTTTATTTTTTGTTTTGTTTTTCCCTCTTCTACAACCTCTATAATTTTTCTTTTTTTTGGGTGAAGGGGGGTATGTAGTGGTACAAAAATGTTTGTCAGGTTGGTTTATGTAGTAGATATTTGTAGAGGATGGGAGATCTAGGGTACCACATTTTGTGAAAGTGGACTGCTTGGATCGATGAGTAAACTTGACGGAGTTGTGGGCCTGGTGGGGCCAAGTTCTAAAAAAGATTCATTAGAATCAAATGAACTGGATAGAGGGGAGGGCACAGCTTCCAGGTACATGTCTTCTACAAATGAAATGAAGGATGGAAATTCAAGTGACTGGAGGTTGGAGGAAGTATTCTCATGCGTGGTGAATATAGAGTTAGTGAGTTCAATGTTAGTGAATTCTTCCAGGGCAGATGTTTTATTCGACTGGAATGATCGTGGGTCATCATTTTGAACTTTAGTAGGTTCAAGATGTTCATCTGGTTGTACATATCAAAACAATACACTTACATAAACAGAAAGAACATCCTACACTATGGACCTAAACCATTTTGTACGTAACCCCTCTAGAAAACTTTTTTTTTCTCCTACTAAAAACTAGAGATGGGCGAATCAATTCTAAAGATTCTAACTTAGGTTAGAATTTCAGGAAAAATTTGATTAGTCACAAAGCCGAGGTTTATGCTGATTCGCAGGAACAAAGTTGTTTTTTTCCCTCTTTTTTAAGCTAAATGAGTGCGAGCACAACATGTTACATGGGGCAGAGAACTCTGGGAAGGAGAAAGGAACACCCCCAATGACATCTGCAGACCTGTAAGCCAATCAGCGACCAGCAGGCTTATGTGATGTCACACAGCCCTATAAAACCCAGCCATTTTTCAATGTCGGCACTTCACACTTCATGTGCTGCCTGTAGCGTCTAGCTGCTGCTACTGTTATAGCAGTTCTATTTAGTGACAAAATTGAATTTGAAGAAATCTGTATGACTTTCATGCACTGCAGTAGCGATTTGTGGACCAATCCCTGGTTGTTCTTTAAGGAGGATCTGTATACCCCAAATAGCAGTTCTATTTAGTGACAAAATCCAATATAAACAAATCTGTTTGACTTTCATGCATCTGCAGTAGCCATTTGTTTATGCAGCTGCTGCAGTGATTTGTGGACCTCTCACTGGGTATCAGTATATCGCAAATTTCCATACCTTTTTAGGGCTATAGTTTACAGCCAGATTTACGTGTGAAATCCACATAGTTTATAAACCATTATGTCAGACAGAAAGGTGGCAGGTGGAACAGGCAGAGGTGGCAGCACAGTAATTGAACGTCGCAGCAGGGGTGAGGCAGAACTGCCGTTGTCATCTAGCGGCAGTGTGTTGATCAACAACCCAAAGGTTGTTGAATGGTTGACTTGGTCAACCAATTCCTCAAATATAACATCTGACAACCCCAGCCAAGAGTCTGTGGGTTCCTCAGATACAACAATTAGTTGGCATGGCCCATGAGCGGGTCAGAGGCCCTCACCTGTCCTCAACCAGCCTCTGTCCTATTCCTTTCCTGCAGCCAGAGAGCTACTAGGTGGTCTGGGCTCAGTGCCACTAATCAGCGAGGACAAAGTGTTTGAAGACAGTCAGCAGCTGCTTGGCAGTGAAGAGGTGGGGCAGACTTCCGCTGGTTCCTGCAGTAGGCAGGCTGTGCATATTGACACCAGTGAGGAGAGTAGCAGTGACCGGGAAATGCAAATTGACGATGATGTAGCTGATCGCACTTGGGAGCTGGGTGTAGCAGGGGATTCATCATCGTCAGGTGAAGAGTGTCAGCTTGCGCTTCAGGCAGCGGAGCAGGTAGCAAGTTGCTACTGTGGCCGTGAGTCAGCAGGGTGGCAGCAGTGTGAGAACTGGAGCCAAACGTCCGCGGGGTACAAACTCAGACTCGCAGGTCGAAGTAAGCACAGGAGTTCAGCGAGGCAGTGGTGGTAGTAGTGCAGAGTGTTGGCAGTAAAAGTACCACCTCGGCGGTGTGGCGGTTTTTTGTAAAGACACCAGAGGAGCCGAGCATGGGTGTATGTTGTATCTGCGGGCAGAAAGTGAAGTGTGGCCAGGGAGCTAACCTTGGCACCACTGCGCCAACACATGCAGCGTCACCATCCAATGGCCTGGGAGAATCGGGTGCAGGCGCAGCAACATCCGCAGCAGCACCTAGTGGCACACATGCTGTTTCAGCAAGTCAAGGCTCCAGCACCTCTGTCGAAGGAAGCTGTTTGTCTTTGACATCATCTCCCGGTCCAGATGCTCCTGCTCCTCGCTATACATGGCACCAGTAGTCGTTGAGCGAGGCAATTACAAAGAGACAACTCTATGCATAGACAACTCTATGCACCTGAAGCTGACCATGCTCTTGTCGAAGTTGTTGGTACTGCAGTCTCTCCCTTTCCAAGCTGTGGACGCTGCACCCTTCAGAGAACTAATGGCTTGTGCCGAACCGAGGTGGAGAGTTTCAAGGCGCAATTTTTTTCCAAAAAAAAGTCAGACAGTGGAGGAACTTCTCTGCATCATGCAACAAGAAATCAATGTGTGGTTTTCTCCGCAACAACTAAAAATCGGAACCAATGTGACAGACAATGGGAGGAACATTGTGTCCTCGCTGCACAGAGGAGGGATGGTCCATGCGCCCTGCATGGCACATGCAGTCTGGTAGTGTTCAATCTGGTAGTCAACAAGTTCCTGAAGTCTTACACCCATCTGCAAGACCTTCTAAAAATGGCCAGGATACTGTGTATGCACTTTAGCCATTCTTACAAAGCCAAGCACACCCTCCTCAAGTTGCAGCGTCAGAACGGCCTACCCCAACATAGTCTGATATGCAAGGTTTCCACCCGTTGGAATTCCAGCCTCCATATAGCCTCATACAGACCACCTGTATGAACAGAGAAAAGCCATTAATGATTTTTTGATGATGCAAGCGGACCGTAGTACTCCCCTGTGTAACTTTGATGTCAGCCACTGGCAGCTGATGCGTGACACCTGCCGTTTGCTCAGGCCCTTCGAAGAGGCCATGTTAGTTGTCAGTCGCAAGGACTGCAAGATGAATAACGTCATTCCACTGCTTCATGTCCTGGAACTCATGCTGCAAAATCTGTCTGGTCAGGGCACTGGAGAAGTAGAGAATACATGATATGGCAACATGAGTCCGGTGGGGGTGAACTGGAGGAGGATGAGGACATTGGAGCACAAGCAGAGTCTGGTGAAATCATTGGTTTTTCCACTCAGGTGAGTGGAAGTGAAAGAGAGGAGGAGCAGGAACATCCAGAGGAGAAGATGGAGAAGATGAGGCAGATGACCCAGAAGATGGAGGCCGGGAGTCCCTCAGAGTCACTTGCACAGATAGCATGCTACTTTGCCTAACTAGTGACAGCCGAATAGTCAACATCCGCCATAAGGATGACTTTTGGCTCTCCACCCTCTTGGACCCTCGCTACCAGTCAAAATGGGTTACTTTTTTCCTGCTGCTGAGAGGGAGAAAAAACTGGCATACTATAGAGAAATACTGTGCCCACAGTTGGCCGCTGCCTACGTGCGACATTGTCGATCCTCTGTCAGGTCTGACCGGGGGATTCCTGGCAGTCATCTCTTGCGTACTACTGCCATGGCTGCTGTGGGGAGCTGGGGGCAGGAGCAGTAGCAGCTCCATAAGCAGCAGCTTAAGTCTGGATTCCTTATTGAGCAACTTCCTTCACACGCCTAGTGAGGAGGGTAGCCGCCACCGGCAGCAGCAGCAGGACATGGAGCAGGTCCTGCACCAGCAGGTGGCGGCCTACTTGGACAGCACTTTACCACCTCAGGTAGAGGATCCCATGGACTACTGGGCAGCCAAACTTGATGCGTGCCGCAACTGGCGGAGTTTGCAGTGGAGAAGTTGTCCTGCCCGGCCAGAAGTGTGGCATCAGAGCGGGTGTTCAGTGCGGCGGGTTACCCCAAGGAGAACCCGCTTGTCCACCCTTAATGTGGAGAGACTGAACTTTATCAAGATGAATCAGGCTTGGTTCGGCCAGGATTTCAACTCACCAATGTCTAATGCATCAGATTAGATACGCCTTGACGCCTCCTTCAAACGTTGAGAAATGAGTCTGGGTTCTAACTGCCTGCCTCAGCCACTATTCTGATGCTGCCACCCACCTGATGCCACATATCTGCTGCTAGTTGCTCCATCTGCCTCCTACCATCTTTACCAAAGACTGGAATTGTCCGCCACCTTCACACTATATCATTGTGCCACTCTGTGGGCTCCTGCTGCTGCCACCTTCACACTATATCATTGTGCCACTCTGCGGGCTCCTGCTGCTGCTGCTACTGATGCCACCAACACTATATTGTTAAAAAAAAAACTATATCGTTCTGCCACCCTGCAGGCTCCTGCTGCTGCCGCTACTGATGCCACCTTCACACTATATCATTGTGCCTCTCTGCAGGCTCCTGCTGCTGCTACTGATGCCACCTTCACACCTTCACACTATATCATTGTGCCACTCTGCGGGCTTCTGCTGCTACTGATGCCACCTTCACATTATATCATTGTGCCACACTGCGGGCTGCTGCTGCTACTGATGCCGCCCACACCCGATCTCATTGTGCCTCTCTGCGGGCTCCTGCTGCTTTTGATGCCGCCTTCACACTATATCATTGTGCCACTCTGCGGGCTCCTGCTGCTACTGATGCCACCAACACACTATATCATTGTGCCACTCTGCGGGCTCCTGTGGCTGCTGCTATTAATGCCACCTTCACACTATATCATTGTGCCACCCTGCGGGCTCCTGCTGCTGCCACCTCCACACTATATCATTGTGCCACTCTGTGGCCTACCATGTTGCCGCTAGCTCCACACCTCTGATCTCCTTCTGCTGCTGCTGGTGGTGCCACCTTTGGAATTCTTTTTTGTCAAAGGCCTGATATTTTCAGGAAAACTGGATGTGGCATCTCTAATCTACAAATTAAAATGGAAAATTTCAACTTCTAATTCATTTCAAACTTCGTCATTGTGCCACAATGTGGCCTCCTCTGCTTTTTGGCTATATGGGCTCCTGCTGCCGCCACCTCCAGACTCTATCATTGTGCCACTCTGTGGCCTACCATGTTGCTGCCACTTTCACACCTCTGACCTCATGCTGCTGCTGCCATCTTTGGAGTTATTTTTTGTCAAAGACCTGAGTCTTCCGGGTAAACTAATGTATTATGGATGTGGCATCTCCAATCTGCTGCTACTGATGCCACCTCCACACTATATCATTGTGCCACCCTGTTGCTGCCACCATGTTGCTGACACCTGTGGGTTCCTGCTGCTGCTGCCACCGCCACCTCCGCACTCTTATCATTGTGCCACTTTGTGGCCTCCTGTTGCTGCTGATGCTGCTGCTGCCGCAACCTCCACACACTGTCATTGGACCACTCTGTGGCTTTCCATGTTGCTGCCAGCATGTTGCTGCCACCTGTGGGCTCCTGTTGATGCCACCTTCACACTATATCATTGTGCCACTCTGTGGCTTTCCATGTTGCTGCCACCATGTTGCTGCCACCTTTGGGCTCCTGCTGCTGCTTTTGCTGCCGCCGCAACCTGCACACTATATCCTGATGCCACTTTCACACTATCATTGGATCACTCTGTGGCTTTCCATGTTGCTGCCACCTGTGGGCTCCTGGTGATGTCACCTCCACACTATACCATTGTGCCACTTTGTGGCCTACCATGTTTCCGCCACCTCCATAATTTTTCATTGTGCCACTCTGCAGCCTACTCATGCTGCTCCCAACTGACCGATGTCTCCCTGGAACACCCTGTGATTTCCATAATGCTGTTTTAACGCTCTACCACTCTATGACGCTGCCACTTCATTTCATCTACCAGAAGGATGAAAACCTTCAGGATTGATAGCCAAAAGCAGGAGTGGATACAGAATACAAAGGACATGCATGTATCCCATTTGCTGCTCATCTCTGGATCATATTCTGGATTAACTCCTGTTTGTTTTTGGTTTTAGCAATAATGATGGATTATTGACCGATTGAAAGAGGGCACTGACGCGTAAAAGAAGGGCAAAATGATCAGTGACGTCAATGCAAAATTACTGCCGACACCTTTTCCACTCTTTTGGTGGGTTTCTACATGTATCCGCGTTTCACAGAACAGGTTCTGTAGTTACCTTGTCAGGCTGCGTTCCCGCTTTGCTTATTTGGGGAAGTTGGCCTATGTAAGTGCACATGGAAGTAAAGAGTGAAGAGATTCTAAGAGCGGCTGCTGTCATACTAAAACACAGCATTGTTTGAAGACCAAACGACACTCCCTATGCATATTTAAGCATGGCAAAATGTTCAAAACCACCCTACAGACTCTCTGTAGCCAGGAAATACTTGTTTTTTAACGTGATTCGTCATGATTGGATTTGGACCGAATCAAATTTTTTTTTAAAATTCAGCGAATCGGGACGAACTGAATTATAACAAATTCGCCCCATCTCTACTAAAAACAACAAAAAACACCAACTGCATTACATCGGACCCATATTGCCACCAAATGGTGAAGAAAAAATCTGCATTTAATCCTGTTAACCATCGGGGTCATCATGTGTAGACATTCTACTCCTTGGTTTCTGAACAATTTAGACATATAAAAACATGTCAAATCCCCAAAAACAACTTAACGAAAGCAGAAAAAATTGCTTTGAAAAAACTACAAGATGATACCAAAATAACCATCCGTGCTGTGGATAAAGGGGGGGAACCGTCATCCAAGATACCATAAAATATATAGAAGAGGCTAACAACATCCTAACAGACAAAAAATATTACAGTGTATTAAACAGAGATTCCACTATCATATGGATAAATGAATACAATAATTAAAGAAAAATAATTAAATAAAAAAATAATTAAATAATAATAATAAATAATTAATAGAGATGAGCGAGCACTAAAATGCTCGGGTACTCGTTATTGGAGACAAACTTTTCCCGATGCTCGAGTGCTCGTCTCGAATAACGAGCTCCATTGAAGTCAATGGGAGACTCGAGCATTTTTCAAGGGGACCAAGGCTCTGCACAGGGAAGCTTGGCCAAACACCTGGGAACCTCAGAAAAGGATGGAAACACCACGGAAATGGACAGGAAACAGCAGGGGCAGCATGCATGGATGCCTCTGAGGCTGCTTAATCGCACCATTATGCCAAAATTATGGGCAACAGCATGGCCATGACAGAGTGACCGAATGAGGCTAGATAACATCTAAAACATCCAATAATTGACCCTGACACTATAGGGGACAGCATGCAGAGGCAGCGGCAGCAGTGGCAGGCTAGAGAGTCTCATGGCGACATACCCTAAATGGACTCAGGTTTCACCAAAGGAGGTGAAATGATTTCCTATGTGAACAAAAGGTTGACGGTATATTTAGTCGATAACACAGCATGGTGGCGACATAGTGACCAAGTTCCATAACGTATCTGGTGAAACACCCGAAAAATGAGCTGACACAGCTCTTTTGATAAGGGGACGACATGTGGAGGCAGCCATGGAGACGACTTCCATGATTAAGAGCGAGAGTATGGGGCATTCATATTGCGCTGCTATGATTGCAACTTCAGTTCTCCAGCATGGCGGCGACAGATGGGCCGAGTTCCACTATGTATCTGGTGAAACACCTGAAAATTCTGCCTGACACAGCTCGTTTGATAAGGGGATGATGTGCTGCATATCCTCTCGTGCTCCAGCGTCTGGGGTATAGAGAGTTGAAATGAGACATTGGTAAACGCTGTGGAGCATCGTGGAGGCAAAATGGACAGGAAACAGCAGGGGCAGCATGCATGGATGCCTCTGAGGCTGCCTAATCTTGGGATGGAGCTGGCGGTCCACTGCCAGGCGAGCTTTCGCCTGTCCAAGCCCCTGTCTCTCGGCTCCTCCCCACCCAAAATGGGCCTGGGGGCCAGAAGCGTTTACTTTGAAAAAATTATAATTTTCAAAGCAGACGGGGTCGTTTGAATATTTCACCTAGGAATAATGGAATAGCATAGCGGTTCTATTTTTAATTGTTTTTACGGAAATGGTTCCATGATTAAGAGCGACAGTATGGGGCATCCATATTGCGCTGCTATGATTGCAACTTCAGGTCTCCAGCATGGCGGCGACAGATGGGCCGAGTTCCACTATGTATCTGGTGAAACACCTGAAAATTCTGCCTGACACAGCTCGTTTGATAAGGGGACGATGTATGGAGGCAGTGAACTAGTAGTAGATTAAAGGTGCTGCAGTTAAAACTATGTTAGTTGGATCTTGAGATGGAGCTGGCGCTCCGCTTCCAGGCGAGCTTTCGCCAATCCAAGCCCCTGTCTCTAGGCTACTCCCCAAACAGCACTTCCCAAGTGTAGTAGCGTTCTTATAAGTTTGGGATATGGCGGGTGAGGAGAATGTAAACAGATGCGCAAGAAGCGCTGAAATAATATTGGTAAATGATAAAAGTTTGCCAGTATATTTTGTGGATTACACAGCAGGGTGGCGACAAAGTTAACAAGTTTGATGTGGAAGCCATGAAAACAACCCAAAATTCTGCCTGACACAGTTCGTTTGATAAGGAGACAATGTATGGAGGCAGCTATATGGACGACTTTTAGAGGAAGCTATGGCGATGACGTGTGGAGGTAGCAATGGAGACGAAGTGTGGAGCCAGCTAAAAAGACGACATGTGGAGGCTGCTATGGAGACAATTTAATTTGGATAGTGCCTGTATGTGGCAGTCCAAAAAAGTTTTCAAACCAGAGGAGCAGGTAGGTGGTCCTCCAGAAAAATTAAATAAATTGAGTGCCTGTATGTGGCAGTCCAAAAAGGTTTTCAAACCAGAGGAGCAGGTAGGTGGTCCTCCAGAAAAATTAAACAGATTGAGTGCCTGTATGTGGCACTCCCAAAAATTGCTTAAAACAGAGGATCGGGTAGGTGGCCCTCCAGAAAAATTAAATACATAGAGTACTATAGCTAGAGCCACTTGGCCCTGGCAAAAAATAGCCAGTTTCCTATGCTTTAGTGTACAAAGAGGAGGAGAAGGAGGACAATGAGGAGGAGTGCATACATTATTCAGGTTGAGCTTCTTTCACCTGGTGGAGAAAGAAAATCTGGAGAAATCCAGGCTTTATTCATCTTGATAAGCGTCAGCCTGTCAGCGCTGTCAGTCGACAGGCGTGTACGCTTATCGGTGATGATGCCACCAGCTGCACTGAAAACCTGCTCGGACAACACGCTAGCGGCAAGGGCAGGCAAGAACCTCCAAGGCGTACAGCGCCAGTTCGTGCCACATGTCCAGCTTTGAAACCCAGTAGTTGTAGGGAGCTGTGTGATCATTTAGGACGATGGTATGGTCAGCTACGTACTCCCTCACCATCTTTCTGTAAAGATCAGCCCTACTCTGCCGAGACTGGGGACAGGTGACAGTGTCTTCCTGGGGTGACATAAAACTGGCAAAGGCCTTGTAAAGCGTACCCCTGCCAGTGCTGGAAAAGCTGCCTGCTCGCCTACTCTCCCTCGCTACTTGACCCGCAGAAGTACGCCCTCTGCCGCTAGCGCTGTCAGAAGGGAAATAGTGTTTCAGCTTGTGCACCAGGGCCTGCTGGTATTCATGCATTCTCACACTCCTTTCCTCTCCAGGGATGAGAGTGGAAAGATTTTGCTTGTACCGTGGGTCCAGGAGAGTGAATACCCAGTAATCGGTGCTGGAATAAATTCTTTGAACGCAAGGGTCACGGGATAGGCAGCCTAGCATGAGATCTGCCATATGTGCCAGAGTCCCAACGCGCAAGAATTCACTCCCCTCACTGGCCTGACTGCCCATTTCCTCCTCCTCCAACTCCTCCAACTCCTCTTCTTCTGCCCATACACACTGAACAGTGAAGGACTGAACAATGGTCCCCTCTTCTGTCTCGCCAACATTCTCCTCCTCTTCCTCCTCATCCTCCTCCACCTCCTCCGATATGCGCTGAGAAACAGACCTAAGGGTGCTTTGGCTATCAACAAGGGAATCTTCTTCCCCCGTCTCTTGTGATGAGCGCAAAGCTTCCGACTTCATGCTGACCAGAGAGTTTTTCAACAGGCCAAGCAGCGGGATGGTGAGGCTGATGATGGCGGCATCGCCACTGACCATCTGTGTTGACTCCTCAAAGTTACTCAGCACCTGACAGATATCAGACATCCACGTCCACTCCTCATTGTAGACTTGAGGAAGCTGACTGACCTGACTACCAGTTCTGGTGGAAGTTGACATCTGGCAGTCTACAATCGCTCTGCGCTGCTGGTAAACTCTGGATAACATGGTTAATGTTGAATTCCACCTCGTGGGCACGTCGCACAACAGTCGGTGAGCGGGCAGTTGGAGGGGCGCTGCGCTGCCCTGAGAGTGGCAGCATCTGTGCTGGACTTCCTGAAATGCGCACAGATGCGGCGCACCTTCGTGAGCAAATCAGACAGATTGGGGTATGTCTTGAGGAAACGCTGAACTATGAGATTTAACACATGGGCCAGGCATGGCACATGTGTCAGTCTGCCGAGTTGCAGAGCCGCCACCAGGTTACGGCCGTTGTCACACACAACCATGCCTGGCTTCAGGTTCAGCGGTGCCAGCCACAGATCAGTCTGCGCCGTGATGCCCTGTAATAGCTCTTGGGCGGTGTGCCTTTTATCGCCTAGGCTCAGCAGTTTGAGCACCGCCTGCTGTCGCTTAGCGATGGCACTGCTGCTGTGCCTAGAGCTACCGACTGATGGCGCCATGCCCACGGATGGTAATTCGGAGGAGGAGGAGGTGGAGGAGGGGTGGGAGGATGAGGAGGCATAGAAGGCCTTTGAGACCTGGACCGAGGTAGGCCCCGTAATCCTCGGCGTCGGCAGTATATGAGCAGCCCCAGGGTCAGACTTGGTCCCAGCCTCCACCAAGTTAACCCAATGTGCCGTCAGCGATATATAGTGGCCCTGCCCGGCAGCACTTGTCCACGTGTCCGTGGTCAGGTGGACCTTGTCAGAAACGGCGTTGGTCAGGGCACGGATGATGTTCTCTGACACGTGCTTGTGCAGGGCTGGGATGGCACATCGGAAAAAGTAGTGGCGGCTGGGGACCGAATACCGAGGGGCGGCCGCCGCCATGAGGTTTCGAAAGGCATCGGTCTCTACCAGCCTATAGGGCAGCATCTCCAGGCTAAGCAACTTGGAGATGTGGACGTTGAGGGCTTGGACGTGTGGGTGGGTGGGTTGCGCTATACTTCCTTTTGCGCTCCAGCGTCTGGGGTATGGAGAGCTGAACGCTGGTGGATGCTGTGGAGGATCGTAGAGGCGAAGATGGGGTTTTCGCACGGGAGGTGTTTGGGCCGTGGTCCTGGGCAGGGGGCTGACTAGCAGATGACACAGGGGAAGGAGCAGTGGTGTGCCTGGCCGGAGGTGAACGGGCTTGGTGCCATTGAGTGGGGTGTTTAGCATTCATATGCCTGCGCATACTGGTGGTAGTTACTGGTGGAACCCCTGCTGATCCTGGTTTGGCAAAGGTTGCACACCACAGTCCGTCGGTCATCCGGTGTTTCTTTAAAGAACCTCCAGACTTCTGAAAATCTAGCCCTCGCCACGGGAGCTTGACTACGGGCAACATTTGGCGCTAATGCACTAGCTCTGGCCCTGCCTCTCCGTCTGGCCCCACCACTGCCTCTTCCAACCTGTTCTGCTATAGGACTCGCCTCCGTCTCAGAAGCACTGTGTTCACCCGGCCTATCAACCCAGCTTGGGTCTGTCACCTCATCATCCTCCGATCCCTCAGTCTGCTCCCCCCTCGGACTTCCTGCCCTGACAACAACTTCACCACTGTCTGACAACCGTGTCTCCTCATCGTCCGACACCTCTTTACACACTTCTTCCACTACGTCAATAATGTCATCATCACCCACAGACTGCGACTGGTGGAAAACCTGGGCATCGGAAAATTGCTCAGCAGCAACCGGACAAGTGGTTTGTGACTGTGGGAAGGGTCCAGAAAACAGTTCCTCAGAGTATGCCGGTTCAAATGCCAAATTTTGCTGGGAGGGGGCAGACTGGGGGGAAGGAGGCTGAGGTGGAGGAGCTGGAGGAGTGCTGATTTCGGTGACATGGGTGGACTGCGTGGAAGACTGACTGGTGGACAAATGGCTAGAAGCATTGTCCGCAATCCACGACATCACCTCTTCGCACTGTTCTGGCCTCAACAGTGCTCTACCACGAGTCCCAGTAACTTGAGACATGATTAACCTAGGGAGTGTAGCTCTGCGGCGTTCCCCTTCTCCCTCATCAGCAGGTGGTGTCTCACCCCGCCAAGGACAACGGCCTCTGACCCCTGCAGTAGTTGGACGCCCACGTCCACGCCCTCGTCCTCTACCCCTAGCCCACGGGTTAAACATTTTCCAAATTAAAGTGTAAACTTTTAATTTTTTTTTTTTTGTGTGTTTATTTTTTTTTATTTTTATTTTTTTTTTAACAAAACGATGCTATCCTATTGCTATGGCTAGTTTCTAACCTACACTGACAGCACACAACTGGATTTTGTGCTGTGCCTGATGACTTTGAGCTATAAAATGAAATAAAGGTAAAAAAAAAATAAATCAGCAGACTCTGCCTAATTCTAATCAAACCCCTAATAAATTATCCCACTTCGGTGTTTGAGATGGATATGCGTGTCACTAAGAGCTAAACACAACGGTCGCAGGTCTCCCAGCAAATTCCTCACAATATGGTACTAGCTGCACTACTAATGCCAGCAAGCCTAGCCACAAGCAAACAAAAAAAAGGAAAATATAACGCTATTGTAGGCCTAAGTAAGCCGTTGGGGTTCTCCTATTGCTATTTTGTATCCTACACTGAAAGCACACTGCTTTGCAAGATGACTTTGAGCTATAAAATGAAATAAAGGTAAAAAAAAAATAAATCAGCAGACTCTGCCTAATTCTAATCAAACCCCTAATAAATTATCCCACTTCGGTGTTTGAGATGGATATGCGTGTCACTAAGAGCTAAACACAACGGTCGCAGGACTCCCAGCAAATTCCTCACAATATGGTACTAGCTGCACTACTAATGCCAGCAAGCCCAGCCACAAGCAAACAAAAAAAAGGAAAATATAACGCTATTGTAGGCCTAAGTAAGCCGTTGGGGTTCTCCTATTGCTATTTTGTAGCCTACACTGAAAGCACACTGCTTTGCAAGATGAGTTTGAGCTATAAAATGAAAAAAAGGTAAAAAAAAAAATAAATCAGCAGACTCTGCCTAATTCTAATTGAACCCCTAATAAATTGTCCCACTTCGGTGTTTGAGGTGGATATGCGTGTCACTAAGAGCTAAACACAACGGTCGCAGGTCTCCCAGCAAATTCCTCACAATATGGTACCAGCTGCACTACTAATGCCAGCAAGCCCAGCCACAAGCAAATAAAAAAAAAAATGTATAACGTTATTGTAGCCCTAAGAAGGGCTGTTGGGTTCTTGTAGAATCACTCCTGCCTAACACTATTCTAATAGAACACCCTAACGCTTTCCCTGACCAGCAGCAGCTCTCTCCCTAGTGGCATCCTGACACAGAATGATCCGAGCAGCGCGGGCAGGGGCTAGTCTATTCCAGGGTCACCTGATCTGGCCAGCCAACCACTGCTATCGACGTGTAAGGGTACCACGTCATGCTGGGTGGAGTGCAGAGTCCCCTGGCTTGTGATTGGCTCTGTTTCTGGCCGCCAAAAAGCAAAACGGCGGGAGATGCCATTTTCTCGAGCGAAGCTGAAAAAAATAACAAATGTGGAAAAATTGAAAAAAAAAACGCACATGCGTCACGTTCTTGTGGGCTCAGTTTATTCGACTTTGACTGTGCACTCAAAATAACACCTCAGCTTTATTCGGTTCGTTGCGATCGCGGTGATACAAAATTTATATAGGTTTTATTGTGTTTTAATACATTTTCAAAAATTAAAGGAATGTGTACAAAAAAGAAAAAATTTTTTTGCCATCTTCTGACGCTAATAACTTTTTCATACTTTGGTGCACGGAGATGTGTGAGGTGTCATTTTTCGCGAGCGAGAAATGAGCGGAAAAACCCTGCGTCCTTAAGGGGTTAAACAAAAGTGAATCCTTTTGGATGTATAAATTCAAATGTCTCCAACCTGATGGTATAAATGAGATCATAGAACATGTATAGAAAACAAATATTATCCCATCTACAAGAGGTAATGATAAAGAATTTAGCCATGCAATTTTTAAGCTTTTAAACTCTTATTATTAAGTTTTTATAGGCACATACTTGAATACTTTCATTCTTTACTTACCAAGAGGCAGTCTTCATGATGGTAAACCCAGCACAGTATCATTCTGCCTCGGAACATCCAGCACACGTGACTTCCCCTGGTAACCTGGCAACATACTCTATACAAAGGCACATGACATTCCTCTGTCACTCAACAGCGTTGCCTAGCAACACACAACAAACCCTTCCGTGCAAGCGGGCACTAAAATAATATTATTTTTTCTCCTTCAATTTGTTCCCAAAATACACACATATTTCTTTTGCCCAGTTTTTTTAATTGTTTACTTTTTTTCAATCTTTATTAACTTTATAGATATGTCACATCCGCTCCACGTCATCACAGACGTGGACCTTTTAAATGAATAAAAAAAGCTGTTGATATGCCTTTTATTCATTGTAAGTAACTACACCTGACGAAGGCTCGCGCCCGGAGCCGAAATGCATTGTGCCTATTAATAATAAAACTATTCTTATGGATAAATACTGTGACCAGATTTCTGAGTGAAGCAGCGCCTAGATCGGGACGACACCTCGCGGATTTCTGTCTTATGGCAAATTAGACAAAACAGTACACACAATAGAAATGTATACAATGTAGATTACAAGCAGAGTACTACAAAGTAATTTGGTAACCTTGTGCTGATCTAGCGGGGAAAATATTTAGTCCAAACTTCAAGATCCTTTCTGCTCTTGAAGGGAAGGTAAAGAATTCTCCCAGGCAAAGACAATGAGCAAAAGAGGTGATTTGCTTATATTAGCTGTAGCCACTCCCCATGACACCTCCTAGGTCAGTGGTGGTGAACCTATGGCACTAGTGCCAGAGGCGGCACTTGGAGCCCTCTCTGTGGGCACCCAGGCCATCACCCAGGCAATCTTCCTACAGAATCTTCCTACAATGATAGGCAAATTTTACCTCCTCCTTTCAACTGCGTTGGTGTCTTTAGGAGGCTGAACAATTGAAAGTTGTCAAAGAACAAGGAGAAATAAATTACTGCTTAAATTGCTGTGCTGGCACTCTGCAATAAATAAGTGGCTTTTGGTTGAAGTTTGGGCACTCAGGCTCTAAAAGGTTCACCATTACTGCCCTAGGTGGCACTAGAGAACATCCCACTTTTGATCAGATCTAGGACCTTGGATGTGTTCTAGCTTCTCAATTGGACGTCATAGGTTCTGGTCTCATCAGATCCGTCTGTATTCTTTTGAGACCAAACATGACCCACTTTCCATACTCCTATTGAGAGTTCTGTAAATATCCTTTTCCACCCCTTGCATTGGGATGGGTGGATCATAAATCCATAACTGGCACATTGGTTAGATAAGTTACTGCTTTTTATGGCTCTTTGTGTTTTTGTCTATAAAAGTGTAGGGATCTCGCCTTTGAAGCTATACCTTTCAGAGAGTAAATTACATTATTATTATAGGCATGTATAGTACTGTTAAACAAGAAACACTGACATGAACGTTCCCCCTCTTGCTATACATTCTATATTTTCATCACCACTTGCAGATTTATTTTTCACAAAACTGTCTGCCAGCCTTAAATGCTCACCTTAATAACAACTTTATTTCTTCGTTGTCAAGGCTGATCTATCTACCAGAGTAAAGATGGGATTCTCTACTCTCCTATTTGCTTTAAGTGTTAACCATTCCTGCTCTCTCCCTGGTTTTAGTATGCTTAAAGCATTATTTTTAAACATCCAGCTGAATGTGAAGGAATTCATAACAACTACCCCCCCCCCCCCAAACACACAATATTAAAAAATTATTTCAAATATATCTGGTATATATCTTATCAAAGCAAAGTGGTTGCTTTTCCACATACTTTGCCTCCTGTCATACTGCTTCTTTCCATCTGTATTTGCTTTTCACTCCCTTCTGAATACCCTGCTTACAAGACTAACAGAAGATCAGAAAAATATCAGCACAGATTCATCTATGTGCATATCTATGTCTCTTTAGTTTGCCTTAGTTTGTGCATTGTGAATTTTAAAAATTTGTGTCATATTGCAGATGAATCCATGCAGAAACTTTTTGACAATGGCTGTGGTGTACTCTACCAGAATATTCCTTTGTGGCTAACCTCTCAGCATACCTTACTACAGATGACCGGAGCACTCACCATTGCTAATTTCGCAAGAAATGGTACTATTTGTTTAACCCCTTTGCATAAACCATATTTTAATAACTGTCCTTATTATATTTGGCTGACATTTTATCAGTACAATTCTAAATCTAGCAATAAAATTGAGCCCAAACACCAGCTAATGGCAGGAGACACACAACAAATAAATATAGGGACGTTTGAACTTGGATATTACAATGTTGATGAGAAACTATTTACACTACACATTATATGTTATTACACCCCTTTTATATTCAACAATCCCTGTTTCAGGAAATAAAAATAGTTGTTTGTATAATGAAAAGTTATACAATTTTCCAATATATCCCCACATTTTTCTAAATCACTGCTTGCTGTCATTTTATAGAAGCTATCTATGGTCATGTGCCATATCAAACACCTCTGTTTTTTTATTTAATGTCTTCCACAAGATATATTTTTTAAATTTTTCTGTTACTATATGTCACAGGTGCTCCCGTGATCCATGTTGCAGATCACGGGTACACCTATGCTCCGCTGTGTGCCTGTCCCCGTCCCCCTGCCCGGACTTACCTCTCCTGGCTGTGCTTCGGGTCCCAACGTGTAGACCGCACACCTCCTGCCTTCCAGGCCACGCACTCCCGTCGCTAGGGCACGCGCATGCGGGCTGACTTTTCAGGCTTTAAAGGGCCAGCGTCCTCCTAATTGGCGCTGGCTAATCTGGCTCACCCTTTATAATCCGGCACCTCCCTTCCTTCCTGGCCGGATCTTCACCATTCTATGGAGCGTTCCCAGACGCTCCTGTCTTCCAGTGTTTCCAGAAACCTCCGTGTTCCTCCAGTGTTCACGGAGGGTCCACTGGTCCACAGACTCCTCCCTCCTGACTCTTCCCATAGAGACTTTCCTTCCGGGCACTCCCAGATACCTTCCTGTTGTCTATGTGACCCATTACACTATAGCTTTATGGGTATTGTTTTTGTGACACAATTTAGTCATAGCCTTGGCTCTAATGCCGCTTGGTAGAAATGTGCACATAAAGGAGCATGTCCTCTTTTACTCACACTTTCTCACAAAGTTATTACCGTATTCTTTTTTGACTAAATTGTATTGCAAACCCAGTGCTCAAGGTTGGTCAAAATGAAATTGGTTCACTTGATCCTTTGTATGGACATTTGTGTCACATGCAAACCCCAACACAAATTTCATTTTAATGCTGCACCCTAAATAGTTTTTGCACATTTCATATATGTATATACAAAGAATAAAAATAAAATGTCATGTAACAAAAAATTATGACCTTATTCCATACAAGCAATTAGTTTAATAAAAAAATAAATCAGTTTCATAGATAACCCACAACAAAAAATAAAGGTAATTCCGGTGTCTTGCTGTATTTACTTGTGTGTCCTCTATTCCACCTTGTATATGGAATCTAACATTCCCCACGGGAGCTATGGTTTTCACTTAAAAGTTAAATAATAGTGACTGTGAAAGGGCTTTAGATGAGAGCTGTGACCTATTTTCCATTTCTTGCCTTCAAAGATTGAAGCAGCATTTAACATCAGAGCTGATAGATATGTCATCATCTTGTATATTGCTCCAAAAGGTGCTAGCTTCCATTAGAATGTCCCAACTGGACTAAGATTAAGTATCTGACATCCTGGCACCATGGAGATTGAAAAGCTTGAATCGGTAATAACTGGCAGCAATGTTTAGTTTCGAGGGCAGATTCAAAGAAGATAGTCAAAAGAGATAAATAATGGCACATATAGTAAAAGGGGGGCCACGTAATACTAGAAAACACAGTTTTTGAATCATTGAAAATAAATGAGAATCCAGACACTGGCTAGAATATCTGTATAACTTACTTTTAACTGGAGAAAAAACATTTATTCGACTGAATGGATTTTTTAAAATAAAAATCAGCAATAAAATTAGAAAGTCACTGATTCCCCTCTTCTCCTTCTTTGTTCCAACCTGCATTTTAACCTATACATTTGCCTCATTACCTCATTTGATTTTTTTTTTTGGACAGACAGCAACTGTGTGCGAATGGTGGAGCTCGGTGTTGTTCACCAACTTCTAGACTTACTGGAGCAACATGTGGAGAAAGGAGACGTTAGCGTTCAACATGCGGCTCTTAGTGCGTTGCGAAATCTGGCCATACCAGGTAATGCAAGTAAATATTTAAAATTAATGGTGCTATCACAATTGTTTTAATTTTTGGGGGTTAAAACTTGTCTCTTAAAAAATTGCTTCCAAAGTCAAATGAAAATTAATTACCAGAATTGTGAGATAAATTCATTTTCCAGCTCTCCAAAATGGTTGCTCCCTGACCTCCTACAGCGATGATTCTAATCTTATTAGAATGAAGAATAGTTGTGGAATATGGAATAAACATAGACATTAAGTGAAATAAAGTAGCTTTTAGTTGTTTACAGTCTGTAAATGCCACTATCCCAGTCAGTAGAAATAACTGGAACTAAGACTGAAGCTAAACCAGTGAGCAGTCAAGAGGAGAAAAGTAATGAGGGAACCCGAACCTGAAAAGTCTGTTTAGGTCTGGATGCCGAACCTAGACCCAAAACCTCTCAAGTAACTTCTGCTGGCATTATTGGTAGAGGGGCTGAGCCAAACCTGAACCCAGACAAAGTTCAGCACAGACCTGAATTTTGTAGTTTGGGTCTGCTCAACTCTAAAGGAGAGGCCCGGTACATTATAAAAGCAGAGATTCAAGTGTAGCAGATGGGGTAGCAGTGTGGTGTGTCTCCCTAGAAAGTGCATCCATCAAGCGAAGTAAGCAAATGTCAGATTTACAAGGGAAGGTCCAAAAATTCAGCCTCTGCTTTGTTGCCATAAAATAACTTGTTGCATACATTTTGGTATCTTTACTTGTGTATGCAGCATCCTCCCACCGGGGCCTGACCTGGCATGGGGGCACCTGGATTCCCCTGGAACCTCAGTGACTAATTTAAGAACGGCCTAGTGCTAGATTTGTCACAGTCACTTGGTCCAGGCGGAACAGGCCTCGGTATAATGTGGAAACCAGAAGATATAAAATACTTAGGAATCATATTATGCCCAACAATAAACAAGACAATAAGAAAGAATCTAATTTAATTAAAAACAAATCTTAAAACTGATTTCGACAAACTAGGTAAGATTCATCTATCTTGGGTGGCAAGAATCCAATTCTGTAAGATGACAGCCCTACCAAAGATTCTGTACGTTTTCCATTGCCTTCATGTATTAATTTCCAACAAAGCCTTTAGAGAAATTCAGACAATGCTTAGTAACTTTGTATGGAATAACAAGCAACCACGGGTAGCAAAGGAAAATTTGTACTATCCGTTTAATAAGGGAGGCATGGCAATGCCAAATATTGCAACTTATTACAAGGCGGTCTCTCTCGACTCACTGAGGAATCCAGTAGAAAATCATAAATGGATGAGCCTAGAACAGAGCGCTTTAGATGGGAGATCTTTAAGAACAGTAATGGAAGCAGCCTTTCTGGGGAATCTAACTTATCTCACAGATATGCCTTCATTACTATATACCTTGAAATCTTGGAAGGAAGTAGCTGGCAGCATAGGATTAAAAGAGAACAAATGACCATTCGAGCATTACAACTACTGATCCCCAATATGACCTGTGTAAAGGTTTGCAAGGGATCCATTCAGCTAGTTATTACATGTATCTTGTATTTGTATACAATATCCCTGTTAGTCTTTTGAGGCTGATTCTATCTATTGTTATGTCTGAATAGCCATATTTCTCCATAAGTGTCTACTTGTTCTTATAAGAGTCACACACATAGATCTGCTGACCTCACACATACATATACAGTTATTTAATTCACCCTTTATTACATTTGATTTTATACACAGCATGGAGGATAGATAACTGATTGCTATTGGTCAGACTTCTAGCACCTTCAGCAATGCATATGATGGCCTGCAAGTGCTACAGGATTTTTATGACAGCCATCTCTAGCACATAGGGCACTAAATCTCCTTTCATATGGGGCACTGAAGGATACTTGCAGGCCCTGGTTCTTGTGATGGCTAGGGGTCCCATTGTTCAGACTCCAAGTGATCACCCATCCATCCTATGAATGAAGACTAGGTATTCATATTGTCAAAACACTTTAAAATGGGATATCTAAATATCTAAAGAGATGAACATTCTGACTAGAGGAGGAATTATGGCAAAAGACATGCTGCACCTTTAACCTCTCTCTGCTTTCCTGGGAGCCTTTATTGCAAAGCAGACTTGACTTTTGGGGACATAAATTGGGCATCTGAAGGAAATCCAAAATTGGGACTTGTATCTCACACATTGGTTTTTCTGTCTTTGAAATGTATTTACTCCTCTGTGTGACATTTAGTGAAACAGTCTAGTACTCTATGAGAATGACATATTCACTACAGTAGGACATTAATTATGTAGCCGATTTATGCAAAAATTCACATTTGCCTGATAGATTTGCTTCATGAAATGGAATTTCCTGCAAATCCAGCAAGTACTTAATTCTAATACACATAAAACCTCTTCAAATACATCTCCAATCAGGGCCAACTCATCGGGCATGAAAGGGTTAAATATGTTCCATTCCTCAAACACACATATAACACAGTGACATGTCCTCTCCATTTGTTACACTCAATTTAGGGATCTACATGTATTGATTCGAAAGAGGTTATGATTGAATTATTGTCAGACTTTGAAACGTCCTAAATCTATTAGGACAATAGGAGACAGGGAGGCAGAAGAAATGCATTAGAAGAGATTTTTCTTCTTGTAATCAGAAAATGCTGTAAGCAGGAGCGTTAAGCGAGTCATCCATCATATCCGGCAAAGCAGAAGGACACATACAATGTAATCCATCAATTACCTTATGAAGCGTGCAAGAAAAATAATTACCAAATCCCTGACATTTTTTTTAGAATATTTCAGAGCTCACACAGCCAGGCCTGGGATTCATAGATAGGAGGATATTTGCAGCAGGGGTCACTGCTGTAGGAGATTGTCATTTATTGTCCATATCATTTCAATAAAAGAAATACAAGTGACCTGCATGTGGGCAGCTGCAAGACAGATAAGCTCTATGTCTTAATAGTAATAGAATTTAAAGTTTAAAGGTGTATACCGATCATTAATATTTACATTCTACTGGATGTGATGAGAAGGATTCTAGACTCATCTTCAGCAAAGTAAAACTCTAACATCATCATTGTCTGCCCTAAGATAAAGTCAAGGAGACAGGGGAGCTCCACCATGCAGTCAAGCTTCATCTGCCTCCTCACAGGTGCACAGACTTCAAACATTGCTCCTTTAATGCTGACATCGCTCTTCTCCTCTGGCTGAGTTCTGGCTCTGATGTCGGCCCTGAGCTGCTAGTAAGGCAGTGGAGGGAACTCAACCATGCAGTCCTATGCTTTCTCAAGGGCACCTCAGCAACAACATCCCGGGCATCCTCTCCAGCTGAGTTACTGTGCATACGTAGTCAATCTGTGAAGCTGGCCTGCACCAAAATCACAGGAACACAGCACATACTCAAGAACTCCGCCAGAGCAGAAGGGTGATATTCAGAGTCTGTGCAAGCTTAAAGAGGCAGAAGAAGCTTGACTGCATTGTGGAGCTCCCCCGTCTCCTTGACTTTATCTTAGGGCAGACAGTGGAAGAATAAAAGTGAACTTTGGAAGAATGGTCAAAGCTATAAACCTGCAATTGAACATTTGTACAGTACAGAACAAGATAAAGTTTGTGAAGATCTGGGGCAACAGGTTCCCTTTAAAAATGGCCTTTGTCAATGCCAACACAAAGGGGGTCATTTACTAAGGGCCCGATTCACGTTTTCCCGATGTGTTACCCAAATATTTCCGATTTGCGCCGATTTTCCCTGAATTGCCCCGGGTTTTTGGCGCACACGATCGGATTGTGGCGCATTGGTGCTGGCATGCACGCAACGAAAATGGGGGGGGGGCGTGGCTGAACGAAAACCCGACGGATTCGGAGAAACCGGCGCATTTTTTTAAAAAAAGTGTCGCTGGACACGCGCTTACCTTCACCCACCAATGGATCGTGAACTCCGGCGGACCTCGGTGGACTTCAGCGCAGCAGCGACACCTGGTGGACGTCGGAGGAACTGCCTTACTGAATCGCCGGAAGATCCGAATCCACCACAGAGAACGCGCCGCTGGATCGCGAATGGACCGGGAAAGTAAATCTGCCCCAAAATGTTCAATATTGGACACAGCTTTCAATTCAAAGAATTTTCTGTATTTTTTGACTATAAAAATTGTAGATTACCACTCAAGGCATCAAAATTATGAATTAACACATGTGGAGTTATATGTCTTACATTCTAGGTTCTTCAAAGTAGCCACCGTTTGCTTTGATTGCTGCTTTGCACACTCTTCACGTTCTCTTTATGAGCTCAAAGAGGTAGACACCTGAAATGGTGTTCAAACTGTCTTGAAGGAGTTCCCAGAGATGCTTAGCACTTGTTGGCCATTTTGCCTTCACTCTGTGGTCCAGCTCACTCCAAACCACCTCGATTGGGTTCAGGTCTGGTGACTGTGGAGCCCAGGTCATCTGGCGCAGCACCCCATCACTCTTCATCTTGGTCAAATAGCCCTTACACATACATCAAACAGGAAAGACCATACAATAATAGATAAGTGACAATGATGTGTACCAGGGGAAAGCCTCTTAATGATCAAAAGAAAATACCAAAAAAAAGGAAGAAGCGGAAATGAAAACCAAGGTTTCAGTAAAAATATGAAAAATATGAATCTTTATTAATTGACAACAGTAAAATATATAAAAAAGACTAGATGCATCTCAGAAAGGATGCATAAAGCATGCCAGGTAATAGGTCCTATAAACATATGATATAGGGAGATAATGTGAGGTAGTAAAGGGCCATGAATGTGGCCAAAAAATAAAAAAAATTACCTTCTCCAAAACAGGTGGATAATACAATGATTATAGTGTAGCACAGATAAATGGCTTACACACACTACAGTATAGGTGTAAGAGTCACAGAAGCAAAAAACACTGCCAGTGATAAACAAATCAATAACATTAGAGAAGACATAAGGCTAATGTGACAAAAGGGAGGACATACTATTACCTGGCGTGCACCCGAGGCGCGTTTCAACCACAGCAGGTCTTTGGGGTGTGTTTGAGGTCGTTGTCATATTGAAAAATAAATGATGGTCCACCTAAACACAAACCAGATGGAATAGCATGCCACTGCAAGATGTTGTAGTAACCATTCTGGTTCAGTATTCCTTCAATTTTGAATAAATCCCCAACAGTATCACCAGCAAAGCACCTCCACACCATCACACCTGCACGCTTCACGGTGGGAACCAGGCATGTAGAGTCCATTTGTTCACCTTTTCTGCATCACACAAAGACACGGTGCTTGGAACCAAAAATCTCAAATTTGGACTCATCAGACCAAAGCACAGATTTCCCATGTCCATTCCTTGTGTTCTTTAGCCCAAAGAAGTCTCTTCTACTTGTTGCTTGTCCTTAGCAGTGGTTTCTTAGCAGCTATTTTACCATGAAGGCTGCTACACACAGTCTCCTCTTAACAGTTGTTGTAGAGATGTGTCTAGAACTCTGTGTGGCATTGACTTGGTCTCTAATCTGAGCTGCTGTTAACCTGTGATTTCTGAGGCTGGTGACTCGGATTAATTTATCCTCCGCAGCAAAGTTGACTCTTAGGCTTCCTTTCCTGGGGTGGTCCTCATGTGAGGCAGTCTCTTTGTAGTTCTTTTTAAAAAGTTTTCTTACTCTGAGCTCACAGTTATTGTAATCCTTCAATGTAGTTGCAAATATCTTCATGAAAAAACAAAAGAGCTTATGAATATAAAAAAAAAATTTTTTCTTTATTCAAAATAACTCATACAAAGTATAAACACTACTTTCAAGAGGGATTCCTGAAAGTCGGAAATATAAGGGGAACAGGCAATGTCCCAGGTGGATGTGGGACAGACACAGAGAACCTATGGCCCCCCCTATCCTAATACTGCCTCATAGGTAGTGCCAGAAAGAGGTATAAGAAGAAAAATATTGTGTCCAAAAGTGGGACTAATTTTGGAAGGCAGTGGACCTTTGTACTACAATGACAAAATGGTCAACCGGAGGTACCATCCGGTATTAGTAACCCAAGTCAAAAGGCAGGCCACACTTACCTACCACACATGGTGTAAATGGCACAGAGGCAGTCAGAGTCAGAGGGAGGCTGGGGTGTTCCTGTTGGCCCTCCCTCTGACTGCCTCTGTGCCATTTACACCATGCCCTTAGGTAAGTGTGGCCTGCCTTTTGACTTGGGTTACTAATACCGGATGGTACCTCCGGTTGACCATTTTGTCATTGTAGTACAAAGGTCCACTGCCTTCCAAAATTAGTCCCACTTTTGGACACAATATTTTTCTTCTTATACCTCTTTCTGGCACTACCTATGAGGCAGTATTAGGATAGGGGGGGCCATAGGTTCTCTGTGTCTGTCCCACATCCACCTGGGACATTGCCTGTTCCCCTTATATTTCCGACTTTCAGGAATCCCTCTTGAAAGTAGTGTTTATACTTTGTATGAGTTATTTTGAATAAAGAAAAAAATTTTTTTTTATATTCATAAGCTCTTTTGTTCTTTGGTCTTTGTTGGATTGGATATTTGGAGGGTGGTATAGATTGCATATGGGGCCTCTTTTGGTGTTGCAAATATCTTCATGGGCTGAAGTAAGACGTATATGCACATACATTGGAATAGAAGATTACAATAACTGTGAGCACAGGTCAGAAAAGGAAAACTTTTTAAAATTTGCATGTTGGATGTTTGGTGGATCCATCCGGATCCGCATTGTGTTTGATAAGTGTGGGCCATTATGTAAAATGTTTAGGAACTGCAACCCTTTTTCTACAAAGTCCTAAATTCATTGAATTAAAAGTGACTGAGCAAATTAACATTGGTGATGTCTGCAACTTATGGACATCACCAAATAGTTTTATTGTTGCTCTACAAGGTCTTTACTGTAGCTGTTTTCTGTTTCATGTTTTGAGGTCTTTATGCCTTAAATTTTGTCTCGTGATTGACTCCTGGGTTACAGCATGTTTTGGATTATTGTCCATGTGTATTGTGAAGGGCCATCAAGGCAATAGTGGCCCATGATGCTGCCACACTACTATATTTTACAGAGGATGCGGTGTGCACCGGATCATGAGTCATTTCAAGCCTTGTACATCCTTTTTGTTTAATCATTGTAGTACAAGTTGGCAAAGTTTAATCTGGACTTTTCTGTTTTTGAGTTAGAATAATGGTTTACATCTTGTGGTGAACCCCTCTTTTTTGATTTATGAAGTTCTCATTTTACAGTACGCTTAGATGCTGATACACCTTCTTTCTGGGAAGGGTTCTTCACTTTGGTGGATGTTATAATGAGAATTAACTTTACTATGAAAAGGATTCTGTGACCATGGTTATTTAGGTCTTGATTTCCCTAGCTTACCAGTGAAGTATTTGTCCCTACAATGTACACGGGTATTGATTGGACAGCTCCTAACATTTCCGCATGCTCTCTGCTTTTTTTTCAGCCTGATGTTGGTCTGTTTAATTTCCAATGAAAGCTTCTTTAACTCCATGCAAATGCTACATCTGGAATCAACTCCAGACCTCCTACTTATTTGATAATAGATTGACAATCATAATGTTATAATTGTCCAATTAACTTTTGTCACTTTAAAAAGTGAAAGCTATATATTAAAGAGTTGTTATTCCTAAACTTGATCTCAAATTACTGAGAGTCTGCACTTTAATCCCAACTGCATCATATGTTTTGGTAAACAGCTAAAACCTTTTGTCACAGTCTCAATTATTCTGCACAGAGCTGTATATATTGTATACATTTTCCATCCATATGTATGTCATATTTTAGTTATATTTAATGATGATACATCTTATTTTCAGTGATGAACAAAGTAAAAATGCTGGAAGAAGGGGTGGCAGATAGAATCCAGATGTTGTTAAGATCTGAAATGCCCCCTGTTCAGTTCAAGCTTCTGGGTACTCTTAGGATGTTGACTGATGGTCAAGGTAAACCAAAGAAACTTGCTTTTAATGAGGTTTTGTGGATGATGTAATTACATGAACTGTGTCACACAGACTCTACAGGTGAAAGCACACACTACAGTACTAACCATAGTGTAACCAAACTCAGACTTCTGGCTGAAGTTATGGTTGGCATTCTGCGGACCCGAACTTGCAATGTTCGGTACCCACCCAAACATTACGGTCCAGGTCTGCTCATCACTAATTGCAAGTAAACTAAAAAGGTGAGGACGTCATAAAAAGAAAATTAATCAGAAGCCAATTGACAGTGACGGAGCAGTAGGGTGAGGAGTAGAGATGAGCGAACATACTCGTCCGAGCTTGATGCTCGTTCGAGCATTAGCATACTCGAAACTGCTCGTTGCTCGGACGAATACTTCGCCCGCTCGAGAAAATGGCATCTCCCGCCGTTGTGATTTTTGGCGAACCAGAAACAGAGCCAATCACAAGCCAGGAGACTCTGCACTCCACCCAGCATGACGTGGTACCCTTACACGTCGATAGCAGTGGTTGGCTGGCCAGATCAGGTGACCCTGGAATAGACTATCCCCTGCCCGCGCTGCTCGCATTATTCTCTGTATGGATGCCGCTAGGGAGAGAGCTGCTGCTGGTCAGGGAAAGCGTTAGGGTGTTCAATTAGAATAGTGTTAGGCAGGAGTGATTCTACAAGAACCCAACAGCCCTTCTTAGGGCTACAATAACGTTTTATTTTACTTTTTTTTTGTTTGCCTGTGGCTGGGCTTGCTGCCATTAGTAGTGCAGCTAGTACCATATTGTGAGTAATTTGCAGGGAGACTTGCTACCGTTGTGATTAGCTCTTAGTGACACACATATCCACCTTAAACACCGAAGTGGGACAATTTATTAGGGGTTTGAATTGAATTAGGCAGAGTCTGCTGATTTATTTTTTTTTACGTTTATTTCTTTTTATAACTCAAAGTCATCAGGCACAGCACAAAATCCAGTTGTGTGCTGTCAGTGTAGGTTTTGTTTTGTTTAAAAATAAATAAATAAACACACAAAAATTTTTTTTTTAAATTTACACTTTAATTTTGAAAGTGTTTAACCCGAGGGCTAGAGGTAGAGGACGAGGGCGTGGACGTGGGCGTCCAACTACTGCAGGGGTCAGAGGCCGTGGTCCTGGGCGGGGTGAGACACCACCTGCTGATGAGGGAGCAGGGGAACGCCGCAGAGCTACACTCCCTAGGTTCATCATGTCTCAAGTTACTGGGACTCATGGTAGAGCACTGTTGAGGCCAGAACTGTGCGAAGAGGTGATGTCGTGGATTGCGGACAATGCTTCTAGCCATTTGTCCACCAGTCAGTCTTCCACGCAGTCCACCCATGTCACCGAAATCAGCACTCCTCCAGCTCCTCCACCTCAGCCTCCTTCCCCCCAGTCTGCCCCCTCCCAGCAAAATTTGGCATTTGAAGCGGCATACTCTGAGGAACTGTTTTCTGGACCCTTCCCACAGTCACAAACCACTTGTCCGGTTGCTGCTGAGCTATTTTCCGATGCCCAGGTTTTCCACCGGTCGCAGTCTGTGGGTGATGATGACATTATTGACGTAGTGGAAGAAGTGTATAAAAAGGTGTCGGACGATGAGGAGACACGGTTGTCAGACAGTGGTGAAGTTGTTGTCAGGGCAGGAAGTCCGAGGGGGGAGCAGATTGAGGGATCGGAGGATGATGAGGTGACAGACCCAAGCTGGGTTGATAGGCCGGGTGAACACAGTGCTTCTGAGACGGAGGCGAGTCCTATAGCAGAACAGTTTGGAAGAGGCAGTGGTGGGGCCAGACGGAGAGGCAGGGCCAGAGCTGGTGCATCAGCGCCAAATGTTGCCCGTAGTCAAGCTCTCGTGGCGAGGGCTAGATTTTCAGAAGTCTGGAGGTTCTTTAAAGAAACACCGGATGACCGACGGACTGTGGTGTGCAACCTGTGCGAAACCAGGATCAGCAGGGGTTCCACCACTACTAGCTTAACTACCACCAGTATGCGCAGGCATATGAATGCTAAACACCCCACTCAATGGCACCAAGCCCGTTCACCTCCGGCCGGGCACACCACTGCTCCTTCCCCTGTGTTATATGCTAGTCAGCCCCCTGCCCAGGACCCCGGCCCAAACACCTCCCGTGCGAAAACCCCATCTTCGCCTCCACGATCCTCCACAGCATCCACCAGCGTTCAGCTCTCCATACCCCAGACGCTGGAGCGCAAAAGGAAGTATAGTGCAACCCACCCACACGCCCAAGCCCTCAACATCCACATCTCCAAACTGCTTAGACTGGAGATGCTGCCCTATAGACTGGTAGAGACCGAGGCCTTTCAAAACCTCATGGCGGCGGCCGCCCCCTCGGTATTCGGTCCCCAGCCGCCACTACTTTTCCCAATGTGCCGTCCCAGCCCTGCACAAGCACGTGTCAGAGAACATCATCCGTGCCCTGACCAACGCCGTTTCTGACAAGGTCCACCTGACCACGGACACGTGCACGAGTGATGTCAGGCAGGGCCACTATATATCGCTGACGGCACATTGGGTTAACTAGGTGGAGGCTGGGACCGAGTCCGACCCTGGGGCTGGTCATATACTGCCGACGCCGAGGATTACGGGGCCTACCTCGGTCCAGGTCTCAAAGGCCTACTATGCCTCCTCCTCCTCCCACCCCTCCTCCATCTCCTCCTCCGAATTACCATCCGTGGGCATGGCGCCATCAGTCGGTAGCTCTAGGCACAGCAGCAGTGCCGTCGCTAAGCGACAGCAGGCGGTGCTCAAACTTCTGAGCCTAGGCGATAAAAGGCACACCGCCCAAGAGCTATTACAGGGCATCACGGCGCAGACTGATCTGTGGCTGGCACCGCTGAACCTGAAGCCAGGCATGGTTGTGTGTGACAACGGCCGTAACCTGGTGGCGGCTCTGCAACACGGCAGACTGACACATGTGCCATGCCTGGCCCATGTGTTAAATCTCATAGTTCAGCGTTTCCTCAAGACATACCCCAATCCGTCTCATTTGCTCACGAAGGTGCGCCGCATCTGTGCGCATTTTAGGAAGTCCAGCACAGATGCTGCCACTCTCAGGGCAGCGCAGCGCCGCCTCCAACTGCCCGCTCACCGACTGTTGTGCGACGTGCCCATGAGGTGGAATTCAACATTAACCATGTTATCCAGAGTTTACCAGCAGCACAGAGCGATTGTAGACTGCCAGATGTCAATTTCCACCAGAACTGGTAATCAGGTCAGTCAGCTTCCTCAAGTCTACAATGAGGAGTGGACGTGGATGTCTGATATCTGTCAGGTGCTGAGTAACTTTGAGGAGTCAACACAGATGGTCAGTGGCGATGCCGCCATCATCAGCCTCACCATCCCGCTGCTTGGCCTGTTGAAAAATTCTCTGGTCAGCATGAAGTCGGAAGCTTTGCGCTCGTCACAAGAGACGGGGGAAGAAGATTCCCTTGTTGATAGCCAAAGCACCCTTAGGTCTGTTTCTCAGCGCATATCGGAGGAGGTGGAGGAGGATGAGGAGGAAGAGGAGGAGAATATTGGCGAGACAGAAGAGGGGACCATTGTTCAGTCCTTCACTGTTCAGCGTGTATGGGCAGAAGAAGAGGAGTTGGAGGAGGAGGAAATGGGCAGTCATGCCAGTGAGGGGAGTGAATTCTTGCGCGTTGGGACTCTGGCGCATATGGCAGATTTCATGCTAGGCTGCCTATCCCGTGACCCTCGCGTATAAAGAATTTATTCCAGCACCGATTACTGGGTATTCACTCTCCTGGACCCACGGTACAAGCAAAATCTTTCCACTCTCATCCCTGGAGAGGAAAGGAGTGTGAGAATGCATGAATACCAGCAGGCCCTGGTGCACAAGCTAAAACAGTATTTCCCTTCTGACAGCGCTAGCGGCAGATGGCGTACTTCTGCGGGACAAGTAGCGAGGGAGAGTAGGCGAGCAGGCAGCTTGTCCAGCACTGGCAGGGGTACGCTTTACAAGGCCTTTGCCAGTTTTATGTCACCCCAGCAAGACACTGTCACCTGTCCCCAGTCTCGGCAGAGTAGGGCTGATCTTTACAGAAAGATGGTGAGGGAGTACGTAGCTGACCATACCATCGTCCTAAATGATCACACAGCTCCCTACAACTACTGGGTTTCAAAGCTGGACATGTGGCACGAACTGGCGCTGTACGCCTTGGAGGTTCTTGCCTGCCCTGCCGCTAGCGTGTTGTCAGAGCGGGTTTTCAGTGCAGCTGGTGGCATCATCACCGATAAGCGTACACGCCTGTCGACTGACAGGCTGACGCTTATCAAGATGAATAAAGCCTGGATTTCTCCGGATTTTCATTCTCCACCAGGTGAAAGAAGCTCAACCTGAATAATGTATGCACTCCTCCTCCTCATTGTCCTCCTTCTCCTCCTCTTTGTACACTAAAGCAGAGGAAACTGGCTATTTTTTGCCAGGGCCAACTGGCTCTAGCTATAGTACTCTATGTATTTAATTTTTCTGGAGGGCCACCTACCCGGTCCTCTGTTTTAAACAATTTTTGGGAGTGCCACATACAGGCACTCTATCTATTTAATTTTTCTGGAGGACCACCTACCTGCTCCTCTGGTTTGAAAACTTTTTTGGACTGCCACATACAGGCACTATCCAAATTAAATTGTCTCCATAGCAGCCTCCACATGTCGTCTTTTTAGCTGCCTCCACACATTGTCTCCATTACTACCTCCACACGTCATCGCCATAGCTGCCTCCAAAAGTCGTCCATATAGCTTCCTCCACACATGGTCTCCTTATCAAACGAACTGTGTCAGGCAGACTTTTGGGTTGTTTCCATGGCTTCCACATCAAACTTGTTAACTTTGTCGCCACCCTGCTGTGTAATCCACAAAATATACTGGCAAACTTTTATCATTTACCGATATTATTTCAGCGCTTCTTGCGCATCTGTTTACATTCCCCTCACCCGCCATAACCCAAACTTATAAGAACGCTACTACACTTGATCTTATACAAAAGGTTCTTAGAAGTGCTGTTTGGGGAGTAGCCTAGAGACGGGGGCTTGGATTGGCGAAAGCTCGCCTGGCAGCGAAGCGCCAGCTCCATCTCAAGATCCAACTCACATAGTTTTAACTGCAGCACCTTTAATTTACTACTAGTTCACTGCCTCCATACATGGTCCCCTTATCAAACGAGCTGTGTCAGGCAGAATTTTCAGGTGTTTCACCAGATACATAGTGGAACTCGGCCCTTCTGTGGCCGCCATGCTGGAGACCTGAAGTTGCAATCATAGCAGCGCAATATGAATGCCCCATACTGTCGCTTTTAATCATGGAAGTCGTCTCCATGGCTGCCTCCACATGTCGTCCCCTTATCAAAAGAGCTGTGTCAGGCTCATTTTTCGGGTGTTTCACCAGATACGTTATGGAACTTGGTCACTATGTCGCCACCATGCTGTGTTATCGACTAAATATACCGTCAACCTTTTGTTCACATAGGAAATCATTTCAGCGCTTCTTGCTCACCTCCTTTGGTGAAGCCTGAGTCCATTTATGGTATGTTGCCATGACACTCTCTAGCCTGCCGCTGCGGACGCTGCCTCTGCATGCTGTCCCCTATAGTGTCAGGGTCAATTATTGCATGTTTTAGATGCTATCTAGCCTCATTCGGTCACTCTGTCATGGCCATGCTGTTGCCCATAATTTTGGCATAATGGTGCGATTAAGCAGCCTTAGAGGCATCCATGCATGCTGCCCCTGCTGTTTCCTGTCCATTTCCGTGGTGTTTCCATCCTTTTCTGAGGTTCCCAGGTGTTTGGCCAAGCTTCCCTGTGCAGAGCCTTGGTCCCCTTGAAAAATGCTCGAGTCTCCCATTGACTTCAATGGGGCTCGTTATTCGAGACGAGCACTCGAGCATCAGGAAAAGTTGGTCTCGAATAACGAGTACCCGAGCATTTTAGTGCTCGCTCATCTCTAGTGAGGAGTGATTGAATATAGACTACCTGGTTATGGGTATGGACCCTTTTTTGTATTTCCTTTTACGTAACCACACAAAACAGAGTAGAGCACTTTATAGGCTTTCCAAAAATTTGCCTTTTTATGGTAAATTTAATGTTAACATTTATGCAAATTGGGTTAATGGTGCACTAATGGGTGTGGCCATCACTACTGGGACATCAAATTTATTTTTTATGTGCCAACCATTGCTTACTAACCACTGCATATTTTACATAATAATTGATATCTATAAATAGAAATAAGTTGCATTTTCTTGAAGAAAAATTTTGACTTTGCTTTAAAACAACATAGTGCTGGAAGGTTCATAAAGTTCCCTGCATAAGGATACGGGGGATCCGATCCATAGCGGGAACACCCTCACACGCCGTGGTCATGCTTGACTGCAGCGTGTAAGGGGTTAACAATTGCGATCGGAGCTGACTCAGATCTCAGGTGTTACATCGCGGTGTCAGCAGTGATAGACCGCTGACAGCCGCTGCTTCTGGTGCCAGAAGCAGGACGCTATAGCACGTCCCCATGCGCTTAGCATCTAGCCGCAGGGACGTACTATAACGTCCTGGTGTGCCTAGGGGTTAAGTTATAGTATGTCCCTGCGGCTAGATGCTAAGCGCACAGGGAAGTGCTATAACGTCCTGCTTCTGGCACCGGCTCACAAACAGAGCCGGCGGCAGAAGCAGTGGCTTTCAGCTGTCTATCACAGCTGACAACGCGCTGCCCAGTCCAAAGAATCTTGTTATTTTATTTTAAAACTCCATGTGATGTGTGGTAGTGTATATGGGTATTGGATGAGTTTGAACATGTGTGTTCGATAGTGCTTTATTTTGATACTGTACTGTACTGGTTTATTAACATAACATCCTAGAATAGCCCTCTATTTAAAGAGTCAGCCTTGAAAAGTAGTTGTAAGATCGTAGTTCACTTGAGAAAAAGGAGACTGAGTTTGGACAGTCAGACTTTATACATTTTTTTGTGGTAGATCTCAATCTGAGTGAAGGAAGGTGACTAGGAAACAGTCATACTTGACGGGCAGTTACAGGTAATGAAAGTTGTGAAGCTGCCCTAAGGAAGAGAGACTGCGTGTGTGTGCCGGCACTAGAGATATATAGAAAATTATGGGAAATTTGCTAGGTAGGATAAAAAGGCATTTCAGAGGGAAACCAGCAGTACAGATCATGAAAGAGAGAGAGAGAGAAAAGAGGCTGTAAAAGGATGTCCGAGAATGTTGAAAAAGGGCAGGTACACCAAAAGATGGCAGTTTGGATGTTAGTAAATGGAAAAAGTTCTTAAAAAGTTCTTAAAAGAGGCTGGTTGCAGCATAATGATATGACGGAAATTGCAAGTAGATAGAAGAAAGTTACAGAGGAAGTGACCAGAGGAGGTTATAAAAAAAACAGCCATAGGAAATCGTGTGTTATATGAGTGTTATGACGATGACGGACAAAAACGTTGGACAGACAAAAGACAAAGACAAAATTCAGGAAAAGCTCTAGCCCCACCATAAAATAGCCCCCGTGGATGGGTTTACAGAGTGTATGGAAACAAAGACCCAGACTGGCAGGAGACATGTGCAGTGTGGCACCTAGACCCAACTTCCACACTGAAATATATCTGGTCATGACTAGATTAGAAAAAGTTTGGGCTCTGTAATGTCTATTTGGACCCTCAGAATAAAGGAATAGTGTTCCCAACTTCATATACATTAGTAGACCAGTGGTATGGAGAAAAATGCATTGCCTAAAGATCATTGGATTTGCACCCACAGTCCGCTCAGCTGTATTTAGCTGTATTTGACTATTGCTGTAACTTTAGAGGACAACTAAGATATAGTACCCAGGGAATAAATGTGGGAGACTGTGTCTGCTTATCTACGAGTCGCCAAAAACCTGGGTAGTAACATATTTGTTACAGATCTTGGACTTCTGTCGGGAGAACTCCTGGACGTTTGTCCAGTCCCAATTGGATTCCCTGAGCTGACCCTTGCCAGATCCTGTAGGTGTTCTATGAGATTTATTCCATTATACAGTCCTGCAGATTATGACAAAGATATAAAAATTTTTTGTCCATATCATGTATAGTGCAAATTAGATAATTATTAGGAGCTTTATAGGCAGAAGCTTCCTATGTCACTGGCTCTAGTGATGCTTCTGCTCAGTAACGCTGCCCTCAGCATGTGCCCCCAATATGACTGCATAGTTTTATAATAAGGTCTAAGGAATTTGTATACTGTATGTCTCCTATATATTTTCATTTAAGTTTAAGCCAAGCACCTTACAGAGGAGGGGAAACAGGCCAGAAGCTTTGCTGATCGTGTGTAACATGACTCAACCTGGACCCTCACCAATTAGCCTATAGATTCCCCCAAATTACGTACCAGAAAAGTGCATCTCATGTGGCAAAAGAAATAAGCCCCTATAGGTCCACATTAAAAAAAGAAAAAAATTATAGCCTGTACAATGTGACATAGCAAATCTGCTCTATGCAGATCCCTTCTATGCCCGGCTGCGTGCCCATAAAGCAGATTACCACCACATATAAGTTTTCGGTGTACTCGGGAGAAATTGGGTTTCAAACTTTGTGGAGCCTTTTTTCATTTAATCCATTGTTTAATTTTCCACCCAAAATGAGTGTATTGTGAAAAAATATTACAATTTGTAGACTGCACCCAAACTTTGCAACCCCTTAACGCTCAGCGTCTGATATATCGGATGCTGAGTGCGGTGACTGGTGCGGTGACCAATATATCGGACACTGAGCTGATGCTGGTTCAGCTCAAGATCTGAGCTGAACCGGCATCGGGAAACACGGAGTGGGCTCCGATCGCGGGTGCTTAACTCGTTTAATGCCGCGGTCAGCACGACCGCGGCATCTAACATGCTTCTGGGGGATCTTTCCCCCACGATCGGCTCCCCCGAACCATTTTGGGGGGGGCGCCGATCGTTGATGTGGCATCACTGGGGTCCGATCTGGACCCGTGTTGCCTGCAAGAACTGCCAGTAAGATGGCGTCTTCGACGTAATCTTACTGGCAGAGTGCCAGCCTATGCAAGCGCATAGACTGACACTGCTAGTACCCTGCAATACATCAGTATTGCAGAATATTATCATGAACAAGCAATCAGATGATTGCTTGTTCATGTCCCATGGTGGAAGAAGTGAAAAAGTAAAAAAAAAAAAGTTATTCAATAAAAATGCCCAAAAGCCCCAAAACATATAAAGAGACATATAACTCAAAAAAAATTCTAAATTATGACACAAACCCCACTTATATAGTATAACCGCATCCGTAACAACCCGTAGAATAACAGTAAATAATTATTGAACCTACACGAAAAACACCGTAAAAAAAAACTGTTATAAACCCCCCAAAAATTATGATTTTTACCTATTAAATCCCACAAAAAATGCTATAAAAATGATCAAAACAGTCTATGAGGATAAGGGGGGAATTTTACTTTTGGGTTGATGTCAAGAAAGTGAGTAGGCCCCTGAGCTAACCCATGACCCTTATCCCTGCCTATAGGCCAGACCCTGGACTCAATCACAGGGGGCTACTGGGTGACATTTCCTACTCATATTATGTGCTCAGAGCAAACCAACAGAGAAAAAGAGACAAACAGATGCACAGACACAAATAAAGTCAGGATAATCAGGTCAAAATGAGATGGCAAAGAGGTACAGAATCGTGAGGCAAGGAATTGTCAAAAAGGTAGCAGAGGACACAATAGAACAATATCACAATAGCAGATGTAGAACAATCAGTATCAGCAAACCAATATTACCAGCACTGTAAGCAACTGAGGGTCAGGTATATGTGGAGTTCCTGGATGCTGCCTCAGGCACTGATAGTGCTTGTACCAGATGTAGTTTGAGTGATGTTAGGCCAAATCAAAATTCCTAGATGAAACATTCAGCTTTCCATAGAATATGCACCGAGCTCAGCTAAAGGAATTTACTCTGCAGAGCAAGCTGTCAATCACAACCTAAAAACACTGCAACAGGAACCCTATTGAGAGAGTTGATTTTAAAGCATTGGGCATTGACATGTAATTTAATTCATTACATATTATATTTATATATTGCTTTAATTGCATTCTATAAAAAAATTTAGCCGTGATAACATAATTTCCCATAAATGGTGCCATGTAGTCCGTTAGAAACAAGCAAGCTATTCTTGGATACAACCACTGCTGCTGGAGTGATTGCACAAAGCAACAAAAATGTATTGCATATAAAATGGATGGGAGTTACTGCATGACCCCCAGTCATCCTGTGGTCATTGCTGCCAGGGTGCAGTGGTAATCTTATTCACCATCTTGTTCCTACGGGACAATATGACTATATTGATGAGAAATTATCTTCACATAGGTACATTTTTTTAATGTCATGCAATTGAATAAATTTATATACAGTATATGGTAAATTAATTTAATTAAATGTGAATGCCCAGATAGGAATTATATTTAACGGAAGACGATGTTTGGTAGTTATAAGCACTTGGATGCAATACATGTAATAACCTCAAACATTATATTACATGGCAATGATAATTTCACTTTGTGAACTTTTATTTAAAGCTGATGCAGCTAGAATTCTTGGACAAGATTGCAAGCTGTTGTCTAGACTTGTACAGTGGTGTGAAGCCAAGGACCATGTTGGAGTCAGAGGAGAAGCAAATCGGCTTTTGGCATCCCTCTTAAGACACAGCAAGTCTCAAGTAAGAAAATAATTTATTATTTCCTACTTCCACTCACAAAAACTTGGAGGCATCTGTGGTCCCATGTTCAGTAGAGATCTTAACTGCCTTATTAACCTAGTGTTCCTACAATGTATAGATTTTGCTTCAAAAATATATCCAAAAAACACTGCAAAAATGATAAATACCTAATATCAAAGTTCAAACGTTTTATAAAGAAATGTTTACATATGTTTAAAAAAGTGTGGATGTACCACCCCAAAAAATTTTGATGTTAAAGGGAACCTGTTGTCAGAGACCTTATTTTCACTAAAGTCAGACACCAAAGTCCACCAAACCTTTAATGCAAAAATGCCATTCTGCGTTCTCTAAGCATTTGTATTACAATATAATTGTGTGTTTCAAATTACCTGGCACTCTGACAAAATCCTCTGTTATGTCCCATGGGTTGAATTTTATTTGCATGCATTTAAAAAATCAACACATGACTTGCCTGTACTGGTCACTCCTCAGCTCTCAGCCCCGACCTTTGTGCTCCTGTACAGCTCCCCATTGATGTCAGCTCACCACACTGTGAGGTCTGTTCCTTTTCTTGCTCCCCTTCCCCCTATCTTCTGCAAAATTTCTGGCAAATACGGGAGGGGACCGAAAGGAGAGAAGGACTAGTGAGATGGGATGAAGCCCGACGTGGCTCTGATTATGCCCCTCAGCACTGGCGATTCCTTTACATAAAAATTAGTTTTACAAGCAGTGTTAATGGTTAATCTACAACAAAGGAGTGGTATATTCCCTGAAAGAAAAAAATGCAACATAGGTGTCAATAGGGGGCAATCAGCCCCCCTTCTTTATGAGACCAAGTGCTCCACTTGGGATCCGGTCCAGAAGAGCACACAGCCGTGTGAATGAGGCCTTGTAGTGGTGTCGTGTGTGCAAATCCTGCAATGTTTTTAAATGGTCAGTAAGGCCCGTTCCACACTTGCGAGTGTGATGCGATGAACTCGCATCACACTCGCAACGCATGCTGCCGGGAACGCACGGCCCGAACGCTGCACTGCGGGAGTGAACTGACATGCTGAGTTCACTCCTGTGGTGCAGCGTTCGGGCCGTGCAAAAAAATTACTAACACTTTGCAAAAAAATGACTACACAGAGCTGTTAACGCTGTGTGAAAAGGGCTCATGGTGTGAGCCCTCGTCATACAGACATGGAGTTTCCTGCATATTGTAGCAAACACCCACAATCAGTACTACACTGATCCCGGGTTTTAACCTTTTGATTACCGCATTTTAATATTCACTCCCTATGACGTCATTGGGGAGCGGCAATCGGTTGCCATGACAGATTACGGTCTTTGTAAGACCGGAGGCTGTATGGTTTCTGCAGACTCATTAGTTTTACCACATTTGGATTTTTTTCCAGCTTCCCAGCAAGCCCTCACTCTGCTCTGTACACGGAAAACTGAAAAAGTTATAGATTTTTGAAGGTGGGTAGCGAAAAATGAATGAAAAAATGGGAGGGTTTAAAACAAGAAAAAGGAGAACAATAAAGTTTGTACTTTATGTTGTCAGAGGAAGGTGCATCCATTTCCATTAATTTAGGCTTTTAGGCTTTTTTTTACCATCATTCCACATTTCTTCCTAATCGACCAGGCTGTCAAAACTAAGTAATCGTGGGAGAAGAGACTAGGTGAGAGAAGTAAAGAAAATCCCCAGTGTGCTGACGGAAGCCTCACCTCAGTGCAAGACATATGAAAGCCTTCATCTGATGAGACGAAGATTGAATGTTTTGCTGTGAATTCTAGCAGTATTTGTTGAGAAAACCAGGTACTGCTCATCACCTGCCAAATACAATCCCAATAGTGAAACATGGTGGTGGCAGCATCATGCTATGGGGGATGTTTTTCAGCTGCAGGGACAGGATGAAAATTATAACGGCCAAGTACAGAGAGATCCTGAATGAAAACCACTTCCAGGGTGTTCTGGAACACAGACTGGGCCGAAGGTTCAGCTTTCAACAAGACAACCACCTTAGCACACAGCTAACACCAGTGGCACCAGAACAACTAGGTGACTATTCCTGACTGGCCCAGCCAGAGCCCTGACATAAACCCATAATTAAGCATCTCTGGAGAGAATTGAAAATCTGAGGCAGAGGATCCCCAAATCTAGGACTGAGAAACTTGTTGCATAATTCCAAAGACGACTCATGGCTGTACTCACTCAAAAGGTGCTTCTACTCAATACTGAGCAATAGGTCTGAATACTTCTGACCATGTGATATTTCAGTTTTTCTTGTTCAATAAATAAGCAAAAATATCTACATTTGTGTTTTTTCTATCAAGATGTGGTGCAGAGTGTACATTAATGAGCAAAAAAATAAGTTTTTTATCTTACCAATTGGCTGCAATGAAACAGAGTGAAAAATGTAAAGGGGTCTGAATGCTTACCATACCCTCTTTACTGACAAGAAACAGTGTTCTTCCCTAGTATACATGCTGGTCAACCGATTTCTGTTACGTTTGTGCAACACCCCAGCCAACGCATAGGCAAGGTGAACTTAGTGAAATTGCAGCTGAAGATACTGCCTGGCAAGGCAACAGTTAACTGGTGTATGTAATTATCCAATGATGTTTCTGTTAAGCAAGCTGGAAGGTGATTGGAGAGGAGCTACCACCTGACCAGGGGAGTATCTAAACCCCTGCTGGGTGAGAGCACATTCAGTCTTCAGGTTCAGTCCTAAGCACATGGTCTGACCTCAAGTTCAGTCAGTCAGGAGCCAGTGTGAGCAGCACATCTTCTGTGCTGCCACAGCCATTAATCCCAGGAACTTCCAGTGCCTCAGGCCTACTGCCTGGCACACAGGGCAAGTCCGGAGACTTAAGCTCAGAACTGCAGCTTCCACCACTTGGACTCGGTTCCATCTGAACCTCCCCAGCCTGCAGCTACTATCAGGCTGCGTGTACCTTTCCTGTGGACCGGCTCTCCATGACCTTTTCAGCTTGCTGAATCTGCTGTTCATCGTTCTGGCCGTTTCCTGCTGTTGAATAAAGAACTGTAAGTTGATTTGCACAATGTTGCCTCCATCTGATCCTTGGATATGGCTGCTTACCACCATGGGCTACCCCATCCATCACCCAGGGACTCATCCTACAGACACCTCAGGGGTTGCCCCAGGGAGAAACCATTGCCACTCTGGTATTCTGGGCCCCAGCTGCCTCTAGGTCCATGAGAAAAAGCTAGGCCCCGGTGGGGGATGTTGCAATTGTTTGAGGGTAAAGTACACTCAACATTAGCCTGACAATCGAAAAATGAGTGATAAAGGGTCTTGGCGGAAATCTACCATTAAAATCCTTCAGGATAAACCAGGGACACTTACTCTTTTACCCAGACATAGTGACGGTGGTAATTTACTTATATTTTTTATCCATGACCTCCTTCCATTTAAATCAACTTTTGAAATTATGCTAAAGAGACTGATGGGGTTCTAGGGGGTGTAACCAGAGCCACCCACAGTGTGAGATTACATTAGGAAGAGGGAGGGGGTATTGCTAAGGAAGCACAGGGAAGACAGTGTAACCACCTGTGAATCTTCAGCACAGAGGGACTCTGCTAACACCCTTCAGGCTCATTAGCATCATTTAAAAAGTTGATTTTAGAAGGAAGGAAGCCATGCATAACAAATATAAGAATATTGCAACAGTCATGGTGCCTGGATCTATGTAAGTGACCCTGCTTTATCATGATGGAATTTAATTGTAGTTTTACTTTAAAGTTTAACTTGAACACAGATAAACCATAAATTACTTTATCTTTATATATGCTGCCAATTCAAGATGCAAGATTTCATAATGAATGACAGCAGAAAGGTAATGCATATCACAAATTATCATTTCCTAGTAGGACAACATGCTGTCAAAAATGCAACAAAAGCTCCACTCCACCACCCTTGGTTCTAGTCCCAGGGTCAACATCTGCAATCTCTGTGTTTGTGTGGGTTTCCTCCTAGTCCTCTGGTTTCCTCAAACACTCCAAAACATACTGGTAGGTTGATTAGATTGTGAGCCCACATGGGGACAGGGGCCGATTTGGCAAGCTCTGTGCAACGCAGCACAATCTGTGTGCGCTATATAAATAAAGGAATTATAATTATTACTCCACCCTAATTACTTGCATAGGGCCTGCACACAAAGCCACAGGACATGATGAATGCAGCTTTATTGCCCGGTGATGCAGCCACTCATCCAAACACTGAGACTGCATTGGTAAGCAGAGGGTTGGGCCCCCACTGATCTCCAATGAATCACCTATCCTAAAGTTTGGGAAAGCGGAGAGAAAAGCGATGCACAAATCAGGCCAATACATAAAGAAACAGGATATAATCCAACAATAATCTCTTTATTAAATGTAAACAAGCGGACAAAATACCATACACAAACATCTAAAAGCATTTAAAACACAAATATACAAAAAGTGACCAATGTGGAGATCCCGGTCTGGTTCATCCACAAAAAACCTCTAAGTCCAGACACAAAGTGTTGTCTATACGCCTCTGCCCAGTTAGTATAAGCCTATAGTAGATGTTACATACAATGCTCCTTATCCACTGATGGTAAGTAGTGGGCAACAACAGCCCCAAGGTCGTGCTGGAATGAAAATCAGACAACCTCTAAAGTGCAAGTGCTACCAGTGTGACAACTATATCTGCCCCACTACTGAATAAAAAATGTATATAAGAAAATAGAAGAATGCAAAGGAAACATGAGAAAAGTGCTGAGTGCAAGTGGGATAAAGTAAAGGATCTTACAGCATGTAAGATGCAGAGATTCACTCCTGTATGATAAGTAGAGCATTGGGAGCGAGGCGGGACTAGAGGTACACGGCTCCCCACGCGTATCGTCGTCCCAGGGACGACTTCCTCAGGGGTAGGTAACCATGGTCATGAGACACTCACCTTAAATAAGCCCTCTACTGAACTATACAGGCGGCGCCAGTGCTGCATCAATCAATCTGCATGGAAACGGAAGTGATGTATGAAACCGGAAGTGGGGCTGGCGATGGAACAGTGCGCATGCGCATCCCGGCCGGGATATACGGCATAGTAACCAAGGTAACAAAATAACAGAATGACCGGGTAACCATAGTGACAGCGCACTGATCGGTTTAGGCCACTGAGATGCCCAAATGATGTAGCAAAATGCGGCGTCCCTCATAAAATGTCCAGAATATACGACGTAATAGTCCGGGTAGAAAGTCACCAAATAGATCTATATATAAAAAACTTTGCAGTGTGGTGAGGTGCAGCGTCCACCATCAAGTATGCAGGATAAATACGGCGTGGTAGTATGGATAACAAAATACACATCTATTATCTCGACATAAAGTACGACGTCCCCTATGAATTATACAGAATATGCGGCGTAGTGGTCCAAGTAGCAAGTCACAAAGTAGATCTATATAAAAAAAAAAAAAAAAACAAAAAAAAAAAAACAAAAAAAAAAAAAAAAAAAAAAAACCTTGCAATGTGGTGAGGTACGGCGTCCACCATCGAGTATACAGGACATAAACGGCGTGGTAGTAAGGATAACAAAATACACATCTATTATATCGACACATCAAAGGGTTACGGACCCATAGGTGTGTGTATGTACCATAATGGTATAGTGGAGTGCAGTATCCACCACAAACCAGTAAAATATGATGTGGTCTAATTTATTCGGCGCATATATGAGAGAGGGGGAAGAACGTAACAATAGACCTAAGGCACGGCGCAAGCAGGTATCACATACATACCATACGTACTGCATGACAAAGTATAAAGTAGATGCAGTATAGGAGGAGTAGATAAAAGATCAAAAACCAACTATCCCCTGTTCCTGGTCAAATATGTAACAACCAGGCAGTATCATCTATTAATGCACTAGACGCAGTCGTAGAGGGCAAAAAAAGGGTGAGTGTTTAGTACAAAATACAGGTGCAAAATATATACAACATTTACAAGGTTATTTGTCCTAATGTGTCAATTGGCTAGTGCCAGTATCAACAATTTTTTCTTCAAAAACGTATAAATCAAAGTCCAAAAAAGTCCAGGAAAATGCGAGAAGACAGAGATCCAGCTGCGGCTCGGCGGAAGAGGATTCCCAGAGTAGAGATGCAAGAGTTCTCACCCATCTTCTGGGATTGCGATATACTGTAGAATTAGAAGAATAAAGGGCAAAACGCGATCCAACGGGAAGGAGTGAGTATGTTGACAGTATACATGGTTTAGGCAATCCATCCAGAATACTGTGTCCCTGGTATGTTGGGGAGACACAGAATACATAAGCACCGTGCATAGTACTGTAATGTTAAGTATAAATATCGTGAAAAGGAGACCATGGCTAATGTGTGAAGGGGAGGGGTGACTTGGGGAATAAAAGTGATAGGTGGACCATAAAGGCCCCATAGGAAAGGGGTCATAAGGGCCCAAACTACAAAAAAGTGACATGAAAAAGTGCACTGTGAAGAAGGGGTCATAGGGACCCAATGCCTAAACACATGTTACTTGGAACTTGAGAACAAATATTTGGATTGTAAGGACAGCCCATTTTCAGTATATGCAACAGGCAAGTACTAGCTAAACATTCACCAAATTTGTAATGGTATAGCACGGACCTCGCCCTTTTAGGCATTGGGTCCCTATGACCCCTTCTTCACAGTGCACTTTTTCATGTCACTTTTTTGTAGTTTGGGCCCTTATGACCCCTTTCCTAAGGGGCCTTTATGGTCCACCTATCACTTTTATTCCCCAAGTCACCCCTCCCCTTCACACATTAGCCATGGTCTCCTTTTCACGATATTTATACTTAACATTACAGTACTATGCACGGTGCTTATGTATTCTGTGTCTCCCCAACATACCAGGGACACAGTATTCTGGATGGATTGCCTAAACCATGTATACTGTCAACATACTCACTCCTTCCCGTTGGATCGCGTTTTGCCCTTTATTCTTCTAATTCTACAGTATATCGCAATCCCAGAAGATGGGTGAGAACTCTTGCATCTCTACTCTGGGAATCCTCTTCCGCCGAGCCGCAGCTGGATCTCTGTCTTCTCGCATTTTCCTGGACTTTTTTGGACTTTGATTTATACGTTTTTGAAGAAAAAATTGTTGATACTGGCACTAGCCAATTGACACATTAGGACAAATAACCTTGTAAATGTTGTATATATTTTGCACCTGTATTTTGTACTAAACACTCACCCTTTTTTTGCCCTCTACGACTGCGTCTAGTGCATTAATAGATGATACTGCCTGGTTGTTACATATTTGACCAGGAACAGGGGATAGTTGGTTTTTGATCTTTTATCCACTCCTCCTATACTGCATCTACTTTATACTTTGTCATGCAGTACGTATGGTATGTATGTGATACCTGCTTGCGCCGTGCCTTAGGTCTATTGTTACGTTCTTCCCCCTCTCTCATATATGCGCCGAATAAATTAGACCACATCATATTTTACTGGTTTGTGGTGGATACTGCACTCCACTATACCATTATGGTACATACACACACCTATGGGTCCGTAACCCTTTGATGTGTCGATATAATAGATGTGTATTTTGTTATCCTTACTACCACGCCGTTTATGTCCTGTATACTCGATGGTGGACGCCGTACCTCACCACATTGCAAGGTTTTTTTTTTTTTTTTTTTTTTTTTGTTTTTTTTTTTTTTGTTTTTTTTTTTTTTTTATATAGATCTACTTTGTGACTTGCTACTTGGACCACTACGCCGCATATTCTGTATAATTCATAGGGGACGTCGTACTTTATGTCGAGATAATAGATGTGTATTTTGTTATCCATACTACCACGCCGTATTTATCCTGCATACTTGATGGTGGACGCTGCACCTCACCACACTGCAAAGTTTTTTATATATAGATCTATTTGGTGACTTTCTACCCGGACTATTACGTCGTATATTCTGGACATTTTATGAGGGACGCCGCATTTTGCTACATCATTTGGGCATCTCAGTGGCCTAAACCGATCAGTGCGCTGTCACTATGGTTACCCGGTCATTCTGTTATTTTGTTACCTTGGTTACTATGCCGTATATCCCGGCCGGGATGCGCATGCGCACTGTTCCATCGCCAGCCCCACTTCCGGTTTCATACATCACTTCCGTTTCCATGCAGATTGATTGATGCAGCACTGGCGCCGCCTGTATAGTTCAGTAGAGGGCTTATTTAAGGTGAGTGTCTCATGACCATGGTTACCTACCCCTGAGGAAGTCGTCCCTGGGACGACGATACGCGTGGGGAGCCGTGTACCTCTAGTCCCGCCTCGCTCCCAATGCTCTACTTATCATACAGGAGTGAATCTCTGCATCTTACATGCTGTAAGATCCTTTACTTTATCCCACTTGCACTCAGCACTTTTCTCATGTTTCCTTTGCATTCTTCTATTTTCTTATATACATTTTTTATTCAGTAGTGGGGCAGATATAGTTGTCACACTGGTAGCACTTGCACTTTAGAGGTTGTCTGATTTTCATTCCAGCACGACCTTGGGGCTGTTGTTGCCCACTACTTACCATCAGTGGATAAGGAGCATTGTATGTAACATCTACTATAGGCTTATACTAACTGGGCAGAGGCGTATAGACAACACTTTGTGTCTGGACTTAGAGGTTTTTTGTGGATGAACCAGACCGGGATCTCCACATTGGTCACTTTTTGTATATTTGTGTTTTAAATGCTTTTAGATGTTTGTGTATGGTATTTTGTCCGCTTGTTTACATTTAATAAAGAGATTATTGTTGGATTATATCCTGTTTCTTTATGTATTGGCCTGATTTGTGCATCGCTTTTCTCTCCGCTTTCCCATGTTCATGCATGGTGCACAAGGCCAGCTTTACATCGCATTAGGTTGTGCTAACCAACTCCCCCCTTTTTCCAGTGCTATCCTAAAGTTTCTGAACCAGAATACCATTTTCACAGACATGAAGTAGAAAGATGTTTATGACTTTCCGGCAATGTTACATTATTTAAAAGCCTTTTTTTTATTGTTATGCACAGGATGTAGTCAAGGCTATTCAAAAGGCCAAAGGTTTAAAGCATCTGGTATCCATGACAACTAGTGAGCACGCCATTATGCAAAATGAAGCCCTTATCGCATTAGCCATTGCATCCGCCATCAACCTTGGTAATGTACAATGTTGCAATCAATAGGACTGAATTGCAAGCACAAAATAGTCTTATTATATTCGAGAGGCAGAGAACATTGTATAATGAAGTAAAATGACTTGACAGAAAATTCATTATTTATGGGAGATTCAGGAAGGTCTCCATAAGACATAAGATGGTCTTAATCCATCATCAGAAGTGCTATTTTATTATCTCATGCATTCCTAAAAACTGAGAAAAGGTGACAAAAACACTCATCCTCCAACTAATAGCGTGCAGTCATTGCAAGATCATTTGTGTAATAACAGTAGTTTATGAAATGGATTAATGGTCATCATCACATTTCAGAGATTGTTGAAGAAGCCTTCAAAGAGTCAGAGTTGGTGGCAATCCTGTACAAAGTTTTGCGAGACGAATCAATGGGGCCAGAGGTGAAATACAATTCGATGGGTCTGTTATGCAGCCTCATGGACTCAGGTAATGAAATGCCTCTTCATCAGAGAGGACAAGCGTAAATGTCATTTTATTGTTTTATTAATGCCAACTTTGAGTAATAGACTGATACTCACAGTAGTCTAGCTTTGGGATAGGAATCTATTGTGAATGTAGTTACTATTTATTGAACGCTTGCAGAAACATATCTTTTACATTTACATATCTCTTTCATCATCTGGTCTTCTCTGTCTGTCTTTGACAGTGACTTTCTCCAACTGTCACTTTGTCTATTGGGGAATTCATTAGAAGAGTCTGAGAGCAGAACTGAGGCAACCAATAAAAGCTCAAGTTTCATTTTCCCACAGCGGTTTATAAAATTACAGTTGATCTCTGATTGGTTCCCATGGGCAACTGGAACAGTTTTACCCCAGACATTTCTGATAAATCACCCTCCATCTCTTCATCCATCTTACCTCACACATTAGCTGTCTTATACTCATTGCCCATAAAAAACAATCAAAGCTCAGAGCTTTGCTAATTTTGCTAATCTTAGCAGAAAAAATTCTGTATAATGGAATTAAAATGCTACTGTCCCTTTAATCAGTCCTGTGACTTTATCCCTGTGGAAGAGACACAAGACAGAAGATGACTGCTGGTCACATGTCCCAGGCAGGTGTCGGTCATGTGATCATCAGTAAATTTGGCTGTAGTTGGTTGGTTGCAGTTGGTTACATGTAGTATGGCCGGTGTTATGAGCAGTGATGGCAGTTACACATTATTACTATGGTAACAGAGCAGGACAGTCTGTTAGAGCATCACTGAGAGCAGAGCATGAGAGAGAGGAGTGGTGACTGAGAACTGAGGGATCATGGGAGATGTAGTATCCTGAGGTCATAAAAGCAAATGATTTAAGCTCCATTTTGTTCTGTTTTTCTGTATTCTTTTATTTATAGCATTACTGGTTTTTATATCAGACGTTTATAATACTGGAATACCGCTTTAGAACCTTTGGGTTGAAATGGATACATCAACTATATCTTTAGGTCACCTGCTCACTGACATCTGATGCGTCAGTATTCTTAAGCAGGAACATCATGGTTTTTGTTTATCATTGGTATTGACACAGTCACATTGAGGTTTTTTTGGACTTTTTATTGCTAAAGAAGTTGCACAGAACTATTTCTGCCACTTCATCTGGAGTAAACAAAGAACTACTGCTAGTGCACACAGTAAGTAGGGCATAAGAACATTTATTAAAGGGTCCCAGCCACTTTAATAAATCTGACTGGCAGTGGAGTTCCAGAAATAAATTGTCACAAGAAGCTTGCCTAATGATAAATAACCCTCATTATTCTCATTATCATTTGAACCCTATCAATTAGCAAGATGGTATAGGTCTCCAAAAATTAGGCGCAACAATGAAAGTAAAGAGGCTCTCTTCTCAGCTTTTACTATTGCCCCTAATTGGAAGATGTTACCCAATACGTCAATGTAACAAGCCCCTGAAAGATTATAGGATATTTTGTGACGCATCTACTAAAACACGACTAAGACTATCACATCTACTTTTTTTCTGGGTTATTACCCTTGATTAAGTATATTGACAGCCTATTCCTAGTATAGGCCATGAATAAAAGATAAGTGTTAATGAATGCTCTGTAAAACTACTCAGTACAAAAAGAATAACTTTATCCTACTGCACTGTTCACACACCCTCAAAAGAGACTACCACCTGTCAAAGTACCACATCTCATCCACAAGATTAGAGCCCACGCTTCATGCAGTGGGGTTAACAGCAGTGAAAAAATGCACAAATGCCATTCAATGTTAGTTTTATTATTATTATTATTATTATTATTTATTTTATTATTATTATTAACTATTATTATTATTATTATATTACTTTTGTTCTAAGAATACCAATGTATTACCATGTCAAATCAGTTTATAGTTCAACTTTTTTTGTTTAGTTGTTTTAATGCATGGATTTGTTTATCTGTGTATTTTCCCCAGTGAGTTAATCCATAGCCCAATAAAAAAAAAAAAAACATATACTCCTGACTACACCACCTCCCAGCAGCCATCCAATACGCTACAGCTCTCTTCCATCAATTACCACCAATAACAGTGCTCTACATAGTCAGCTGAGCCTTTGTTTTCTTGTCCTATCACCTGATGATAATCTGCACCATGGTGCACCATTTGCAGTTTACTCTTTAAAGGGGTTATCCGGTTCTAAAAAATTACTGAGGACCGGGCTGGGCTATTTAAAAATAAACATGTACTTACCACCTCTGGCGCCGCCGATGTCCCGCACCTTCCATGGCTCCTCCCATCCGTAGCTATCTCTCAGCGTTGGAAGCGCTGGGAGATGGTGTCGGATGGGAGCTTCTGGACGGCCGGAAGCTCCCTGTGCGCCCTTGTAATCAAACCGGCGCACAGAGGAGATGGACCGCGGCGCGGGACATCGGCAGCACTGGACGAGGTAAGTAGATGTTTATTTTTTTAAATAGCCCTCTCCAGCCCGGCCCTAAGTAAATTTTAACACCCGAATAATCCCTTTAAGTGCTACAGAGACATTGGTACTCTGCAGTTAAAGAGCTATTACCATCTGGGTATTCATATTTAATTTAACCATTTTAGGGCATTAGGACCAAGCCTGATATTTTTTTAACCCCTTCCTGACATTGGACGTGACATTGGACGTAGTACTACGTCATGGGAGGCAAGGACTTGCCGCATCGTGATGTAGTACTACGTCCAGCTTCTGGCACCGGCTGCCGAATGGCTGTATATTATAGCTGACACACGTCGCTAACCGGGAGCTGGGCGATTTTGTCCAGGAGCTGGGTCAAATCTGACGGATTCGGACAAAGTGCGGGATTTAACATTTAAAATTGTGTCGCAATACCAAGCACTTACATGCACCGGGAAGAAGAAGGTGAACTCTGGCAAACTTAAGCAGGGAAGCGACACATGCAGGATATCGGGTGCAGGATCTACGTGAATTGCGGCAGCTGTGCAGGATCGTCGGACAACGCATCTCGGGGATCGCGCAGGGATGGGTAAGTAAATGTGTCCTAATATGTCATTTTTATGGTATAATGTACAGCCCCCAAAAAATACACCAAATTTAAGAGTTAATAAAATCTCATCAATAAGCTAATGACCAACTAAAATGAAGTATTGGTAAAGTGCATCTAATGTCACTGAAAATAAGCCCTTATTTGTCCAAATTGACAAAAAAAAAAGAAGATTGCATAGCCAATAAAAAGGGACAATGCATAATCGGCTCTGAATGGCGCAGCCTCCCTTTCAATGCCCTGGGGTGTGCCCATACAGCATGTTACCATCTCATATGGGGTATTGACGCACTCACAATCTTATCCAATGAGAAATTTTTTTGAAAATCACCTTCATTTAGCCAAAAAAGTGAACATTTCTAAATTGCACACAATTCTGTTTTATCCCCTGTAACGAACTTCATGAAAGTTGTTTTACATAGATTAAGGGTTGTAGTTTCTATAATGGGTTAATTAATAGGCCTCTTAAAGTGGCTTTAAGGGTAAATTCACATGGCCGTCTGCGGGGACGTATATGCGGCCGCATGTACGTCCCCATAGACGGCAATAGCGGCACGGCGGGGATACGGTGCCACACATATGGCACCGATCCGGGCCACACACCGCAAAAAGATAGAGCATGCTCTATCTTTCGGGGAGTGTGCGGCCATGCGCTGCTGTTTTTCTATTGAAGGAGGAGCAGTTCCCTCAATAGCATGATTTTGTGGTTTTTTATAAAAATGTGAAAAATTGCACCTCAAGTTCAGAGCCCGATAGTGTTTTCCATCTATAGGACCAATAACATGTTTGTTAGGGTTTGAGACCTGGAATCCTTAAGGACCCAGCCATTAAATAGCTTAAAGGACACATGTCATCAGGTCTCTGCCACTAGTCCTGTCACCTCTACCTGTTGGAGCAGCTCACAAGGATCCATCCCAGCCTTTATCTAGTTATTTCATACATTATTCATTGTAAAATCATCTATTCTTTATCATGTAAATGAGGCTGGTCACATGGTCAGAGGCAGTGATGTCACCCCTGTTACCCCTCCCCTCTCCTCCCCCTGCTCATGTCTGTGTGTAATGTAAAGTAAAGCATTGCTAGTGTGTGCTGCATCTGCTGACATGCTGCATCCTCCTAATACACAGGTGAGAGACACAGACATCAGCTACACATGAATCTGACATGTTCTGCTGTAACATGGAGCTGCTGTATCTCTCCTAAACACACACACACATGCACACACAGGCTGCAGGGGTGTGGCCACCAGCACCAGGCAGCACATCATTATACAGCCTCACATCATTATACAGGCTGTCAGTCATGCACTGGGGGTGTGGCTGTGCCTCCCACTCATGAATAGAGTGGACAGCTTGAATATGCTAATGCTTCATTGGACATTTCACAGGTCATTTGCATGCAGCTTTAGGACCTCATTGCTTAGGTTTACAGGCATGTAGAGGGACAATGAAGGGATAGAGGCAATGCTTTCTAATGGCAGTTTATGAAAATATATTTAGTTTAGGGGGGTTATTTTGCATGACGGGTTCTCTTTAAAGTGTAACCGTCATTTCAAAAAACTTTTGATATGATGTAGGGCAGGTAATTTTAAGCCCTTTTGCAATTGGATTAGTTACCCAAATCTTGCTCCTTCCTTTTGTATTCTGCAGATTTCCCCTAGATGGCAGTGACTGCTCAGATAGCTGTTACTATGGACATTCTGTCTTCATAAAGAAGACTGTGGGCAGGGGACACGCCCCCCTCCCTGCATCCAGCTGATTACCTCATGTCTCCAGCACTGAGTCATGTGCAGGGAGAAGCCCTGACTAATGCAGTGACAAAACACCTTCACTTATCTAACCTCAGCTTTCCCTTCACTTGTAAACAAATAATCCACACAGACACAAACTGCAGCCCCCATCACCTCACACAAAGAAGTGGCAAGAGACAATCTCCAAGTCTGCAAGCTGTGCCCTCATGTGCGGTGCTGAAGTGTTACTTAGATAGAAATATAGATAGATAGGAGATAGATAGATGTAAGATAGCTCTGGTCTAATTGGTTAGGCAGCAGGCGCTTGTGATGAGGTGACAGGAGGAAGGCCCTGCCCCTCCATCTTGCTGATTGTAAGTTTTTTGAGAGCTGGAAACCATGGTTGCTATGGGCCAAAAAAGGTACTAAATGAGGTCCGAGGGGCAAAATATTTTGAGGAATGATTCCCAGGGACACCTGGGGCAGAATTATGTATTTTAGTTTTTTTTGCTCAGAATGACAGTTACACTTTAAGGCTCAGCCCCATTTTTTGTATTCTGACTTTCGGCGATTTTTATGGTTATAACTTTTGAAAACTGTTACCTATCAAAGTCATTCGGAGATAGTTTTTTCCTCACATGTTGTACTTCATTTTAGTGGTAAATTTTGGCTGATAAGTTTTGTGTTTATTTCCAAAAAAAAAGAAAAAATGATGAATTTTTTGAAAAATTTCCAATTTTTGAAATTTGAAGTCATTGCGTTTTCAGGCAGATTGATTTACCACCTAAATAAGTACACACAACCTATAGGAACAATTTGGGCTGTAGGAAAGAATGCACAAAGGCACAACAGCCCTCAAAAGTGCAGCAGGGCACAAAAAAAATGAAAAAAGTTCATATGCCCAAAATAGCAAGCACTACCAAAAAAGAGGGGGAGCATATAATGCTAAAATGGTGAAAGTTTATTGAATACAGTTTAAAAATAAAACATGTAAACAGGGTGGTTACAAGGCATAAAATATGTAGGTGCTGGGCAGCAAATACACATATAAAGGTGAATAATAATTTACATTCATAAAGTGCATGGTGCAAGGCCAGAAAATTTATGCTTAATGACACAAGTAATATTGCATGTAAGTGTCGATGAATACAAAGTGCAAACAGAGTAAAGTGACGAATGTTACCTCATGGCAAGTAGTAGTACAGCACAAGGGGTGAAAGGCTGCCCAGCACCTCCCCGACACGTGTTTCGTCCAGAGAGGACTTTGTCAAGGGGTGGTGCTAAAGCAAGTAGCTGGGAAATATATGTGGCTGGCTGACCAATAGATGCAGTGGATACACACCTGCGTCTTGTGAACAAACGGGGAAGGGGTTGTGGCGCATGATCAGCGACTTAGGCGCACGGGCGGGGGGGGGGGGGCGGACAGAAACGTCATCCAGAGCAATCATGTGATCCAGACGATGCAGTGACCAGCCACCCGTCCGCGCATGCGCACATTCCACCAAAATTGTCCAGACGCCATTTTGGGAGAGGGCAATGAGGGAGCATAAATAAATAAATAAAGTGAAGACTATTACGAACATAGATACAAGACGCCGTGTTGGCGATACGAAGGGCAAGAACAAGGTCTGCATAAAAATGTGAAAATGTGTAAAGGGCAAAAATTGAGTGTGAAGGTAGTAATGAAAAATGGAGAATAAGTGCCGGTAATAGCCGCCTGGCTGGTGTGCATTTGGGTGCAATGAATAAGTGCAGGAGTGAGGTGAGGAAGTGAAAGGAGAGGAAAGGATAGGGTGAGATAGTGAAAAGGTGAACAAATATCAAAAGATTGCTGCGCAGCAAAAAGAGTGACCAAAAATAATGTGAGAACATGGGGTGGAAAAGGGGGAGAGGGGGAGAAGGGGATGTTGATGAATCGGTGAAACGCAATCCATGAGGAGTGTCCTGTTGCTGAAAGATGGGAACGGAGTTGGAGGAAAAATTCAGGTTGATCAAGGGCTGCAAGGACAAGGTCAGTTCATAGGGATGCATCCAGCAAGGTGTTAACGTTCTATAACACAAAAAAAAGACAAACATGTGAGTATGTTAAAAAATAAGTAAACATTTTAAAAACAAAGAGTGCACCACAAGAGGCGAATACGGAGATGGCAGAAAGATGCAATTTAGAGAAAGGCAGCAAACCCAAAGTTTTCATTTAGACCTTGAGGGGACACTGTTTGAAGTGTCCAAATCCATTTGGATTCCAGTTGTAGCAGTCTGCATTTTAAAGCCCCCCCCCCCCCCCGAAGCTCAAGATTAACATGATCAATGCCAGTTACCTCAAAGCCGCTCGGGTCCGAATGGTGGGCTTGTCTGAAGTGCCGGGGAATGGGTTTCAGTTTGAGGATATCTTCTACACCATCCACTGAAGAAGCTGACAAAATACCTGTGACATGTTCCCGGGTTCTAGTTTTCAGATCACGGGTTGTCATACCAACATAGATCTTCTTGCAAGGCCAAGTCGCATAATAGATTACGCCCTTGGTAGTGCAGTTGATGGGCCATGTGATCTTAAATTGTTTGGTTCCATCAGAGGAAAGAAAAAGAGTAGTTTTCTCCACATTCGGGCACGCTATACATTTGCCGCAAGGAGTGCTACCCCATTTGGGTGGGGGTGCACCAAAAATCCTTTTTGGTGGATCAGGAATGAGATAGCTATGTACGAGAGTATCTCTAAGATTGCGTGCCCTCCGGGAAACAAGCAATGGATATGGAGTCAGAATTTTACCCAAAATGGGATCAGAGGTAAGGATCGGCCAAAATTTGTGAAAAATCGCTTGCATGTCACGCCATCTATTATGATAGGTGGTTACAAATCGTGGGGGTTGAACAGTATGAACTGGTTTCTTTGGATACAGCAAAGTAGTGCGGTCCGTGGCACAGGCTCGTTTGTATGCCTTAGAGATGCATCTTTTGCTGTAGCCACGTTCAAGAAACCTATTAGATAGGTCTTCTGCTTGTTTTTCAAATTCATCTGTTGATGAACAAATTCTTTTCATTCGTAAAAACTGGCCGATCGGAACTGCATTGATGGTTTGCATGGGATGTGCAGAAGTCGCATGCAGCAAGGAATTTGTTGATGTCGCTTTCCGAATGCCGCTTTCTGTTTGAAGATACCCCAGAGAGTCCTTGGTAACCTTGAAGGGTTGAACAAAAATTCATCAAGCTGACTTGGTCTTCCAACTCTGATTCCATAGATTTCCTGGACATTCGGCATTCGGATGACGTTTCTGTCCCACCCGCCTGTGCGCCTAAGTCGCTGATCATGCGCCACAACCCCTTCCCCGTTTGTTCACAAGACGCAGGTGTGTATCCACTACATCTATTGGTCAGCCAGCCACATATATTTCCCAGCTACTTGCTTTAGCACCACCCCTTGACAAAGTCCTCTCTGGACGAAACACGTGTCGGAGAGGTTCTGGGCAGCCTTTCACCCCTTGTGCTGTACTACTATTTGCCATGAGGTAACATTCGTCACTTTACTCTGTATGCATCGCCATTTACATGCAATATTACTTGTGTCACTATGCATCAATTTTCTGGCCTTGCACCATGCACTTTATGAATGTTAGTTATTATTCAACTTTATATGTGTATTTGCTGCCCAGAACCTACATATTTTATGCCTTGTAACCACCCTGTTTACATGTTTTATTTTTAAACTGTATTCAATAAACTTTGACCATTTTAGCATTATATGCTGCCCCTCTTTTTTGGTAGTGCACCTAAATAAGTAGCTGAATTATATTTCCCATATGTCTACTTTACATTTTCATAATTTTTGAAATGTCTGGATAATTTATTTTGTCGTCACATGGCTTACAAATTGAATAGCGATTTTTTCGGATTTTTAGAATTGACTATTTTGGGGATAAATACTGTTTTGAATGAAATTTTACATATTTAGTATCAAAACCCCCCTATGTATCAACTCTTTTGCAAATCTGCACCCCTCAAACTATAAGAAACAGTTTTTAGGAAGATTGTTAACCCCTTGAGATCTTCATAGTAATTGAATCAAAATGGAGGTGAAATTTAGAATAGTCAAATTTTGTAGGTTATACGTTCATTTAGCCCTAAAATTTACACATTTCCAAAAGATAAAGAGAAAACCCACCATACAATTTGTTCTATAATTTCTCCCAAGTGCAGAGACCCCCCACATGTGGCCGTGACTTGTTTTCTGGGCGCACAGCGAGGCGCAGAAGGGAAAGAGCACCCTGCAGCTGCCAGGATTTTAGTTTCCTTATTGGCCCCTTTTGTAGGCTGTAAAATTTTCGGTTTTTCGTTATTGGGGCCATGTGACAGCATTTTTTTTGCGGGATGAGATGCTTTTTCCAGTGTTACCATTTGGGGTTGGTATCCCCCATTGTTGAAAATTTAGGAACTTTTTTTTGAGGGGAGGAGTAGAAAAGCATCAATTCTGTACTGGATATTTTACTTTGTTTCCCCCCCCCGTGTTCACCGTTTAGCCTAATAATCATGTTATCTTTATTCTATGGGTCAATACAATTACGGGGATACCAGACATGAATATTATTTCTTACATTTTACTAAATTTGTCAAATAAAACCCTAATGTGGGGAAAAATCTATCATTTTTGCATTGCCATCTTACAAGTGGCATAACATTTTTACTTTTTTGGCTACAGAGCTGGTTGATGGCTTGTTTTTTTGTGGAAAATGTTGTACTTTGCACCGGTATCATTCTGGAGTACATATGTTTTTTTTATCACTTTTTATTGCAATTTTTGTGGGATTGAATAGGTAAAAATCATAATTTTTAGAGGGTTTATAACAGTTTTTTTAACGGCGTTCATCGTGCGGGTTCAATAATGATTAACTTTTATTCTACAGGTTGTTACAGATGCGTTGATTCTATGTATGTGGGGTTTGTGTTAATATTTAGACTTCTTTTTGCGTTATATGTCTCTTTATATGTTTTGGGGCTTATGGGCATTTTTATTGATTTCTAACTTTTTTTTTATTGAATAACCTTTTTTTTTTTTTACTTTTTTACAGTTTCCACCATGGGAAATGGACAAGCAATCATCTGATTGGTTGTTCATGATAATATCCTGCAATACTGATGTATTGCAGGGTATTAGCAGTGTCGGCCTATACACTTGCATAGGCTGGCCCTCTGCCAGTAAGATAACGTTACAGACGCCATCTTACTGGCAGTTCTTGCAGGTAACTCTGGGGTCCAGAGCGGCGCCCCCCGAAAGCGACTTGGGGGGGGCGGGCGATCGCGGGGGAAAGACCGCCCAAAGCCAAGTTAAATGCCGCAGCCGAGCTGACCGCGGCAATTAACGGGCTAAGCACCAGCCATCGGAGCCCACTTCGGCCGCGGGTGTTACACTGGGGTGCCAGCTATATGTTACAGCCGCCACCCCGTGTTTCCCGATGCCGGTTGGTCTCTGATCTTGAGCTGAACCAGCATCGGCTCAGCGTCCGATATTTCGGACGCTGAGCGCTAAGTCACTTGGTAGGTATCGTTACGTTTGTTTTCAAAAGTGGAATCAAATATAATTATTTGGTAAAATCACTATAGTTTTACAGTTATGCTTTAAGCCTTAAGGAGTTAAATCTGCCGTGTCATTATAAGTTCAACATTTTATGCTTTTCAGGCAGATACTCATAGCATCCAAACAACTTCATAACGAACATTTCCCAAATGGCTTTTTATGCACATTCTTTTCTCTAGGTTGGTTAGGAGGTTCAAAATTTTGGGTGAAATTTTTCTATTTTTATGAAAATCGCCAAAACCCATATTTAGAGGCACCTGCTCAGCTTTGAGAGGCCTGAACAGTAAAACCACACAAAGTTTAGTTTCTAAAATGGCATAATTTAAGAAGTGTCTTAACACTTTAGATGTTTCACTAGGGTTAAAACAAAATGGAGGTGTCATTTACAAACTGTAATTTTTTAGACAATACATTATTTTTTCTAAAAATGAAACTGTCATAATCTAATCACAAAAAAAACACAAAGTTCGATACCCAATTTCTCCCAAGTATGAGCATCCCCCATATGTGTTCGTAAACGGCTATATGGGCAAACAGCTGGGCAAATAACGCGCTATTCAGAACAGATCTGCATTGTCACATTTTACAGGCTGTAAAATGTTTATTTTTTTTGTTATTTGGACGTTGGGTGATTATTTTTGTTGCGGGATAAGATCCACTTTTCGGTTGCGTCATTTAGAGGGAGTTAAATAGCTACTAATAAGATTTTATTAACTCTTTCTTGGTGGTGGTTTAAAAAAAATATGGTAATTAATTCTTGTTTATGTTTTATAGCATTTTTTTTCCCGGCCACTCACCATACCATAAAAATAATGTGTTATCTTTACGATTACGGTGATGCCCATTTATATAGCTTTTTTTATGGTTAACTTGTTTTGCAAAATATAGAACTCATTTTGCTACAAATTAGCTTTTTTTTGCATCACTATGTATTAATGGGCATAACATTTAAAAAATTTTGTTTACAGAGCTGTTTTAGGGCTTTTTTTGCGGACAAGCTGTACTTGTTCTGTATCATGTCAGGGTAAATGTTACTTTTTGATCACTTTTTATCCTGTTTTTATGAGGTCATATGTGAAAACTTTTATTTTTTTTTTAACTTTTACTACGTTTACTGAACAGGTTCAGTGAGATTTTTATTTTATTGTACAGGTTCTGTATACCCAATATGTAGTGTTATATGGTGATTTTCACTTTTTCATGTTATTTTTTTTTTTAACATCAACTTTTTATTGAAGATTAATAATATAAAAGTACCAACGTACACTGACCAGGGGTAGGTAAACCCAGGCAAGGATACCCACCCTGTGAAATAGAAAAGCACTTACAGGTTAAAGGGTACATTCAGATATTAGCTCAAGAAAAAAAACTAGAATAACAGACTAACATAGTAATTAACCAAAAATTACAGGCCGTGCGGTACCAGAAATGGACTTTACACAAGTTAGCAATTGTACAATGATAGAGTAGTTGCTATAGGCTAAGATATTTGCAGCATAAAAAAAAGTGGTCTGTTAGTGAACGGTGGCATTCAATGTGAGGTACATGCTTCCCTCCCTTTGGAGTAATGTATAGACCCTAGTCAGAGCTGCAGCTACAGAAGTCCTTCCACTTAGACCATACGTGGGTGAAGCGGGACATAGAGTGCGTACGATGGGCAATGAGTTACTCCATTACACAATTGTGATTTATTTCTCTCCTAATAACTTTAATAACAGGAATTTCCTGCGATTTCCAGAGCCTCGCAATGTGTAATCTTACAGTGGTTATAATGTTATGCATCAGGAGCCTATCTGAGGTTTTTAATTGGTCAAGCCCCAAGCCAAGAAGAGCAACCTGAGGTCCCCAAGGGGGTGGGAAACATAGGACTGCGGTAATCAGTTTGATCACCCGTGCCCATAGAGGGGCAATGCTTGAGCAAGACCACCAGATATGAAGAAGAGACCCTTTAGAATTGGCGCATCTCCAGCATAGTGGTGAGGAGTTAGGGAACATTTTGGATAGCCTATAGGGGGTGAAGTACCATCTATAAAGCATTTTCCTGGAATTTTCCAGGTGGTTAGCACACCTAGACGCTTTGTTGCTGATCGCTACGGCCTTACACCATTGATCATTTGTAAAATGCTCCTGGAGCTCTAACTCCCATTTCTCCTTATAGGGGGTATTATCAATCTTATGACAGCCCACTAGAGTAGAGTAAGCTGCTGAGATACCCTTTTTCTGGGGGTTTGGTGAAGTTAAAAATCTTTCATATTTGGAGGGGATATGTGTTTCCATGGATTTCTGGTTGGCCAGGAAGTGACGTAATTGTAGATATTTGTAAAATTCCCCCTTGGTGAGATGGTATTGCGATGCTATTTGATCGAAGGGGCGAATTCCATTCCCTTCCATGATGTCTCCCACCGTCCTGATCCCATTGGCGACCCACAGATCAAAGTTTGTGTTGGATATAATGCAATTAAGCACTGAGAACGGGAGATCCTGAATCTTTAATGATATGACTTTCGGGTCTAAAAAGGCTTCCTTGAGAAACGTTATCGCTGCTTTCATGGTAGGGGAGATTATAGGTAGTTTAACTTGAGAATACCTAATAGCCCATACCAACGAAATTAAAGATGGGAATCCTGATAGACTTCTTTCTAATTCGATCCACCTTTTGTCTACCTCATCCGACCACCAAGCTTTTATCTGATCTGCAACTGCCGCTTTATAGTACTCTACTACTGATGGGCATCCCAGACCCCCATCTGCCGTTGACATTATTAGAGTATTCAAAGGTACTCTTGCTTTTTGGCCCTTCCATATGAAGGCAGTCAGTAGTTTTTGGATGTTTTTTTAGGGAGGAAATATGTAAGGGGATAGGTAAGTTCCTGAAATAATATAAAATTTTGGGGAGAACCATCATTTTAACTGAAGCAATTCTGCCTGTCCATGAAATAGGAAGGTTGGCAAAAGCGCGTAAATCCTTTGTGATGGTTTGAGCTAAAGAGTTGATATTGACTTGGGCCATTTGATTAGTAGGGACAGTGAGAGTGATTCCTAAATAATTAACAGAGTTCTTAGCCCATTCAAATGGGTACTCGTTCTTTAACTTATGCTGGAGCACTTTTTCATGTTATATTTGATTTTTATATGGGATGGGACATCAGGGGACTTTTATTCTTTTTTTAGTTTTTTTTAAAAAATTTTTTAAATTTTGTCCCTGGACAGGACATAAACAAGTTATCATTTGATCACTTGTTCATTATAATATACTGTTATTCAATGTGTTCAGTTGACGTTTTTATCAGAAGGTAGACAACGTATTTCAGGCACGTATTTCCCTTCGTCAGGTCCATGTCACAACGTTTTACAGTAGATCATTGAGTCCTTGAGTTATATAAATAAATGTGTCTGACAGAGATATGTCTCTAAGCCCAGGAACTGTATGTGAGTTCCAACGGTAAGGGACCCTGGTGTAGAAGGTATTTATTCGATCTGTAAGGCGGCCAGCAGTGGAGCGTTACGTGCTAACTCTTGCAGCAGTGGCCACACATGCACTATTAAGATGTAACTGACCACCTGGATTAGTGTTCATTACCACAGGACTGACCTGTAGTGACTCCCGGCCATTTCATAAGCAAAAACTGTTTGTTCACTCCAGCAGCAGTGGTCGTATCCAAGGACAACAATCTAATTTGTATGGGAAACATGTTTACATTTATAGGAAACTATACTTACACAGTCAAGTTTTTTTTTTAATAAAATCCAATTGAAGAAATGTATACATATATATCCACACATACCCCATTAACTGTCCCAGGGTCAACATCTGCAATGAGTTTGTATGTTCACTCCGTGTTTGCGTGGGTTTCCGCCAGGTCCTCCGGTTTCCTCCCACACTCCAAAACATACTGGTAAGTTGATTAAATTGTGAGCCCCACTAGGGACAGAGACCGATTTGGCAAGCTCTGTGTAATCTGTGTGGAATTATTATTATACACAGGTATTATTATTATTTAGCAATGCCAATGTCTCTGTAGAGCTTAAAGGGAACCTGTCACCAGACGAATCAACATAAAACCACAATAAGTATCTTGTAGGGTTGCCTGTGTGCCGGACCTGTCTTTATGAATTGAGACCGCTACCTGTAGCCGGAAAAATTAACTTATATTCATGGTCTGCTTACAGTCTGGTGGGGCTCCGGGCACAGCAGTCAAGGAGGCATCGGCCTTCACAGCCGCATCTTTAAATAATCGCGCCTCCCTATCTCCCTGTAATGTCCACCTCATCTCAATTCTTGCGCATGCGCTGGTCATCTATGCTCCAACCTTGCGTGTACCCAGAAGGAGAAAGGCATGCGCGAGAATTGGACTAGACCACCGCAGGACAAGAAGAGGACAAGAAGCCAGAAGGCAGGGCCTGCTGCAGCTACAGAGAGATAAGAAGGCACAGTTATGTAAAGATGCAGTCGTGAGGGCCGTCGCCTTTTTGCTGTGCCTGAAACCTCACCCCCTAGACTGGAAGCAGACCATGAATATAAGTTAATTTTTCCAGATGCAGGCAGCAGTCTCAATTTATAGACATGTCCGGCACACGGGCAACCGGCCCTACTTTAGTTTTAGATAGATTCTCCTGGTGACAGGTTACCTTTAAGTATAGAGCACCAATGTCTATAAAGTGCAACTGTAGGAGCCCCTAGTATTGCAATAACTTCAATCATAGCTTTAAAACAATGTAAATGGCATAGCCCTTAAAGAGGCATATAAACTTGAGACCACTAAAACGTTGTGTAAGTAAATTCTTGGTGTCTAACGGAAGCTGTCTTTCTACAGATGATTTGCGAAAGGAAATGGAAGTACTAAACCTGAAAGAAACGCTGGAGAAGCTTTGTGGACACAGCAGCAGCAATGTAGTGAAACAGGCCACCAAAGTTCTGGAAATTATGGAACATTATAGCCAGAACAGTGAGCACTTCTTTCCATAATCAAAGAAATGAGTGAACTAACACCAAGAACCCAATCATAGCGCTTGCCAACATACCTGCATCAGCCCTTGTAGCCACCTGCTCTTAAAAATAGTCTCCATTAGTAACTTTTAGGTAGCTCTGTAAAATACTACAAATAAGCACAATATTTATTGAGTGGGGTTTACAACATAATATTTATTGTGATAAACAACAAAGGGGCTTTTCCTTATTTACATAATAGTGCCAAAATGGCTATAGATGTAAAGAAACCTTAATAAATCATAATTTTGTAATAACGTGTAGGTTCTCTTTCAAAATAATTGTACATTATTCTTCAGTGTTGTTATCTGTATCCCAGAAATCTGGTGCAATATTATAATAAAGAACAGGGTAAAAGAGAGAACCCAACTGTTCAAAAGATGTGTTCTTCCACAACTCAAAGGGGGACATTAATCATAGTGTGTCTAAGGTTGCATCTGGTTTGTTCCTTTTCCTGTCTTGTAATTTATGTTAGGTGTTGTTTTGACTTATATGCATTTTAAATTGCGCCTAATTTGTCACAAATGATTCCCCTATATCCGTATATCAGCCCCCATACATTAGTGTGCATGGACCCCAAGATTAACAATAATCCCACTCAAAAAGATGATCCTATAGAAAATGATGAAGTAATTACTTGATTACATTTTAATAATAAGATGATGAAATTGTACATTTTAAACTGTGGTGAATAATTTTTTCATGTTGCATAAAGTTAATTTTTAATTTAAGAAGTGTAGTCCTTTTTATCCAGTAATGAAAAGGGAGTTTTTTTCAAGTACAGCTGCTCAGAGCAGGTGGGTTTTTGCATTTCTTTGCAACTTTTTAGGCAAACATCTGCAGAACAGCCATTCACTATGTTAAATAAGGCGCGGGAACTTAGTGCCGTAGCTTAGCCTGCACCCAAATAAGTCGCAAATGTATTAACTGCTCCAAGAATGAACCAACAAATTATGACAAATGTCTTCCAAAGTGTTCATGCAAATTTTTTTTTCACAATTCAATAGCCATTGTTATGTAGTACACCTTTGACTTTTACTAATCTTTACCAAAGGATGGTTAACGGACTCAGGTTTAGGGAAAAGACAGGAAGAGGTAAAACTTCTTTTCTGTTCTGAAGCTCATTGTCAAAAATCTTTCCCAGCAGCGGAAAAGAAATGCCAGAAAGAAAAAAGTAAGCAACACAATGTAAGTTTCGTTCTATTTATTTTGAAAGGGAAAATAATTTGGTAAAGCTCATAAATCTTAAGGTAAATGTTAACCTCTTCCCGACTTGCGGTGTAACAATTGGGTTTTAAAAATGCAGGGTTGTCATAAGAACCAGGATTAACAATAAAGCTGCATTACAGACACCTTTGATAATTGTTATAGCTGTTTATTTTAACCTGGCACTAATGTACAGTAAATTACCAATTTCCGTTTGTAACTAGGGGTCGTCTGTAAGTCAGGCGTTCTTAACCCCTTAAGGACGCAGCCATTTTGTAGCTTAAAGGGGTTATCCGGGTTTAAATTTTTTTTTATGTCCGGGCTGGGGAAGGCTAGTTAAACATAATAAACATGTACTTACCCCCTCCGGCGCCGCCGTTGTCCCGCGCCGCGGTCCCTTCGATCCGTGCCCCTGTTTGTTTACAGGGGCACGGAAGCCACGCACAGGGAGCTTCCGGTCCACGATGTGGACGGCTCCTCCCATGCGTCCCTATCTCTCAGCGTTGTAAGCGCTGGGAGATGGTGCGCATGGGAGCTTCCGGCCGGCCGGAAGCTCCCTGTGCGCCGGTGTAATGAAACCGGCGCACGGAGAAGACGGGCCGCGGCAGCCCTCCCCAGCCCTCCCCAGCCCGGACATTAAAAAAAATTTAAACCCGGATAACCCCTTTAAGGCTCAGCCCGATTTTTTGGATTCGGACTTGCTTCGCTTTATATGGTTATAACTTTTGAACACTGTTACTTATCAAAACGATTCTGAGATTGTTTTTTCCCCACATGTTGTACTTCATTTTAGTGGTAAATTTTGGCTGATAAGTTTTGCGTTTATTTACAAAAAAAAAGAAAATATGATAAATTTTTTGAAAAATTTGCCATTTTCGAAATTCTAAATCATTGCGTTTTCAGGCAGATAGATTTACCACCTAAATAAGTTGCTGAATAACATTTCCCATTTGTCTACTTTACATTTTCATAATTTCTGAAATGTCTGGATAATTTATTTTGATGTCACGCGGCTTACAAATAGAATATCGCTTTTCCGGATTTTCCGAATTGACTATTTTGGGGATAAATACAGTTTTGAATGAAATTTTACATATTTAGCATCAAAACCCCCTATATAACCAACCCATTTTCAAATCTGCACCCCTCAAGCTATCAGAAACCGCTTTTACGAAGATTGTTAACCCCTTGAGATCTTCATAGTAATTGAATCAAAATGGAGGTGAAATTTAGAATGGTCATATTGTTCCCTTATACGTTCATTTAGCACTAAAATTTACACATTTCCAAAATATAAAAAGAGAAAACCCACCATACAATTTGTTCTGCAATTTCTCCTGAGTACAGAGACCCCCCACATGTGGCCGTTACTTGTTTTATGGGGGCACAGCGAGGTGCAGAAGGGAAGGAGGGCGCTGCAGCTGCCAGGATTTTAGTTTCCTCATTGGCCCCTTTTGAAGGCTATAAAATTTTCGCTTTTTCGTTATTGGGGCCATGTGACGGCATTTTTTTTGCGGGATGAGATGCTTTTTCCATTGTTACCATTTTGGGGTTGGTATCACCTATTGTTGAAAATTTAGGAACTTTTTTTGAGGGCAGGAGTAGAAAAGCATCAATTCTGTACTTTTTTTTTTTTTGGTGTTCACTGTATAGACTAATAATCATGTTATCTTTATTCTATGGGTTGATACGATTACGGGGATACCAGACATGAATATATTTTCTTACGTTTTACTAAATTTGTCAAACAAAACCGTAATGTGGGGAAAAATCTATCATTTATGTATTGCCGTCTTCCAAGTGGCATAACATTGTTACTTTTTTGGCTACGGAGCTGGTTGATGGCTTGTTTTTTGCGGGACATGTTGTACTTTGCACCAGTATCATGTCTGAGTACATATGGTTTTTTGATCGCATTTTATAGCATTTTTTGTGGGATTGAAAAGGTAAAAATCATAATTTTTGGAGGGTTTATAACAGTTTTTTTTACGGCGTTTATCGTGGGGGTTCAATAATGATTTACTTTTATTCTACGGGTTGTTACGGACGCGGTGATACTATATATGTGGGGTTTGTGTTATGATTTAGACTTTTTTTGAGTTATATGTCTCTTTATATGTTTTGGGAGTTTGGGGCATTTTTAGTGATTTATGACTTTATTTTTTTATTGAATAACTTTTTTTTTTTACTTTTTCACTTTTATACCATGGGACATGAACAAGCAATCTTCTGATTGCTTCTTCATGATAATATTCTGCAATACTGATGTATTGCAGAGTATTATCAGTGTCAGCCTATGCACTTGCATAGGCTGGCACTGTGCCAGTAAGATGACGTCACAGACGCCATCTTACCGGCAATTCTTGCAAGTAACTCTGGGGTCCAGATCGGACCCCAGAGTTGCTATAGCAACGATCGGCGCCCCCCGAAAACGGTTCGGGGGGGCCGATCGTGGGGGAAAGACCCCCCAGATGCAGGTTAGATGCCGCGGTCGCGCTGACCGCGGCATTTAACGGGTTAAGCACCCGCGATCGGAGACAACTCCGATCGCGGGTGTTACACTCGGGTGCCGGCTATTAGTTACAGCCGGCACCCCGTGTTTCCCGATGCCGGTTCGGCTCTGATCCAGAGCCGAGCCGGCATAGGCGCCGTGGCGGATATATCCGCCACTGAGCGCTAAGTCACTGCGCTCCGTGGCGGATATATCCGCCACGGAGCGTGAAGGGGTTAAGTGGGGGACCGCCTGTATCTGAAACAAGAATTGTTGACCAGTGGAGTTTTGTAGCCCCCACCACCACAGTTCATGATCACTGCTATTGGCTGATCAATGCAGACCAACCAATTATGACCTCAGTAATACCCATCACCTTGTCTGTAGACACAGTGATCGGGGCAAGGTGACGGCTGTTCCTGACAGCTCTATTCATGTTCATGGCTGGTCTATACATGTGACAAAATTTTAGTTGGTCCCCTGGTATATTCCACCTTCTATACTGAACACATTCACAATTTATTTCCAACCTTGGTTGTGAATTCATTTTGGTAAAAGGAATTATTGCTCCCTGTACCCCTCGATTATTTCATTGCAGAATGAAGATTGCAAACTGGTTGGTCACTTGTTGGTTTTATGTTTTTTATTTAGGTTTTCTATTCCCCTTCCAAGCCCCTGGATTTATTAGAAGATCTTTTGTAATCCTCCAAGTTCTTTATGTATTTATTTATATTCCAAGTGCTTTATCATTACAGAGCCCTGCTGTATTTTCTGGCTAGTGTTTAGGATCACATATTAGGTCTCTCTCACATCAGGAAACATGGCTTCCTAATCAGAGACCTGACATTTTGCACTTGCACAAACTGGGTGTCACATAACGGGCACCAAACCTATCAGATATAATTGCAATTTCCATCTTGGGCATCCATTGCACATTATATTTGGAAACCACCTCTATGTTCAAATTTCTCATTTACACCTTGCTAAATTCTCCAATAGGTGTGCGTTCAACAATAAGGGTAACTTTTCGAGTTTCCCTGTTTTATACCACTAGGGCTCTCCAAATGCATTCTGACACATGTAAAGGATATCTGTCAAATTTGGTTTCTAAAAGGCAAACATCCCTCTTTCCCTCTACTGTGCGCCAATAAAACATTTTATATGCACATGTTGGGTACTTATACACTCAAGAGAAAAAAGTTTGGGGGGGTTGCTTACAAAAAATAGGGGTAAAAGTGACCTTTATAGGAAAATGTTCACCTTTTTCCTTTTTACAGCCCAATTGGATCATACGCCTGTAGGGTCAAATACATGTTACAAATTCTCTAAGGGATGTACCTTCAAAAATTCGGGCAATTTTTTGGGATCTTTATTTTATACCACTAGGGCTCCCCAAATACATGTAAAAGATTTCTGTCAAATTTGGCTTCTAAAAGGCTCTTCTCCTCTTCTATGCGCCCATACAAAATGTTATATGCACACGTGGGGCAATTTTATACTTGGGTTATATAGTTTTCCTCATTTTGTTTCATGTTTAATCCCTTGTGGCTTACAAAATTAGGGGTAAAAGTGACTGTTTTGGGAAAATTTTAATCTTTCCCCTTTTCCTAATTAATTAATTAAGCTTAATTTTCCAAGTGGTGTACTTTACAAAATGTTGACAATTGTTGGGGTTCCCTTCTGTTTTGGTACCACTATGGCTCTCCAAATGCATCCTGACACATGTAAAGGATTTCTGTCAAATTTGGCCAACACCCCCCTCTTTCCCTTCTGAACCCAACTGCGTACCCATACAACATTTTATATGCACATGTAAGGCAATTCTACACTCGGGAGAAATAGTTTTATACAGATTTGGGAGTTGTTTTATCTTTTAACCCTTGTGGCTTACAAAAATTTGAGGTAAAAGTGACTTTTTTGAGAAAAATGTTCACCTTTTTGGAGCCTAATTGAATCAAACACCTCTTGGGGCAAATACACAAATACACCTGGCTAAATTCTTCAATGGATGTACTTTCAAAAATGGTGTCTCTTATTTAGAGATTTCCTCTGTTTTGGTACCACTAGGGCTCTCGAAATGCATCCTGACACATGAAATCTTTTTCAGCCATATTGGTCCTCCAATAACGCTCTAAAATGTCTCACGAGAAAACAATCTTAAAATCACAAGGATATCTTAAAGCGTTGAAAACGTTCAGCAATTCATAAAATATTGGCACATCTTAGGACAGGACCCGGATCTAGGTAACATCTCAGCTAACAGACCCCTAGTGACATTTAGGAGAAGTAGGACCATCAGAGATAGATTGGTACACAGCAGGTTCTCACCCATGGGTGCCACTTGGCTCCAGGGATGTGCCCCTGCTGGTAACCACAGGTGTG